>NW_027530974.1:15834723-15928860 GCF_008692635.1 Crocuta crocuta
GCGTGTAACTCGAGCCCCCCAGGGGGGCCGCTGTCACCCGCAGACCCGGAGCCCCAGGGCACCCCGGGTGGGCAGGCCTTGCCCACGGAATGAAATACGGCGCGACCGGAGGGCCAGCACGCCGCCCCCTACCCCCGCCCCACACCCGGTGCAGCGATCTTTTCGGGTCCAAGTGGGGGCCCGAGGCTAGAAATGAATCCGTGCATCTATCACCGACAGAGTGTGTGCTTCTCAACACTGCCGTCGCTTCCCTCCCCTCCCTTCCCCTCCACTTCCCCAGGACCGAAAGACGTCAAGCTGGCTGGGAGGGTCATTCGCTCTTACATAAGAATTTAATAGCAGTGGATTCTGTCGTTCTGCCAAATGCAGACCTCGCCGCCAGGGCGGAACTGGGTGAATCTGACTTACTCTGTTTGGTTCAACAAGTGCTTATAGGGAGCTTACTGTGTGCCAGGCAATTCTGAACCGTGCAAAATTTAAAGTTCAGACTTTAAATCTGGGGAAAATATTTCGATTTTGCTTAAATGTGGAAATACAGTCATTCACAAGTGCTGGAGAGGATGCCCACAGACATGAATAAAACGATGTATGTACGCGTCCTGTTTTCCAGACACAGCGCGGAGTCGGGTAGAATGCCAGACTCTGGGATCAGGTGGTGGGAGAGGTTCCGTTCTGTCTCCAACAGGTGCCACGTTATGGCCTTGACTCTAAGTAATGCTCCTCCTTATTTCCATCTTTTTAAAAAAAATTTCTTATGTTTATTTTTGAGAGAGAGAGAGAGAGAGAGACTGTGAATGGGAGAGGAGCAGAGAGAGAGAGTGGGAGACAGAATCCGAAGCAGGCTCCAGGCTCCGAGCTATCAGCACAGAGCCCAACACGGGGCTCAAACTCATGAACTGTGAGATCATGACCTGAGCCGAAGTCTGATGCTCAACCGACAGAGCCGCCCAGGCTCCCCCTCCTTATTTCTGTCCTGTTCCAGGGTCCACTAATTCAGTCTACCTCTGAAAGGCCTGTGACATCTTCTTTCCCATTCCCACTAGCAAAAGCCTACCTTGTCCACTCATTCACCGATCCAACAAATGTGTACTGAGGACCTACTATGTGACCGACACTGTTGTAGGCTTTTGGAATATAATGCTGAACGAAAGAGACAGGATAGGGGTGGATGCCCCAGTAGCCTAATTGGCTAAGCATCCAACTCTTGATTTTCGGCTCAGGTCATGATCTCATATTTCATGAGTTCAAGGGCACTGTAGGCGGAGTCTGCCTGGGATGCTTTACCTCTCTCTCTGCCCCTCTCTCCACAAATTCTCTCTCTCTCTCTCTCTCAATACATAAATAAACTTTAAAAAAAAAAAGACAAGATTAACAACTTCCTGGGGCTAACCATCTAGTTCTGTGCCTTTCTCCTCACCTCTGGCTACTCAGTCATTCTCTTAACCTGAGCTTCCTAGGGGTACCTGGGTAGCTCAGTCGGTCAAGCCTCCAACTTCAGCTTAGGTCATGATCTCCCAGTTTGTGGGCTCAAGCCCCACATCAGGCTCTGCATTGACAGCTCAGAGCCTGGAGCCCGCTACCTCCCCTGTTTGTGTTCTCTCTCAAAAATAGATAAATAAACATTAAAAAAAAAAAAAAAACCCTGAACTTCCTAGTTTTACCTTCTATAATCACTCCTATACCCAGCTTCCAGACTGATTGTTTTCCTTATTAAACTTTTATCCTTTGATCATGCATGCTATTCCATTGCTCAAAAAAATTACCTCCTGATAATCTAGTGCCCCATTTAATATTATCTCCCCTGTTCCTGAAATCCTTCACTTCACCCAGAACCTTTTCACAAGTAGGATTTCATCCCCATGCTAAGCCATTGTTCTGTAGTGTTTGTCAGAGTGAATTAGAGAAACCTGAATAGTGCCTCCCAATGATATGTTCAAGTCCTAGACCCCTAGCACCTGTGACCGTGACCGTGACCTTATTTGGACACAGGGTCTTTGTAGGCATAAGCAAGTTTAAATGAGGTCATCCTGGGATGAGTCTTAAATCCAATGGCTGGTATCTTTAGAAAAACTGGGAGATTTGGACCTCCACATACAGAGAAGATGCCCATGTGAAGATGAGGGCAGAGACAGGGATGGGAGCCACAAGCCAAGGAATGCCAAGAATTTCCAGAAGTTCTGAGAAGCTAGGAAGAGGCAAGGAAAGATTCTTTCCTAGAACCTTCAAAGGGAGCATAACCCTTTCAACACCTTGATCTTGGACTTGTAGCCTCCAAAACTGAAAGAATAAATTTCAGTTGTATTAAGCCACACAGTTTGTGGTAATTTGTAACAGCAGCTGTAGGAAAGTAATACAGGAATTAGTGTCTTTTCCTCTCCCCCGAACCCTTCTTGTTTTATGTCCCTCCTTCCTTGATCTTAAGTCATTGTCATGTCATGAAAGCCTTGAATGCCTGACTAAGAAGTTTCAACTCTAGAGGTGCCTGAGTGCCTCAGTTGGTGCCTCTGATTCTTGGCTTTTGGAATTTATGGTTTGTGAGTTCGAGCCCCCCATCAGGCTCTGTGCTGATGGTGCAGAGCCATCTTGGGATTCTCTCTCTCTCTCTCTCTCTCTCTCTCTCTCCCCCTCTCTCTATCCCTTCCTCACTCTCTCTCTCTCTCTCGAAATAAATAAATAAACTTAAAAAACATTTGGGGTGGAGCTCAGTCAGTTAAGCCTCCAACTTCGGCTCAGATCATGATTTCACGGTTGGTGGATTCCAGCCCCACATCGGGCTCTGTGCCGACAGCTCAGAGCCTGGAGTCTGCTTCAGATTCTGTGTCTCCCTCTCTCTCTGACCCTCCCCCACTCACACTCATTCTCTCCCTCAAAAATGCATAAACATGAAATAATTTTAATAATAAAAATAAATAATAACTGAACATTTTTAATAAAAAATTTAAAAAGCAATTTCAGCTCTATTCTAAAGGCTGTGGGAATTAAACGAAGGTTTTGGTTTGGAAGCCAGGGACTGACCAGTTCAGAGCATCCTTAGGAATGATTCAGAGGGCGGTTGTAGTCATCTTGATGACAGGTGGCGGCAGCCAGAACAATGACAACGACAGTGCAGGGGAACAGGCAGAACAGGTGCAGGGTGTATTGTAGAGAGCGGAATGAATGACTTAGCATCCAATGGGACGTGATGCCTGGGGGAGGCAAATGGGTGCTGGTGACTGGAGAAAGGTCTAGAAAAATGATGCCCATAACCCACCACAAATGGATGAGAAGTCTTAAGGTGACAGGGGAATGATTAACATGGTGCTGCTAGTTCAGTAGCCCCCAGGGGCTCTTTACTGAGTCACCCCTCTTCCACTTTCCTTTCCCACCACTCTCCAACTTAAAAGGTCCAGATTAGTCCTCACCTCCTTTAAGAAGGGTTTACTAAACATTTATTCTTCAAAACAGTCTAGCCTGAACTTACTTGGAATCGTATCTACTTAGAGTGAGAAAGTACCTTTTTGGGGTCTTCTAGGCCCTTCTAGAACAGCCCCCAAAGTGGTCATCCCTCTGCTTGAGTATGTTTGGTGGCAGGGTGCTCACTGCTGGGTCACTCGGTTCTAATGCTATATAGGTAGAGAAGATCTCCATGAAGGATCAGATCTGCCTCTCTGCAAATCCCGACTGTTGACATGAGTGCTATTTTCTAGAGCTTCATGCTCCTAGTCAAACTCCTCATATACGTGACAGCCCTTCAGACACTTGAAGGTGGCTCTTACATCCATGTGAAGACTTCTGTTCCTCAGAATATGCTATTCTGGCTATTGCTGTTGTATATCACATAGCAGCTTAAAACTAGCAGCTTAAAACAATTGAGAAGGGCTCACCTGGGCAGTTGGGGCTCTGGTTTTATCACAAGATTGCAGTCAGATGGTAGCCAGAGCTGGAACCGTGAGGGGGTTGGGAGAGCTGGCGCAGGCCAGGCTTTTCTCTGTGTCTAAGGAGTCTCCATGTGGTCTTTCTGCATGGGTAGGCTTGAGCTTGCTCCCGGCATGGTGGCTAGGCTCCAGGAATGAGCATCTCGAGGGTACCAGCCCGCGCTATATCAGCTTCTATGACCTTACCTTACAAGTCCCATGGCATTACTTCTGCCATAGTCACACAGCCCTTCCAAATCCAAGGTGAGGACCGTCATTCCCTTATTGCAATGGGGTAAATAGCAAAGTTGGTATTTTCAGAAGATCATGCAGGGTGGGTGACACTTGCAGCCCTTTTTGGAAAATACAATCTGCCTTATCACCCCTTCTCTCCACTCCTTGGCCACCCTCCTCTAAAAGTGTGTCGTAATAAGGTCAAGCTGAAGAATAAGACGGGCTGTGTTCGAATCTTGTCTCACATGCAGCTTGGAACAAGCTGTTTAATCCCCATCCATCTTCAACAGGTTCATTGCAAGAATGGGGAATCTGAACTTCTACCAAACAGGACATAGGAGACACCTTTTAAAGTAAATGCCTGACATGCAACATTCCAAATTTCTCCTTCCCTCTCCCCCTACACCTCACTCCTTGGCTCCCGGGCTTCAGCTGCCATTTTTGTACTCTAGATCCACACCTGCCTGGTACAGCTCATCGGAGCCTGAGTATTCCGGGCTATTCTCGCCCCAGGCTGAGTCCATCAGGCTCTGCCACCCTTGAATTCCAAGGGCTGTGACTGAAGATGTGACCCTTGAAGCTGGCTGTCTGGTTTGAATTCTGAACTTCTCTTTCTGAGCAAGAAAATCTGTACTAACTCTTTGGGGCCTCCGTTTCCTTATTTGTAAAATAGGATCATGGCAATTGGTGGTAAGAAAAGTATGTATCCATAAGGTTGTTATTAGGATAAAATGAGTTAATACCTGTGACATTCGCAGGGCACCTGGGGGGCTCAGTAGGTTAAGGGTCTGACTCTTGGTTTCAGCTCTGGTCATGATCTCGTGGTTTGTGGGTTCGAGCCTCTCCCCTCCCCCACATTAGGTTCCAAGCTGATAGTGCCATGGACCCTGAGATCTTCTCTCTCTGCCTTTCTCTCTGCCCCTCCCCCTGCTCACTTTCTCTTGAAAATGAGCTGTGAAGTTCTCATCCCAGCATTGTGAATTGGGGCTTCCCCCCACCCCGTAATCAACCTGAGGGCTGTGGAATGTCTATATTTTTCATGGCTATAGGAGGCCCAGAACACTACGCTGAAGAAGGATGATCATGAAGCTGTTGTGCAGGACATTTAGGGAACAGAGGACTGTCAGGGTTTCTAAAATCTTCCACGTTCCACTTCCAGGCTGTGTAAGGCTGAGCTACTTTCTGCTCCTAGATTCTTAAAGCAAGGATAGAATTCACCTGGGAAAAGTACAGTGTGAGTGAGAAGACAAGAAGATGCTCAGTGAACAGCAGCTAATCTATTCTGTCAGCATAGAGAAAGTCAATAACTCACACGAAATGTTGCTGACATCGCCCTCCATCCATTAAGTCCCTTCAGATGCAGGGAATATTTACAGTTGGATCCACAGATGATAAACACGTGGAAGAAAGAAAGGTAAAGCTTGCACTCTGGAGTCATGCAGTCTGGGTTCAAATTCCATCTCTGCCGCTTGCAAGCTATGTGACCTTGTTCCAGTCACGTATCCTCTCTCTGCTTCCGTTTCCTGATCTCTAAATGGTGATGATGATGGTACTTACCTTGCTGTGCCAGGATCTGACCAGGTAAGGGTGAAACAAACATCAGTGTTGTTTGTGTTGTTACCATTATCATCACTATCACTATTATTTATTGATCAGGAATCCCTTCCACGAGTCTAAAACTTTTAACTGGATGGACTTCTTTTTTTTTTTTAATATTTTTATTTATTTCTAGGAGAGAGAGAGAGAGACAGCGTGAGCAGGGGAGGGTCAGAGAGAGAGGGAGACACAGACTCCGAAATAGGCTCCAGGCTCTGAGCTGGCAGTCAGCACAGAGCCCGACGCAGGGCTCGAACCCACGAACCGCGAGATCATGACCCAAGCGAAAGTCGGACGCTTAACCGACTAAGCCACCCAGGCGCCCCATGGATGGACTTCTTAAGAAGAATCTGGAACTTTCTAATGCATCTATGCTTGATTTTTCTTATACCTGCCTATTTAATTGAAGAAAGCAGAAAAAAAAAAAACAGATAACAAAAGCATGCAAGTGCTTTTCTCCAGCAACATCAGGGAAAGTTCTGAGAGCCAGCCAGACAATGTCCCATGTGGAAGTCAGAAGAAAAAGAAGCTTAGGGATCAGAAGGTAGCTCATTGAGGTTGTGAGCCTGCTGCATAGAAGTAAAGGCTCATGTGAGAGCTCATGTGAGAAGAACCCTGGACTGGGGCCGAGCTATAGAAAGGCTGGTGGCACTTCTCTGACAGCACAGCCTGGTCCAGATGTTCCTTTCAACCATCTCTACACACCCCTCCCCAAGACTAGCTTCATTAACTAATAAAGCTGCTGTGTGCACAAGTATATGCACTTTATGCATATAGTCTTTGTTAGGAGGAGCTCTTTAATAGTGCTTTACCTTAGAAACTGGAAATGCCATGTGTTCTGAAGAACTGGCAGACACCTGATGGCAAATATCCCAGGGATTCTGGAAACATCTGTCGTGGTTCCAAAGCTACCCCAGTTGGAAGTGGGTGCAAAAACTGCTAATGGCTTTGGTCTACAAAGGGCCAAAGAGTAATGAAGAAGCAGACAGATACTTAAATAAGAGCCTTTCTATAAATCTTGTTTAACAACTGTATCTGTCAACCAAGGCTGTGACATCATGGTGACTAGCAATGTTCAAATCTTAGTGGTTTATGAAGACAGGGCTTTATGTCTCACTCACATGACTTGTCCATCACAGCCTGGTGGTGACTCGGGGGCCATCATTTGCATTCTGCCCTCTAGGCTGACGAAACAGCCCCTTGCTGGGACAATGCCAGATTTGTGGCAGAAGGAAAAAAAAAAGTGTCAGAGCACACAATGGCTCTTCAAGTTTTTGGCTCAGAAATGGCACATATCACTTCTCAGTTTTCATTGGACAAAACAAGCCTCACACCAGTGCAGCAGGAAAGAATAAGTCTTCTGTAGGAAAGGTGTTGCGTTGTCATATGATAAATATATATTTTGGTGCCCATCCATTGTTCCTGACTCACAGCTCCTAAAACTTGTAATTACCTAAGTGATCAGAGCCTGAGAGCATCTTTCCTTAAAATGTTGAGGGTTTTGTCCTTCAATCCTGAAGTAGCTCCAGAGCATTAACAGTGAGTCGAGGTGATATTTGAAAAGCCACAGGAGGGGACTGGTTACCAGGGGAACCAACCGTGTGATTGGATTGGAACTTTCAGCTCTATTTCACCTCTAACTCAGGAGAGGGGAGTGGGGCTGGAGGGTTGAATCAATCACCAACAGCCGATGATTTAATCAGCTGTGCCTACACAATGAAGTCTCCGTTTAAAAAAAAAATGGGGCACCTGGGTGGCTTGGTTGGTTAAATGTCTGACCCTTGATTTTGGCTCAAGTCATGATCTCATGGTTTGTGGGATCAAGCCCCCACACTGGGCTCTGCGCTGACAGTGGGGAGTCTTCTTGAGAGTTTCTCTCTCCTTCTCTCTCTGCTCCTCTCCTGCTCGTGCATGCATGCTCTCTCTCTCTCTCTCTCAAAATAAATAATAATTTGAAAAGAATGGAATTTGGGAAGTTCCCAAAATGGTGAGCACACAGAGGTGCTAGGAGGGTGGTATAACCCTGATAGAGCATCAAAGATCCACAAGACTTCCCACATACCTTGCCCCATGCATCTCTTCCATCTGCCCATTCCTGAGCTGTGTCCTTTTATAATCAACCAGTAACCTAATAAGTACCGTTGATCTTTGAGCAATGGATCCTTGAACAATGGAATGACCCCCTGCTCAGCCAAAAATTCACATATAACTTTTGATTCCCCAAAAACCATAACTACTAATACCCACTGCTGACCAGAAGCCCTACTGATAACACATAGAGTCAATTAGTACATATTTTGCATGTCATATGTATTATATACTATATTCTTACAATAAAGTAAGTTAGAGAAAAGAAAATGTTATTAAAATTATAAGGAAGAGAAAATACATTTATAGTACTGTACTGTATTTATTGAAAAATTCCACATACAAGTGGACTCATGCATGTCAAACCTGTGTTGTCCAAGGGTCAACTATAAACTGTTTCTCTGAGTTCTGTGAATGGCTGGGTCAAGTTATCAAATAGAGGATGGGGTCATGGGAACACAGTCATTGTAATTGGTGTCTGAGGTGGTAGAAGGCAGTCTTGTAGGATTCAGCCCTTCACCTGTGGGATCTGACACTAAATCCAGATGGATAGTGTCAGTATAGAGTTCAGTTATAGGACATCCAATGTGGGACATTCAAGGTATCCCTTGAAAACTGAAGAATTGCTTAGTGAGGGGAAAACCCTCCCCATGTTTGTAATACAAAATATTCAGTGGATAGTGAGTAGACAGAAAACATAGTGAGTTGTTTCCTCAACAGAAGGGCTCTAAGCCATATGCTACAATAACATTTATATTTTGCAATAGTTAACAGTAGCAAACCTTTATTAAACATTGACTACCTACCAAGCACAATTCTATTATTTAACACTCACAATAACCCTATTACATTATTAAAAATAATAGTTTTTACATTATTACCAGTATCCTTCATTATACTGATCCGTAAAAAATAAGGAGCAAATTTAGGTAACTTGTTCAAGGTCACACGCCTGGGGTGTGGTGGCCTTGGGATCTGAATGCACATACCCATTGAAACATGCATGTGAATGACTTTCCTAAGAGTGATCATGGATTTGCTCTGACTCATCTGTATTTTTCTGGCACAAAATATAAGCATTATAAAAAGTCTGTTAGGATTACGCTTTACAGTTTAATGCATAAGGTAGCTCCCACAAAAGAGTCACAGAATTGTGTAGGAGATAAAAGGGAAAATAGTCTTCTTCATGGCAGTGACCTAGGATGTAGGGGGTAGAATTCGCAGAGAGTATTCGGCTCATTGTGGCACAGTAGGAAAAAGCAGACTTTGGTGTCCTACCGAGTGTGGTCTGTTTTCCACTTCCATAACTTTCTTGCAGTGTTTACTGTGTTATATTCAAGCCAGGAGCCCTTGCATGTAAAGTGGCTACAATAATATCTGTTTCACAGAGTTGTTGTGAGGAGGAAATGAGATAATGTGTGTAGAATGCCTGGCTTGGTGACTGGCACATACACAAGAAATATCCAGCCAGTGGTAACTGTTATTGTTACTCTTGCGGCTGCTGTTATTGAGGGAAGGATAGACGTTTGATATGCCTATCTGTGCAGTGCAGTCTATGTGGAGCTTTAGGACAGCAGGAACACGGAGACAGGAAAACAGTGGAAGCTACTGAGGCAATGCTGGAGGGTCGGTCTGGTCTGGAGAGAAATCAGATGGTGGAAATGATCTGGGAGTGAACTGTACCAGCTACAGTGAGGAGAGCCTGAAGTAGAAGATGAGCAGATCAACAGTGAGGAAGAGAGGCTTGGGAGACAATACTGGATGGAAGTCTTTATCTCTCCTTCAGGTTGGATCAGGGGACCCCTCTTCCCCTGCCCTCTTCTGAGCAGGGCCAGTGGCCAAGCAGAACAGAATCTGAGATCTCTCTTGATGTACAAACCCATAACTCACCCTCATCATCACAGTGACCTAGCCAAGGGTCCCAAGCCTGGATGACTGTTCTTTGGAGCCTGTTGAAACAAGGATTCCTGACTCTTCTCTCACAGAGATTCAGGAGATCAGAGCTGGGCTGATTCTGGAACAGCACTTGCCTGGACTGGCATTTAGGAATGGGTTGGCAATAGCTTGGCTAGTCACATTGGCTGCAGCCCACAGTGTGAGGGCAGAGGGATTATTCCTGGCTGCTGTATGTTTCATTCCCAAACATGGGCTCAGGAATGATTTGGAACTAGACAAAACCAAAACAAAACAAGGTGAGAAACCCAAAACAAAACATAGGCCTTTCCCAAGGAATGTAACCCTCTGCAAAGACCAGGTTGGAAGCTATGTGGGTAAGTTTAGGGGAACCATAGTGCTTTGGTTTTAATCCTAGAGAGATCATTGATAGAAAATGGAACCCCCTCCTCATTTAAATCCATTTATTTATCAAATGTTTACTGAGCAGCTGACGCATGAAGTACTGGTGGGAATTGCTGGAGATTCAGAAACAGACATTATCTCTGCTAGGGACTCAGAAACAAACACTGTTGGAGCGCCTGGGTGGATCAGTTGGTTAAGTGTTCAATTCTTGATTTCAGCTCAGGTCATCACCCCAGGGTTGTGAGATTAAGCCATGCATCAGGCTCTGTGCTGAGTGGAGCCTGCTTGAGAGTCTCTCCTTCTCTCTCCCTCTTCCCCTCCTCCGCTTATGCTCTCTAAGTAAATAAAAAATTTTTAAAAACTAAATTAAATTTAAAAAAAGAAATAGACATTGTCTTTTCTGGGGACTCAGAAACCGATATCATCTCCGATGGGATCTCAGAAACAAGGGGTTCCAGGGTGAGGGAAGAATAGCCAGATGCCATCTAAAGTGGGCCATGCTTTTCTGGTTGTGTGAACCAGTTTGGTGGGAAGCAGTAACTTCCATCCTGAGGGAGGCTTCACACTAGAACAGACATTTGAGCTGGATCCTAATGGCTCAGGGGTAGTTTGCCAACCAGGGAAGGAGAATATCTTAATCAGGAGTCATTGGGCTGCAAGAAACTCCAACCGGCTGAAGCAAAAAGAGAAGTGTGTTGGAAGAACACATCTCATTGGGGAGACAAATACCACAGGTCTCATGAAGGGCTGTGGCCAGAGTCTGGAAAGTCAAGAATTCAAATTACTGCCTTGTTTCCTTTTAGCCCTGTGGTCCTTCGTCTCTCTCTGCATGTCTAATTTAGTCTTCTCTCTCTCTGGATGAGCTTTGTACACATCATGAAAAATGGCCACCTTTGACACCTTTTTGTATGGCTTCCCAGGAACAGCTAGCCACACAGAGTAGCAAGCAATGGCTGGTCTTCTAAGTAAATTCGGGTCCAGTTAAAGTCGAAATGTGTGTGTGTGTGCTTGTGTGTGCTTGTGTGTGTGTGTTGGAGGGGAGGGACCGCTGATAAAGATAAGGGATCACAAGTGTTCACAGACTGAAGAAATGTCTGGGTCAACCAGGCAGAAGAAATGGATGTGTAAGGGAACATGGGTGGCCCACAGAATGGAGGGGGGAGAGGAAGACTGGGACCATGAAGTAGGGGGTCAGTGTGTCAAGGGCACTGAGGAGGGAGGGAGGCTGTGGATGGAACCTAAAATTTTCTGGCCCTGGGTGTTGTAGGATTGGTAGTGAACTTCCCCATTGTCATCATGCTTATTCTGCTGCTGCAGTTTCCCCAAGAGGAGGGGTTTTTTTTCATTTGGCAGAAAAATAGTCTCTGATTTTCCCCCTACATCACTTTTTTAGAGTTTATTTACTTAAGTACCTGCTATACCCGATGTGGGGCTTGAACTCATGACCCCAAGATCAAGAGCCACACGCTCTTCTGAGTGAGCTAGCCAGGCACCCCCTCTACATCACTTTTGAGTGTGAAGTCACTCAGTCAGATTTCTGTCCCTATGATCCTGCCTGACATGTCTCTTCTAGATGTGACCCATATCTAAGCAACCACAGGAAGCAGCCTAAGTAGACAGGAGGAGTTCCCAGAACAAGCGTGGAGGTGACCAAGTCGGGGCTGTCCCATACCTTCTGCACATTCTGCAAGTTTGGTTTTCAGGGGAAGGGGGATGCCGGGGAGGGTGTATGTGAAGGAAGCATAGTCTATGGCACATAAAGAAATAGTCTGGAAAACATGGAGTAGTGGGTGGAGGTTTTTTTGACCTATCTTGTCACCTATGGGTCATATATAAAATTCTTGTCCCAGAAGTAGAAGGTCCCAGAACATTCATTCAGTGAGATGGGAGGAGGGGATGATTGTCTCAAGGAGAAAGAGGTTTGGAGCTGGAATGCCTGTCTTCGGTGCTGTGTTCAGTCCTACTTTCCCCAGGCCTCTTTGGTTAGCCCATTGCCCTAGTCTTCTTCCTTCTGCAGGGACACTTGTCTGCTTCTTGGCTTGTGACATGCATATACTATGATACCGTCACACGGTTCAAATATTAGATCATGTCAAGGATTTATAATATCATCAGCCCTTGCCCATCTTTTTCTCCCTTCTACCCTACTTCTCAGGATCAACCATGTTTAACCTTATACACCTACAATCTGTGACCTTGGGCAAATCACATAGCTTCCCTATGTCTCAAATACCTCATTTAAATTTTTTTGAGGTCTATTTATTTTTGAGAGAGAGAGACAGAGTGTGAGCAGAAAATGTCACCAGAAATAGAACTACCTCATAGGGTTATTGTCAGCATTAAATGAATGAATTCATGTAAAGTGATTGACATTATGCCTTCACGTAGTAAGAATTCAGTAAATGTTAGCTACCATTATCATGCCGCATCATAATGCATTGGTTTGATGGTCTCCCTCCTGGATTGTGAGATCCTTAAGGGATAGAGTCTGTAAAGTCATGGGTACAGCAAAGGAACTCCATTAAAGGAAGTTATTTTTATTATTCCTATTGTTGAAGATGGTAGAAAACTTGCCTTGCTCATCTGAATATCATGAACCCATAGCACAGAACTCAACACCTGCCATCTTCTCAGTTGGACATCCATTGGATGAATGAATTGAGTAGCTAGGTCTCTGTTCTTTTCAAAATAATCAGCATAGAAGGAAATGCACTGATTATTGTGATGTTTCTAAACTTTTTCCCCTTAGGGCCTGTGGCATGCTCTGTGAGCATTTTCAACATTGACCATTCATTCATTCACTCATTCATCCATCCATCCATCACCTAGTCTTGGGATTTCAAACTGAAAGGAATCTTAGGGATCTTTTAACCCAATCACTTTGCCTTAGACAGATAAATTGGCACCTGAGACATCAGGTGGCATGACTAATGTCACACAGCTGGGCAGTAACAAATCCAACAATATGGGCTTGATTTTCACAAATAGCTTAAAGTCACTTGTAGTTAAGTCTGGAGGTAAAATGGGTGAATCAGCTGGGAAATATTGGTTGGTTCAAACTCGAGGTCTGAGTGCAAATAAAGTAGGGCTGGCTGCATTGCTGTCATGAGAGGGGATATGACTCCAAGGGAAGAGTCCCCAGAGTGCCAAGATATCATCATCAGCATGTGTGAGCTGGCTTTGAAGGGAGTGTCCGAACCAGCTCCGACACACTCCTGGGCAGCTCTGCGGATGTTAGCCCCTGACCAGGTCACAGGTTTTTCACGAAATACTCCCTTCCTGTGAAGTTGCAGGCCTGGAGAGCTTAAACGTCTTACCTGACCTCAACTCCCGACATTGTTCAGGGCACTCTGCCCGGTGCCCTGCCCACTGCTTCCAACTTGATGCTTTAGAGATTTTCATCAACCCAGGTTCCTCCTCTGAACCACAGACCATAGAAAAGAATTTAATTCTTTTCTCATTTCTCTCAAGGTTGGGATATAACTAGCCCCTCTATTAGATGCCCTGGAAAGAAGGTAATTCAATGCACACAATGGATGTCTTGCATTAGGGCTTAATTCTTTTTCAGAAATGGGTGAAGAAAGGCTCTGGTTGACTATCCTTGTAATTCTCTTTCCATTTTTGCTTCATGCCTCAAGTCTACCCTCCAACCTCACTCCCCACACCCCAGCCTTATTGGGATGTTCAGTCAAAACAATGCTCTTGTCAATGAACAAGTAGTGTTATATATATTTAAGTTTTCTTTTAGTCAAGTTAATATCAAGACAGACAACTGGTGAAAATTCCATTGGAAAATCACAAATTAACTTTGTTTGGAGTCCATTAAAGGCAGCTATAACTTAAAGAATATTTCCCTCTTCGTGGAAGTGAAATGACCTTTTTTGCTTCGCTGGAAGATTCAGGATACCCATCCACTCTCCCTTGAACTATGACTCTGAACTTCCTGAGGCCTCATTAAACATGTAACATAGATCTTTGCCTGCATTGCCTGTAGTTATCTCCCGGAAAGTGTGTAAGACAGAAGGAAAACAATACTGTGCAAAGTCTTTCTCCAGGAAAAGTGTGTTGAGGGGAGCTATGGGGAGCTCGGGTTCCAGATGAAGCACTCACTATTGAGGGATGGTTTATTTCCCACTCGCTGGCTTGCTTTCTAGGTATCGCTGTAGGTACAGCTTGGTAACTTCAGAAAGCGTGTCCTAAAGACGTTGCCCAAATCCTGAGACAAATGGAAGAATAAGGCTGGGGAAATGAGTGTCCCTTTTTAAACAAGAAAGTCCCACATTTTTTTGGAGGAAGTCAATTACTGTAGTGGCAGCAGACAGATGTGTTTCCAAAAATAGGCTTGTGAGGCAGCATTTGTAAGGCCATCGAGAACCCCTCTGGCCATGTGAATGCTTTCTCCAAACAAGATAAACCAAGTTCAAGCATCCATTGACCTTAAAAAGGCTTTAGCTGCATCTGTATGAATTGCCTCCACAGTCTATGAAATCATTATTATAAAAGGTCAAATTTCCTCGCCTACTTGACAGGATAACATTGCATTTTCCTGTAAGAGCTTTCAATTCAAACCTTAACCAAATGCAGCATGTCGAGTGCCAGGTCCCGCAATTCAAACAAACTGACTAGGGACAGCTATTTTGGGGCACATCAGAAAAATTTCAGTATGGATTGGGTATTTGATGATAACTACAGAATTATTCTTACTTTTGTGAAGCAATAATAGGATTCTGGTTATGTAATTAAATGTCATTTTTTAAAAGATGTTTTCCTTATTTTTGAGAGAGAGACAGAGGATCTGAAGCAGGCTCTGCGTTAACAGCACAGAGCCTAACTTGGGGCTTGAACTTATGAACCACAATATCATGACCTGAACTAAAGTTGGATGCTCAACCGACTGAGCCACCCAGGTGCCCCTTGAACGTCATTTTTAAAAATGTTTATTTCTTTATTTTGAGAGAAAGAGAGAGGGGGAGGAACAGAGAAAGAAGAAGAGAGAAAATCCCAAATGGGATCTACACTGACAGCGCAGGGCTCAATCTCATGACCCTGGGATCCTCACCTGAGCTGAAATTAAGAGTCAGAGGCTTAACCAACTGAGCCACCCATGCACCCCAAAATATCATTTTTAAGATGATGTATACTGAAAGGGCGCCTGGGTAACTCAGTTGGTTAAGTGTCTAACAGTGGCTCAGGTCATAATCTCACAGTTTGTGGGTTTGAGTCCCACATCAGGCTCTGTGCTGTCAGTACAGAACCCACTGCAGATCTTCTGTCTCCCTCTCTCTCTGCCCCTTTCTCTCTCTCTCTCAAAATTAAATAAATAAACATAAAAAAAAAGATGTATACTGAAGTAGTTGAGTGCAAATATCATGATGTCTGGGATTTGTTTTAAATATTTTATCGAATATGTATAACAGATGGTGGAAATGTGACTAAATGTCAATTATTAAACAGGTGACATTACATTACATCAATATTCTCTTGATTTAGAATGTTTAAAAATAAAAATAGATACAAATAAAAGCTTTAAAGAAAGGCTCTAATACTATGAATAGTTGATTTTTCACAAAAGAAGTAGAAGCATTTTGTAAATGGAAGTAATAGTGAACCTGAAATAGGTCATCTGTCATTGTGCAAAGCAAATTTAGTTTTTCAATGAACTGTGTCAGTAATTCATAATCGGACACAATGATGGTATTGAATACAGGAGCCTGAGCAGAATAAAGAAATCAGAAGGTTAAAACAATATAAAATATGGGGGGCCTGGGTGGCTGAGTCAGTTGAGCATCCCACTTCAGCTCGGGTCATGATCTCACCGCTCTTGGGTTCAAGCCCCACATCGGGTTCTGTGCTGACAGCTCAGAGTCTGGAGCCTGCTTCAGATTCTGTGTCTCTGTCTCTCTCTGCCCATCCCCTGGTCATGCTCTGTCTCTCTCTATTTCTCAATAATAAATACATAAAAATTAAAAAAAATCATATAAAAGATGCTTTATTTTCATTAATCTCAAAATGCACTTTTAGATTAAAAAAAGAAAAATCAGAGTTTTTTTAAGTATATCTTTGATAATTTCTAACAAAAATTGTTCTTGTCCATGTAAATGAAAGATAGTGCTAATATCTTTAGTGTTGATTGAATTTTTAAAGCATGCGAGTTAAATTTACAGATTTGTTTACATTAGTGGAAAAGTAAAACCCCGCCAATGAGAAACAAGGCTATTCCATTAGTGTCTGATGTGATAACAGGAGAATTTCATGTGACACTGTGTGTTACCATGTGGACCACGCTGATTCATTTGTGTCTGACATGGTAACAGGAGGGTCTCATACAGTCCTGTGTCTTACCGTGTGGATCCCATGTGTCTTACCGCGTGGATCCCCATGTGTCTTACCGCGTGGATCCCATGTGTCTTACCGCGTGGATCCCATGTATCTTACCGCGTGGATCCCCATGTGTCTTACCAAGGGGATTCCCATGTGTATTACCACGTGGATCCCATGTGTCTTACACATGGATTCTCATGTATATTACTGCGTAGATTCCCATGTGTCTTACCACATGGATCCCATGTGTCTTACCTCATGGATTCTCATGTGTATTACCACGTGGATTCCCATGTGTCTTACCACGTGGATTCCCATGTGTCTTACCGCATGGATTCCCACGTGTATTACTGTGTGGATTCCATGTGTCTTAGGACACATCGTCCTACACATTGTGCTACTGGTGGAAAATGCTTCCCTATGACCAATTTATCCTCAGCAGAACTTCACATAGACTTAACAGTGGAATTTCAGCTTAAGTCACAGCCTTATTCTGCCCACTCCGGGGGTACAGGCACATCTACACTGTTTTCTGAAAGCCTATGAGGACCAGCCCAAAGGATGTGGATTTGAAGAGCCTCCTTAGACCAGAGCCCACTCTAAGGAGAAAAGAAGAAATGAGGCATAAAGCCTTAGTCATTAAATGATGGGGAGGGTTCTGAATAAAATAAAGGGGGCTGTGCTGTAATTCTGGATCGGTCAGAATACAAAGATGAAACAGAGGGTCCCTTTAAATTAGGATAAGTTGGGGAGCATTTGGAGGCCTTTAACAGAGTGAGGGGGACCTAGGGATAGTATAGTAACCTGGGTTAGTGCCCGTGAACCAGTCAGAATGCCTAAAATTAACAACTCAGACAATGACAGATGTTGGCAAGGATGGGAAGAAAGAGGAACCCTTTTGCACTGCTGGGGGGAATGCAAACTGGTGCAGCCACTCTGGAAAACATATGGAGGTTCCTCAAAAAATTAAAAATAGAACTACCCTATGACCCAGCAATTGTACTACTAGGTAGTTATCCAAGGGATACAGGTGCAATGTTTTGAAGGGGCACATGCACCCCAATGTTTATAAGCAGCACTATCAACAATAGCCAAAGTATGGAAAGAGCCCAAATCCATCAACAGATGAATGGATAAAGAAGATGCGGCATATATATACAATGGAGCATTATTCAGCCATCAAAAAGAATGAAATCTTGCCATTTGCAACAACGTGGATGGAACTAGAGGGTATTATCCTAAGCAAAATTAGTCAGGGAAAGACAAATATCATATGACTTTACTCATATGTGGAATTTAAGATATAAAACAGATGAACAGAAGGGAAGGGAAGCAAAAATAATATAAAAACAGGAAGGGAAACAAACCATAAAAGACTCTAAATATAAAGAACAGAGGGTTGCTGGAGGGGTTGTGGGAGGGGGGATGGGCTAGATGGGCACGGGGCATTAAGGAGGACACTTGTTGGGATGAGCACTGGGTGTTGTCTGTCGGGGATGAATCACTGGAATCTACTCCTGAAATCATTGTTACACCAGATGCTAACTAACTTGGATGTAATTAAAAAAAAAAAAAAAGAACCAGCGGAAATGTTGCTACACAGGAGCGTACAGCCCACAGTGACCCCCTCCCCCACCCAGGGAAGGAGACAGGAGAAATACTCCCTCCCAGAGGGTCAGCTGGTTCCCCATGGGTTGACCCAACTGGAGTGAGAAGGGAAGAGAGTCCGGCTGAGGCAAAGCAGGAGGGGGCTCCTGGAGGCTGGGTGTGGGGCGCCCATGCAAGAGGCCTGGCATACGCTTCACTCTTCTATCCAATATCCACAGGGCAGTTAGAGCAGTATTTTTAGAATCTTTCTTTGATTGTGCCGTTCCTATATTCAAGACCTCCCAGCAGCTTCCCCTCACACTTGGAATTAGACTAAACTCCCATGGGGCCATCGCGGTCTGGACGCCACCTGCCTCCAGCCTCACCTCTAAGCACCTCAGCTCAGCCCACTGGCTTTTCTGCTGTTCCAAGACATACCAGGCTTTCCCTATAAAGAGCTTTTCTCCTAGCCTCCTTCTGGAAGATTCTTTGTATTGTTCATGTCACAGCTCAAAGGCCTTCCCTCACCACCCTTCGTCCAGGTACCTTCTCTCCTCTTGCCCTGGGCTCAGTGCTCCCCTAACTCCTAGACACCTGAGACCCCGACCTGGGCGCCATGAGTTCAAGGATTGCCCTGCTCCATCCAGCCACACCCTTCCCATAGGGCAAGGGGTCCCCAAGGCCAAGACGATGTACCTGCCAAGAGCCCACACCTTTGAGTTAGGGTTCAGTCTGGGAAGCAGAATCACTAGGGAGGCACGTGCCTACACACACGCACACACACGCGCGTACACGTATGGGGGTGGGGAGCGGTGGAGGGTGGGATCTGACGCTGCACCCTCGTGGGAGTGACTAAGCACCTCTGTCTGGTGTTGCAGCTTAGCGTCCACAGGACAGTCAGTCGGGAAGGGAGGATGCACGTGAAGTAGGATCGCAGCCAGAGCCTGCAGCATGAGCTGGAACCCACGAGAACACACCGAAACCCGTGTCAGCTCCGACCTCATGCGCACGGGTGTCCTGCGGAGCCAGGGTCCTTGGTCACAGAGCTGAAACACACTCACCTGGCCTAAAATTCAGAGTTTGAAGGAGGAGTGGGGGGGGGGGGGGCAGTCTCAGGCTGCTGCCTCATGGGCATGAGGTGAACTAGAAGATGAGCAACCACGAGAGGGACTTAAAACGCAGCTGCTGCATCCTTCCCCGCACCAAATCTCCCTCAAAAACCACAGGAAAGGGATTCTGGGAAATGGAATTCAGCCTGGTCAAGCTGACATATTGAAAATTTTATCATCCCTGAGGTGCCTGGCTGGCTCAGTCGATTAAGTGTTGGACTCTCCGTTTCAGCTCAGGTCATGATCCCAGGACGTGAGTTCTAGCCCCGCATCAGACTCTGTGCTGACAGCTTGGGATTCTCTGTCTCCTCTCTTTTTGTCTCTCTCCTGCTTGCTCGCTTGCTTGCTCTGTCTTTCTCTCTCTCTCAAAAATAAATAAATAAGCATTAAAAAAAATTCCATCATCCCTTTTTTGACTACTCTAGGACATCTTATGCCCAAATGCCAAAATTCCCAAATGGCCTCAATGCTACCTCATATCTACAGGAACTCTTTCTAGTTCCATCCTTCTTTGGGCCCTCCATGCTGCCCTGAGGCATGACCAAGGGCATTCTTAGAAGTATAAATTGCGTTTGAATATGCAGACTGGTGCGCATATGTGCATGGAGGCCACTCATGATTCAGGACAGGATGGGCGGTGGCAAGAGATAAAGGAAGGCCACAGGCCAACCTTCCGCCATTATTACATTCCTGACTGAAATCCTAAAGAGACCAAGAATTCCAAATGTGAACATGGCAGACCTTAGTGAAGGCATATTTGTCAAGGTTGATGGATCATACATGCTTTTGTTAGATTTTTACACTGACTGATACATTTTAAGTATTTAAACTTTTTGTGAGGGGGGTGTATTTGTGTCAGTAGCTGGGAGGCTAACCCAAGGTAATTAATGTTGAGTGAATATCCCTTACAAGCACAGTATTCAATTTTCACTTCTTTAGGAGAGCAATAAATAGCATGCATCAAGTCAGAAAGATTTGAATTTTTTTGAAATTTTATTTATTTATTTATTAAGAATAAACACTTTTCTTAATGTTTATTTTTGAAAGAGAGAGAGAGACTGAGTGTGAGTAGGGGACGGACAGAGAAACAGAGAGACACAGAATCTGAAGCAGGCTCCGGGCTCCAGGCTCCAAGCTCCAAGCTGTCAACACAGATCCCAATGCGGGGCTAGAACTCACAAGCCTTGAGATCATGACCTGAGCTGAGGTAGGACGCTCAACTGATTGAGCCACCCAGGTGCCCCAATTCTATTTGTTTTTTGAGGGGTGCCTGGGTGGCTTAGTCAATTGAGTGTCTGACTTCAGCTCAGGTCCTGATCTAAGGTTCATGAGTTCAAGCCCCTTATTGGGCTCACTGCTGTCAGCACAGACCCTGCTTCAGATCCTCTGTCCCCTTGTCTCTTTCTCTGCTCTCTCTCTCCCAAAAATAAAAAAATAAAACATTAAAAGATTTTTAATTGAAATTGCATTTATTTTTTGAATTCACATGACTCAAAACTCAAAAGAGAAAAAAGTATATTCAGCAAAATGTCCCCTCCCCCCCACCTTTTTTGGGTCCCAAGATCCAATTTCCCATCTTCAGGATAATAAATGTACCGTCTCTTATACTCTCGTCTGGAAACACACTCTGCATATACAAATAAATTTGTACATGTGTAATCCCTCCTTTAAAATTTTTAACCTCAGGGCACCTGGGTGGCTCAGTTGGTTAAGCATCCAACTCTTGATTTCAGCTCAGGTCTAGATCTCAAGGTCCTGAGTCCAAGCCCAACGTTGGGCAGCGCATGGAGCCTACTAAAAAAGCTAATCTCAGTTGTAGTGCATCACTTGCTCTGCCCTTCACCTTGCCTTTGTCTCTTCATAAGGCATGTTAAAGATCGTTCTGTGTCAGTACACAAAGGCCTTCTTCCTTCTTTGACGCTGTAATATATCTTAGAACTTATTTAACTAGCGCCTTACCAAGTATGTATTTAGGTTGTCACCAATCTTTGGCTATGACAAATAATGCTGCAGTGACTGCTCTTGAATATACATATGTCTCTAGGAAAAATTTCGTTTTTTCCACCCAGGGGCCCCAGCATATTCTTTAGTGGCTTTAGTTGAAAGGGTGTTTGGAAGGTAAAGTTTTTTGAAACCATGAAAATATCCAACCTACCCACTCATCTCATTGAGAGTTTTCATTCATGAGATTTGGAAGGGTTTTTTTTCCCCCACATTTTGAAAGCCCTTGGTTACTGAGAGAGGATTTAAAAATTCTCTTACCAGTACTTTTATTTTATTTTCTTAAGATCTCATTTTTAAGTAATCTCTATGCTCAACATGGGGCTTGAACTCACAACCCAAGAGTTGCATGCTCCACTTCTGAGCCAGCCAGGCACACCTACATTTATTTTATTTTTTAACATTTAACACATTAATCCTTCCTAAAAAAACAAACCAACCAACAAACAAAAACCACATTAATCCTTCCTGAATTTGTTATGGGATAACATATGAGGTAAGAATTCAAATTTATTTTTTTCCAGATGGCTTCCAGTCGTTTCAACTCAATTTATCAAGCAATATTTTTTGCTAATTAGAAATGCCACCTTTATCAAATAGTAAGCCTCTGTTTGCACTTGGCTCTTTTCCTGTGTTTCATCTGATTCTACTAATCTGTCTTAGATAGATGTGTTGGTCCGTATTATATTAGTCTGGTATTATAAAAAATAAATAGGCAGATATCCAAGACTCTAGCATAAATTGATTCAAACTGCATCCAGAGCATATATTCAACAGATGAAGTGCTCTTTGGAGAATATATTCTACAACTCTACATTGGCTAAAGTCCAAACCATAGCGATTGTCGGTATTAGTTAATGAATCTTGATTTTTCTATAGCAAAAGAGTATCCGTTTTATCTGTTTTTGTGGGCCCAGTTAGCATGTTAGTGGATTGTGTTCATAGTTAGGTAAGAAACTGGTCCTACCATTTCTCTGCTCATCATCTGTCTCCCAAAGCATGGGTCTGGTTTTTATTTTGTTTTGTTTCCTCAGTGGCCTATATACCCTTAATTGATATCCCTACCACAGATCATGCTTTTTTCTCAGTACTAGTGGGGTTTGTAGGCAGCTTTGAGACAGCCCTGATTCTGTGCATTATAGACCTCCAACTTTGGGGGGTGTAACTGACCAAGGACCCCCACTACGTGCTCTGAAATCTATTGAAGTTTGTGTGCTGAGATGATGACCCCCAAGCACTGCTCCCAGCCGGAGCCTGAGGGAAGGCAGGCTGTTCTGGCACACAGGGAAGACTCTCTAGAGCTGGACTGCAACTTCCAGACCCCCCAGTGGCCTTGTTGAGTCTTTGACTTCACGGCAGTGAAGGACACCTCTACTCACCTTCCATGTGCTTGGTGGTCTGATGGTTCTCCCAGCCTTACTCAGACTCCTCCCAATTTCCTCTCACACAGGCATTGTCCCTACTAAAACCCTTGCACCTTGAACCCAAATTCGACATCTTACTGTTGGAAGAAGCTGTGTGGATACAAGCTTCTTGTCCTCACACCCATGAAATGTATGTATTGGTGCTTTCCCTACACACACAATGTAACTGCATTTGTATGTTGGGTCCTTGGCTCTTGGCCACCTGCTTCATTCTCCATGCATTAGGAACAGCTCTTTCAGTTGAGCACAGCATCCTGCCTCTTAACCACTGAAATGCAATTCAAGTTCATTAATCTGTATGTAAGTATATTGGGACTTTCAGCCTTTAGAGCTCACGTGGCAAAGATGAACAGATATTCATCTTAAGAATAGTTGGTTCCTAATTAATATAGGAAAGACATATTTTCAACCTGAGCTTCATGAGGGGTGTACCCAAGCTACAGAGCTGCTCCGGGGGGCTGCTGTCACCCTTTTGTTTGTAGGTAAAGTAGTACTAATGCATCACCTTGATCCACCCAATGACAAATAGACACACCCTTCAAGTTAGTCAAATAGCCATCCCTCCTGCCTTTTCTAAAATCCAGGATTTCTAAGGCTATGATGTAACTGCAAACTTTCTTCCTCTTTCCATCTTTAGAGATTCTGATATTCTGGACAAACCAAGCGTTATCTGAAGGTTAAAGCTCAATGATTAACGTTTCAGAATTCCAGGATAACATTATTCCTTTTCAAGTGTGAAATGCTTCACAAGACAGCTGTGGACTTCCAGCCTGACCAACTCTTTTCACATCATGGCGTGTAGGATGTGTAATCCTTGTAGAATGTCTCTGAATGACTTCTGCAGGTGAGTGTCCCTTGGAGTGTCCCTGGGGCTAGATCAGTCATGTCCATTTCCGTGCTGACGAGGTGTTTGTGTGAAAAAGAGTTTTCAACTGGTCTCCTTAACAGCTCTGATTAAAACATTTAATATTTGGATCCCAATGTGTCAGTTATTAACATTAAATCTCTCATCATTAAAAGTTCCTACCTCATTCACTGTGCAAAAGAGGGTGTATATGAGCAACACATGGGTGGAGTTGATCTTAGAAAGAATGTAGGGAGGAGAAAATGATACAATCCCCAATTTGTTTAGGGAGAGACTGATTTTTTACCAGGCTGCCTCACTTATTTTTACCAGGCGTGGCTCAAAGACTCCTGTCTGTTTCAAGAGACCATCCCAGCTTGGTGCTCCAGCTGAAATGATGTACATCTCAACCCCATTTCATTTTTCCCTTGGCCCCTCATGCTCCAGTATCAATGGAGTGTACTTATCCCAACCTAAATTGTCTAACAAGTTACTCTAGATATAAGGTTTATTGAGTAAGCCAATGCTTGAGGCTCAATGCCCAAAGTGCCTCACTTGGAGTGGACGGTGAAGAGCCATTGCCACCTGTAGATGAACTTGAGTATTAATGAAAAGACCAGTCCTCTTAGAATGCCCTCAGAACTTCAGCAATTCACCGTTTCATCATTTTTTAAATGTCGCAAAGAAATTCTAATTAAAAAAATAGGGAATCTCCACCCATCCTCTCATTGCAAAATCCATTCCATTCTGTATTGATATGTGCATGTAGCTTTCACATGTTGGATATAGAATTGTGTTCTACTTTTTTCACATTTCAGTGTTATGACATATTTATTCCTATGTATTCCTTTTCTTAATTAGTGACTTTTATTTATTTTGAGAGAGAGAGAGAATCCCAAGCAGGCTCTGCACTGTCAGCACAGAGCCTGATGTGGGGCCCAATCTCACAAATCATAAGATTATAACCTGAGCTGAAATCAAGAGGCAAACCCTTGATTTGCCACCGAGCCAGCCAGGTGCCCTTCATATTTATTATTTTTAATAGCTACATAATCTCCCATCATCCATATATCATTTACATGCCCTTCCCCAATTGTTAACACCTAAGTTTCTTTGGGTCTTTAGCTTTTAAATGTGCTGTTCGTGCCAATATAAACATCATGATATGTTGCTTTTTCCCTTGTGATCAATTCCCAGGGATGGTACAAGTGAAAAAAGGAAGACAAATACTTTCATGACTTTTGCTAGGTAGCCTAATAATCCACCCTAAAATACAATTCAGATTTACAAGAGCACTAATGTAAATAACACAGAAGACATACATTTAGAAAGTAATTCATTATGTGCTGCTATCACAGATAAGTAAGATTATGATAAAGTGCTGTTAAGCAAATTAGCAAGACTTCAGTTCATGCTAGCAAGACTTAAGAAGCAGCAACACAGCGGAGAGGCAATGTGTTCTGTCTTAACTCAGGAGACTCTGAGGGTGAGAATGTCATGTGGGAAGTATTTGTCTTGGCAGGTTCTCTTTGAGACAAATTGGCTTTATTTTGGGCCTGGGGGAAAGTTCTGGTTTTAATAGTAAAAGAATCCCTATGGGGGAATCAGGGCAGTTGAGTGTAACAAGGATAGATTTTGGATCTAGACAGACATGGGTCAAAATCCCAGATCCACTGTCTTAACCACATGGCCTTTGGCAAATTACATATCTTTTCTCAGCCTCACAGAGGGATTAGCGATGGTATGTGCAAGGAGGAAATGGACGATCGCTCTCATCATCATCAAGCCTTGACCTGATTAGTGGCAGAAGACGACACAATCCAGAGAGTGTTACAACGCTAGTAACAAGAGTATAGAGTATGCAAAGGGTTGTGGAGAGTGAGGAGGCGAAGAGGGAGAAGAGAGGGAAGAGATGGAGAAAGAGGCAGAGCAGGTAGAAGAGAAAGCACAAGAGAAGGAAGAAGGAAGGATGATGACATGGGATGGGACGGAAGAGAAAGCAGCTAAGTAGTTTCTGAGGTTTGCTCCCTGGGAAAAGGGACCCTGTGCTAGTGGCCCTGCAGGAGATAGTCTCAGAGTTCTGGATGTTTCAGTTCAGTGCAGCGGGATGTCTAGATCTGATGAGGGGAGAATAAGGTTGAGCCCGTGCGACCACTGTGATGGGGGTTTTATTATAAGGGACAGGTCCGCTTGCCTGGTGGCCCAGGTGGTTTGGTTTAGGACCCCAGACAGTGACTGGAAGTGTGCAAGTTGGGCTCACTCTCCGGAGTGGATGGTAATGGTTGCACAACGTTGTGAAGGCATTAAATGCCACCAAATTGTATAATTTTATACAGTTAATCCTAAATTACGTTAAGTTTTACATTTATTTATTTATTTATTTATTTATTTTGAGAGTGAGAGAGACTGTGTGCGTGTGATCAGGGAAGAGGCAGAGGGGAGGAGAGAGAGAATCCCAAGCAGGCCCCACACTGTCAGCACACAGCTCAATGTGGGGCTCAATCCCACAAACCGTGAGACGATGACCTGAGCCGAAATGAAGAGTTGGACATCCAAACAACTGAGCCACCCAGGCGCCCCTTATATTATGTGAATTTTAGTTCCATAGAAAATGAATAGAGAGTCACGGTGCACAAGGTGAAGGAGGACATACTACAGAGTTTGCGTCATACGCCAAGGCCCAGGCGCACACGCATGGGTCATCTGAAAGCATGCGGTACTTTAGCGTGGCTGGAACGCACCAGGGCGCAGCAGGGTGTGGGACTGGGAATGTGGGTGGAAGCCAAAAATTAGCAGTATACGGGGACTTTATTTTGTAGAAATAGGCACCTCGTACGATGAAGGCTCAAGAATTGGGCAAGACTGAGACTGTAAGAGAAGACACTATCCAAGCTTAGGATGACCAAAATGGCTGTGTGTGCTGTTCTCAGAACGTTAGAAATGGAAGGGACTTGAAAATATTCAGCCAGGTCTGTCCCATGGTTGAGTCGTGAAACACTGGGCAAGTTATTCATTCACTGCTGTGTTCCCAAGCATCTAGAACAGTGCCTGGTTCATAGTAGGCACTCAAGGAATAATTATTAAATACATGGACAAAGCTGCATCATATATTTCCTTCTTGGAGGGCAATTAGGCAACTTTTTGCAATTTCTATATTCATTTAAAATAAATATTTGGGAGCCCCTGAGTGGCCCAGTTGGTTTCAGCTTAGGTCCTAATCTCATGGTTTGGGATGAGACTACATCTGCACTGTCAATGCAGAGCCTGCTTGGGATTTCTCTCTCTCTCTCTCTCTCTCTCTCTCTCTGTAAAATAAATAAACTTTAAAAAATTAAAAAATAATAAAATAAAATAAAAAATTATCATAGTAAATATATATATGTGTATATATATATATGTATGTATTTTAAAGAGCCCTACCTCACTAATTGAACGCACTTCACACCCCATGCAATTCAGATCCCACACTCAAGAAGCCTGTTATGTGACTAGATGGAAAGTCCCCAGAAGGCAAGTGTCTCCTGCACCCAGCACTCAAAGCCTATCTGATAGTTAGTAGAGGCTGAAAGATTTCTTAAGGATTGACCTTGTAGAGATCATGTGTATATTTTTTTGAATTTTTTAAGGCTTTTAAATTTTAGTTTTGAGAGAGAGAGGGAGACCACAAGTGGGGAGGGACAGAGAGAGAGAGGGAGACACTGAATCTGAAACAGGCTCCAGGTGCCACACTGTCTGCTCAGAGCCTGACACGGGTCTCAAACCCACGAGCTGCAAGATCATGACCTGAGCCGAAGTCAGATGCTTAACCAACTGAGCCACCCCAGGCTCCCCAGATCATGTAAATTAAGGACTTTGAAACTAGTTGTCATTACACGGAGTGTTTAATGAATGCGTAGTCAGAAGCGGGAAGGGAAAGTGCACCCAAAGGTGTTTCAATGCAGAAGCATGCAAGTGTCATTGATTTTGCACCAACCCATAATACCCTTGAAGAATAGTCAATATCACAGGAACAAATTGCAGATTTAGGAATGTAAACTCGTCCCTTTGCTCCAAAATGAATGTGCTCTTTCCAAACATTTGCTGTCACATAATCTATCCCTCCTCGTCTGGAAGGCAGCTGTGGCAGTCCGCCCTTATCTGCGGAAGCATGACAAAGGGGACTTTGATACAAAGTTAATCATATTCTAAGCTCCATACAGTGCAGATGAAGTCATTAGAACAGCAAACACTGTGTCTGATGTTCCTTAAGAGATGGGTGATTTTCTCATTCAGTGATGATTGACATTCTTTACGGTAATGATGAGGAGGGAGAGGAGTTCCAAGGAAGCCAATCACAAAGCAGCTGGAGGAGTAGGAATGGTCGTGTGTGTGTGTGTGTCTGTGTGTGTGTGTGTGTGTGTGTGTGTGCACTTTTGTTATAGCTGTCTCTGTAAATGGAAACCCAGCTGAATCCTCTGGGAATAGTAATTAACCGGAGCAGTCAGTGCCTGCGCTATTAATATAGAGAGCACTAGGCAGGAGGGGATTTCTCTCCCTTTCTCCTCCAGCCCTCCCACCTTCTCTAGAATCTTTCCCAGAAGGTGTTTCCCCTTCTCACCGTTATGAAGAACGGCTGGAACATGAGGATGACTGGAACTAACCCCCGCCATTTCTTTGTCCGAGTCTTAAACACTGCTCCAGTCTAGTCAAAGGAAATGAAAGCGGAGGGACAGCCCAGCTTATAAACACTGGGGACAAGATGTCAGTGCCATCCCCTGCTGGACTGAAACACTGGGCTATTTATCACACACAGCCCCATCTGTTCGAGGCAAAGAGGAATGCTATTTGCTTGGGGAGGAAAGGGAGAATTGATAGCAATATTCCCTCTCCTTTTCATTAGAGGGTTTGAAAAAATAGCCTTTCAAAAGAAAGACACCTTCATGTTCTAAGTGAGTTCTGCATTTAAAAGCATAGCTGAGCTGAGGTTCATTTCTGCCTTAGTCGACCCTAAAATGCAGCAGGGCTCCAAAGCTTTGCTTTGAGAATTCTGCTCTGCAAATGAATCCTTTGAATCTTTGGCAATTTCTTGCCACAAAAAAAAAAATGGCTTCTTATTTTATGGGGAGCAGAATTCAAAGGTCAAAAGGAAAGAAAATAACGGCTTTAGATAAGAGAAGGGAACATTTGCATAAAACATGCACACCGACATCTCAATCCTCAGCAAGGAACATCTTTGAAGATGATTGTCTAAAATTAACTCAACCCTCCCTTAATTGATAGTTTTGAGAATATTTATGTGCCTTAGTACTTCTTCTTTATCAGCACCATCTTAATCATCTTCATTATTCTGTTGGGTTTTTTTAGTCCCTTTAAGTCTGGAAATCTCTGTCTTGCAGTTCAGATACATTTCTTTATTATTTCATTGATAATTTTCTCCATTCTCTCCTTCTGGGTTTAGCTGGGTTTGGGGTTCTTGGAATGACTTCCAGATTTTCTTATTTTTTTTCTTTCTTCTATTTTCCATCTTGTTCTACAACTTGAGAGATTTCTGTCAACATCACTGTCCATCATTTCTACAGATTTTTCCCCCTTTTGTTAGCCTATTTATTTTTTTATTTTCAAAAGCTCTTTCTTGAATTCTGTTATTTTTTATAGAATCCTGTTCTTATTACTGTTATTATTCTCTTATGTTTTATTATTTTTTTTAAAAAATTTTAATGTTTTATTTATTTCTGAGAGAGAGAGAGCATGAGCAGGGGAGGGTCAGAGAGAGAGGGAGACACAGAATCCAAAGCAGACTCCAAGCTCTGCACCTGTCAGCACAGAGCCTGACACGAGGCTCGAACCCACAAGCTGTGAGATCATGACCTGAGCCAAAAGTGGATGCCCAACTGACTGAGCCTCCCAGGCACCTGTATCTTTAAGTAATCTCTACATTCAATGTGGAGCTTGAACTCACAATGCAGAGATCAGTCATCGCATCCTCTACCAATTGAGCTAGTCAGGTACCCATAGGACTGTTTTCTATAGAGAAGATTCCTCCTCCTCTCTTCTTCCTAAGGAAGATGAGCCTGAATGCAAGCTTTCTAGAAACAAGGCAAACAAAGAGATATGCATAGAGCTGCACAACGCAACAGTAAGATATTCATTTACTGTTCCTCTGACTCCTCCTTTGCGCCTGAGAGTTTTGTCTGGAGACATTCTCGTTCAGTCTGTCCAGAGAATAAGTTTCTAGGGTCAGTGGGGAAAGTGTAACTTGCCCATCTGCCAGAAATTGGTGGGGGGTGTCACTGCTTCTCATAAAGATTTTCAACAAGTGCACAGATTCTTAGCCCTTATATCCATCCTGCTTTCTACAATATCTTGCACTTGTGAAACCTGACGGTTTCTTTTTCTTTTGTAATCCCTCCCTACGTTTTTTGAGATATAAGTGACACGCAACATTGTGCAAGTTTAAGGTGTACAATGTGATGATTTGATACACGTATATATATTGCAAAATGATGGCCACAGTAAACGTCGTTAACATATCCAT
The DNA here is from genome assembly GCF_008692635.1 of Crocuta crocuta. NCBI lineage: Eukaryota > Metazoa > Chordata > Mammalia > Carnivora > Hyaenidae > Crocuta > Crocuta crocuta. The sequence goes on from NW_027530974.1 coordinate 15,864,633, forward strand.
CACCTCACATAATTACCTTTTGTGTCATGAGAACATTTAAAATCCACTCAGGTGTATGACACAGTACTGTTGTAGCCATCATGCTGAATATTAGGTCCCTGAATTTATTTATCTTATAACTGGAACTTTGTACCCTTTGACCATCTCCCCATAACCCCCAGACCCCAGGGCCTGGCAGCCATGGTTCAGGATTCCGTTTCTATGACTTTGGCTTTTTTAGATTTCATATGTAAGTGAGGTGATATAGTATTTGTCCTTCTTTGTTTGACAGACCCAGAGTCAAATGGAGCTCTTGCTGGATTCCTTAGGATTATAGAGCTGTTTCTGAGTCTGTAGCCAGGACTACGGTCGGTGAGTCCACTGCCTTGGTGTGAGCCTGGTTTCTCGAAATAGCTCTCTCTGATCTCGGACTGCACTGTAGTGTCACAGTCTCCCACCTGGATCCCAAAGCTCCCAGAAAAGCACTTTTGTCGATGGATGGATGCCAGGTTACTGTTGTTGAGAGAGGAATACTAGTGAGGAATATTCTATTTGGTCATTTGCTGACATCACATCTAAACCCTGAGATTTCTGGGGTTCTATAGAGCACGTGACCTTAATGCTCATCCTTTGCACACATGCACATTTGTTGAAATAACTCATCCACAATTGTCTCTATTGCTTTCTGTTTGAAGATCTGTTTTGTTTTGTTTTTTTTGTAGTTTTCATTGAGTGGTTGTAGATGACAGAATTCTAAGATGACACTCAAGATTCTTACCCTCTTATGTACACACTTCGTAGTTCCCTTCCCCTGAAGGTGGGTGGGGCCAGTGAAAATGCTTGGATATCACTGCCATGATTAGGCTACTAACTAGTTGACTTTTAGTTAAACAAAAGGAAGATTATCCTGAGTGAGCCTGACCTAATCAGGTGAACCTTTTAACAAAAGATGAGACATCAGAGAGACAGTCCTGTTGGTCTGGAAGAAAAAGCAAACTAGCATGTTGTGAACTGCATATGGAAGCGTCCACATGGTTAGGATCTATAGGTGACTCTAATGCTGAGAGTGGTTCCCAGTTAGTGACCAACAAGAAAACAAGGACCTCAACCTTACGAGTGCAAGGAACTGAATTCTGCCAATGACTCACATGAGTTTAGAAGAGAACCCTAAGCCTCAGGTAATATCACAGTCCCCACTAACATTTTTATTTTAGCCTGATAACATTCTGAGCAGAGAACTTGGCCTAGACCTGGACACACAGAAATTGTGAAGTAATAAATTTGTCTTTGTTTAGGCCATTAAGTTTGTGGTGATTTGTTATGTAGAAGTAGAAGTAGACAATATGTTATATAGAAGTAGACAATTAATACAGTGGGGCTTCAGAGATACAGGAAATAGATTATCCTTATACAGTAAACCTGTTTTTATTTACCAATATCTTTCCTGAAGAAAACCACTCTTCCATTCTATGTAGTGCCAATGGGCTGTCCCCCCATCCTTGACTCTCAGGGTAGATGGACTCCAACCAGCCACAGTGATCATCTTAGGGATGGGTATGTGATCTCAGCTTCACTACTCAGAGACTCTCCCAGAGACTGAAGCTTGGTTCCCTCTGGGGTAGTTAGACTAGAAAATCATGAGCCGGGGGTGGCTGTATAAGGTATTTTTGGTTGTGTTTCTGACACCACAACCAAAGAATCTGACAAATACATTCCATTGGATAGATTCAGAAACAATATTCAGGCATACTGAAGGATTTGACCAAAATTGTATCACGAGATCAGTAGTTAGGTTCCTGTTGTCTAACCAAGAGCCAGAAATGTTTGGCACAGGAAAACTGTGAGACAGCTTGCCTGTCCTGCCCACTATCTCTGCATCTGTCACTGCTATAATTGTGTCACCATCTTCCCTCCATTTTCCCTTCTCATCTTCTCTCTGATATGTTTTTTTGGTTGTTTGCTTTTGGTTTTTGTTTTGGTGGTGGTGGTGGTGGTACTGCATCTTATTAGATCACAGAGACAAGACCAACTGTCTCTATATTATACCAATGTCACTGCCATAAATAGCAAATATGTTTGCACTCAGAATGATTCCTATGCACAGAATCACATATGAGTCCAAGAGTGAGTCTTACATATATTGTTTTTAATTTGTCCTTTATTTTAAATGTTTATGAGAGAGAGAGAGAGCAAGCAGGAGAGGTGCAGGTTGGGGGGAGACAGAGAATCCCAAGCAGACTCCGTGCTGACAGCAGAGAGCCTGATGTAGGGCTCAAGCTCACACACTGCAAGATCATGACCTGAGCCGAAGTTGGACGCTTAACCTACTGAGCCACCCAGGCGCCCCTGAGTCTTAGAAAACTTATGAGTACCTTTTCTTCATTTTAGAAATGAGCAAGCTAGTACCTGGTGCCTTATGCAAAAGATAGGCAGCATTTCATGGAAGAGTGAATAGATTACAGATCGCCAGAATTTTCTGTCCACATTGGCCTCAAGGGAAAGTTGGAGGATCTTTATATGAATGGTCAAGGCTAAGGACATTTTGTGATGTTGGTGTGAGGGAGTGGAAATGGGTGTGACAATCAGAAAGTAAAGCTGTTGAGAATAAATGGTGGGTCCTCTTCTTGGATTGACCCTTTTGGATTGGTTTCTCCTACACAGCTGACCGTACCAGGGCTGTATCCCACCGAAGGGACCTCTGGGATAGCTGGGGAAACCATTGTAGATTGGTTTTGCTCAAGGCTTTAGATTCTGGAAGCTCTCCTTTCCTTGGTGCACTTCCTTCAGGCATGTCTTTTCTTGTCTCTTCTTGACACCAGAACACTGTGATCTAGGGGACTGATAAACAAAATGAGGGCTTGGAGCAGGGACGATGAATGGATTTCAGCTTGTTCGTCACTCCAGTCAATTTCTTGCAAATACTTAGAGGGTTGTTTTGAGAATGACCCTTAAGATTTATGCAGGCTCGGGGCACCTGGGTGGCTCAGTCAGTTAAGCATCCAACTTTGCCTCAGGACATGATCTCCTGGTTTGTGAGTTCCAGCCCCTCTTCAGGCTCTGTGCTGACAGCTCAGAGCCTGGAGCCTGCTTTGGATTCTGTCTCCCTCTCTCTGCCCCTCCCCCACTCATGCTGTCTCTCTCTCTCTCTCCTTCTCTCAAAAATAAATAAACACTAAAAAAAATTTTTTTTAACGTATCCAGGCTCAGCAAGAAAAAACAAGTGATATAATTAATTAGTCATGTATTCTGACATTGACACTATTTTGGATTCCTCAGAAACATACTCTGAGACTCAGAGAATTGCTTGCAGGGGTTTATTAGGGAGTATACTCAAGAACCACACTTGTAAGGAAATGAGGGAAGCAATACAAGACATCGCCATTACAGTGAAGGCCTTAGCCAATCTCATGGGCGATCTCTGGAGCTGGGTTGTCCCAAATAAGACAAAGTGCCAAACCTTAGCATTAATCTTCAACCCCGGAGGGCTGTGTGTGACCTTGGAGAAGGCAGCTCCCTTTGACCAAAGCCGTTCTCAGAGAATAGGGAATTATGAGCCACCAGTGGCTAACACTCAAGGCAGCAGAGGGAATGTGTACATGGGTCCTGAAAGGGGGGATTGAAGTGGCATACCACGATATTCACTATAGCCACATAGGTGGGAGTGACCATGCATATGTGAGAGATTTGTCATTCTGGCCTAGGGAAGAAGGCCAAAGAAGTTACCCTGGTGCTCAAAATGTACACTCCAGACCAGAGAAGCAAGATAAGATCATGCAACCCATTAAGGTCCAGTGTTTGAGGTTTGGGACCCAGAGTCATCGACCCATAAAATGTCCCTGTACCTGGTCTTGTCTGCTGTGCATGTACTTCCCTTGGGAAACTCACATGGGGTGGCAGCTGTTTTATTAGCAACAGGAGAGGATTTAGGAATTTGAGGCCCTGAATTCAGGTTGCTTTCCTCAGTATCTTTCCACACTGGGGCATGACTAATGTCTATTTCATGCCAGCTCATCATAACTAATGATATGATTCTCTTTTGCTTACCCCACCCTGACTCTCCTCCATGACTCCCGGCTCTAGAAGTGTCCAGGTCAGAGAATGCCAGGGCCCCAGCTGGGTTTTCGCCAGAGTCTATGCTGACTACAAAAGAAGCCCAGAGATGAGATGGGTCTGAGCCTTGGAGAGGGAGTAATTTCAAGCCTTAAATTTCTTAAAATTCTATTTATTCCAAATCCCCCCAAATTCTGTAAATCTTCTCCTGAACCTTAAATATAAGAAACTCCAGGTATATCTTGTTTATGGGGCCAAAGTTAGAATCAGAATGTTCTATAAACTCTTGGTGCTTTTTCTTCCACTCACGTGGAGTCAGACTGTGTTACTGCCGGAATTTCGACATTCCCCAATCTAAATAATGGATAAACTCACTAACAGCCTACCATTTATACTTCTTTAATAAAGCGTAAGTTCTTTTCTCCCTTATGTTAAAAAAATAAATAACCATAGACCTAAACATGAAAGCTAAAACTCTAAAGCTTCTAGGAGAAACCATCAAGAAGTGTCTTCATACTTTTGGGTGGGAAAAGATTTTTTAGGCAAGGCACAAACAGCAGAGAAGATAAAACTGATAATTAGACTTTATCAGTGTTCAACACCTCTGTCTATCAGAGGTGTCTATCCCTCAGAAAGGGAAAAGATGTAGGCTTGGAGAAAATATTTGTGGCATATGTATTTGACAAAGGACTTGTATTCAAAATACAATTATTTTTTTTAAATGTTTATTTATTTTGAGAGAGAAAGAGCAGGGAAGGGGCAGAGAAAGGGGGAGGAGAGAATCCCAAACAGGCTCAACACTGTCAGCACAGAGCTCAATGTGGGGCTCCATCTCATGAACCATGAGACCATGACCTGAGCCAAAATCAAGAGTCANTTTCATATTATTATAATATTTTTTAAAAACCCTATACCCCATTAATAAAAAACAATTCCATTACAAAGTAGGGAGGCCACTTGAACTGGTTCTTCACCAAAGAAAACCAAAAGCCACAATGACACATCACTACAGACCTGAGCGAATGAATAAAAGTAGCAAGTCAGACAATAACATGGATGGCAAGGATGTACTGTCATACATTACTGGGGTGAGTAGAAAATGGTGCAGCCAGAATGGAAAGCTGTTGCACAGTTTCCAACAACATTCAACATACATCCACCTTACAACTCAGCAATTCCACTTCTAGATAAACACCCATAAGTGAGTGCAAAAAGACTTACATGTGAATGTTCATAGCAGTCTTATTTGTGATAGCCGCAAATTGGAAATAATGAAAATGTCCATTGGTAGAAGAATGGATAAACAAATTGTGGTATAAGAATACAATGGAGGGACACCCAAGTGACTCAGTTAGGTGAGCGTCCAACTCTTGACTTCAGCTCAGGTCATACTCTCACGGTTCGTGGGTTCAAGCCCCATGTTAGACTTCTCTCTCCCCCTCTCTCTACCCCTCTCCCACTCATTCTCTGTCTCTCTGTTTCTCTCTCTCTCTCTCAAAATAAATTAATTTAAAAATAAAGACCACAATGGAATACTACTCAGCAATGAAAAATAACAAGCCACTGATTCAGGCAACAAAATGCATGATGTTCAAGAACGAAGCTATGGTGATAAAAGTCAGCACGTAGATAGGTGTGTGTTAACTGGAAACAGGAGGGAGCTTTCTGGGGTGATGGATAAATGCTTGATCTTGATAGAGAAGGTATTCACACAGGAGTGCAGATATATAAATATACATATATTTTAAATTCATCTTAGGGGCATCTGGCTGGCTTGGTTGGTAGAGCATGAGACTCTTGATCTCAGGGTTGTGAGTTTGAGCCCCATGTTGGTTATAGAGATTACTTAAAGATAAAATACTTTAAAAAAAGAAAAGAAAAACTCATCTTAAAACTTAATACATTTTACTGTATGTAAGTTATCTCTCAATAAAGTCCTAGTAAAAGAACCCATGATCTTAACATAAAAATTGAAAGTATAAAAAGAACAGAAAACAATTGTCCAGAATCCAATCGCCCAAAGGAAATCACTGCTAACACTTTCCCCTGGTATTGTTTCAATGTGTATTTTCTGTGGATGAAATATTATGGCAGATACATATTTTATTTTGCTTTCTCCCCTTATTATCACATTTTAAGTACTTCCTCATGATATTAAAAACTTCTCACGAATATGATTTTTTTTTACAAATAGTTTATTGTCAAATTGGTTTCCATATACCACCCAGTGCTCATCTCCACAAGTGCCCTCCTCCATGCCCATCTACCCCCTCCCCCTAACATCCATCAGTCCTCAGTTTGTTTCTCAGCATTCAAGAGTCTCTCATGGTTTGCCTCTCTCCCTTTCCCCCACCATTTCCCCCTTCTTCTTCCCCATGNATTTCATCATCTATAGTGAATTTCTTATCCATCCCTTAATTGGTTAGATTTTTTGGTTTTGCTTTTTGCTGCTGTAAATAATGCTTAGAGTTTTTGAAAACTGTGTGCCTCAGGGCACCTGGGTGGCTCAGTTGATTAAACATCCAACTTCGGCTAAAGTCATGATCTCACGGTTCGTGGGTTCGAGCCCCACGTCAGGCTCTGTGCTGACAGTTAGCTCAGAGCCTGGAGCCTTCTTCAGATCCTGTATCTAACTCTCTCTCTGACCCTCCCCTGCTCACACTGTGTCTCTCACTCTCTCTCTCTCTCAGAAATAAATAAAACATTTAAAATTTAAAAAAAAAATACTGTGTGCCTCAAGTTTTATTTCCTGCATTTCAGGTTATTTACTTAGGTAACGTTCTCAAACATGTATCAATTGTAATTTTTTAAAAGAGTAGAAGGCATAGGGTGCCTGGGTGGCTCAGTCAGTTAAGTGTCCGATTCTTGGTTTCAGCTCAGGTCATCATCTCACGGTTTGTGACTCCGAGCCCCACATCAGGCTCTGTGCTGACAATGTGGAGCCTGCTTAGAATTCTGTCTCTCCCTCTCTCTCTGCCCCTCCTTTGTTCATGTGCTCTCTCTCTCTCAAAATAAATAAACTTAAAAAATAAAATAAAAAATAAAAGAGAAGAGGTGATAGTAAAAACCTATGTCTTGAACATCTGCCCAGCAGTGTGGCACCCTGGCGTCCTGCCGCAGAGGTGACTGTAGCTCCAGGCTGTAATTAGTGCATCACTAAATGTTATTGATATTCACAGGAGATTCTCCTCTGTGCCAAAATTGGGAAACATGGAAGACAGACTGAAAGAAGATGACATGGTCTCTGCCCTTGTGAACTGATGGCTCAGGGAACAGGGAAGACTTCAAGAAAGCCTCCCAGAAGAAGTCATGGGAAGTCATTTAACTGGCCGGCAGAATAAGTAGAACTCTGCTGAGCAGGAAGTGCGCTACAGTTAATGAGCAAAGACATAAAGGTACAATATCCTTATGTGCTGGGATCATGGAGGTGTTTAAGCATCAAAGTGAAGCCATCATATTTGTGTTTTAGAATTCTTCTCTGGCAATGTTCTAGGGCTAGGAGACTGAATTTGACGTGGAAATGGAGACAGATATTAGGAGTAGTAGACAAATTAGGGGACTCTTGACAAATAGACGGGATTAGTAGAGTGGGGGTGGAGGAAATGTTTTGGGGAGGTATTTGAGGACAATGCTGTAGACCAACTGGGTGCTGGGAGTGAAGGGGAGAACTTTATTTAAGAACAGCTTCCTACTGGATTTACTATGCTCCTAGTAACCCCACCTATGCCACTGACTCATTGTGTGACTTACGGCAAGTCTCTTAATCTTTCAGGGCTTCCATTTCTAACCTGTAAAATGAAGAGACTGGACCAGATCAGGACTTGACTGAACTCATGATGTCCCTTTTCCCTGCTGTATACAAAGGGACTGGACTGAGTCCTTTTCCCTGTTGAGCAGGGCAGGACTCCAGGCCACCACCACAAACAAGGGGATTCCTTGAAAGGGTTGAAATCTACTCGCTTTCCCTAGACACAATAATCTCCACAATTAGCCCTTGCTCCAAAGTATGATTATAAATTTACATCAAATGCAAAATGGAATTTGAAAAACTACTACTAAATAAGCAAATCTAAATAAGCAAATCTAATACCACAGTTGAAATAAAGTGAGCTCATTCCCGCGTTTGGTGAGTTTGATTTTAACAAGAGAACTTTCTCACAGTCAGGCTGCCAATAACAATCAACACCAGACCATGGAAATGACACATGACTTCCTATAATAAAAGAAGATACTTAGCTTCTCAATTCCTATCATTTTTCACCACCATGTTATCAAAGGACCTTATTATCTAAAAATATATGTCAAGAAAACTTACAACCTTTCTCTTGAACTTTCATTTATTTGCTTACTTACTTACTTTTTGAAAATCAGGTGTGTTTTACTATTTTTAATCCTGAATACAAGTAAAACCAAATAAAGAGCACTGTGCTTATAATTTAATATTTTTATTTTTAAATGTTTATTTATTTTTAAGAGAGGGGTAAGGGCGGGGGGGGGGATGGATAGAGAATCTGAAGCAAGTTCCATGCTGATGGCAGCAAGCCCAATGCAGGGCTCAAACTCACAACCCGTGAGGTCATAAGCCAAGCCACAGCTGGATGCTCAACTGTCTGAGCCACCCAGGCACCCCTTAATTTAATATTTTTAAAGGAGAAAGTGAGCAGTTTCTGAAACTAATGTGAAAATATTTTTCTTCAAATAGAAGTACATCTTTTGGCTTTTTCTTTTTTGTTTTTAACGTTTAAGTAATTGTTTTCAGTGTTGGCTACTAATAGCCTAATAAAAGTAAAGGAATGGCAGCTAATCCCATTCTTATATATACATCTAAGCCTGAGGGATGTTAACAGCAGTAAGAGTAACTGTGACAAGTCAAAATTATATAGACTCCTGAGAATGAGCCTTGACACATCTCCCACTTGTTCCAAAGCGGGTTGGGAGAGAGCTCCGATCCATAGTGTTTGCCAATTTCTGTAGTGTAAACACTCCCCACCGCCATGGCTGATTTCAAGCCACCAGCTTCATGTAACATAACAGAGTTGTAAATGTAATTAAGTTAAGGATCTTGAGATAAAATCATCCTGGGTTATCTAGTGAGCTCCCAATCAAATGACAAATGTCCTTATAAGAGACAGAAGAAGAGAAGACACAGAAATGTTTGCTTGTCTTGCAGAACACATGCAGAACCAGTTACTCACGACCCATGGCAGCTACAGGAAATGAATATCCTCCATAATGCCCATCTAACAACTTCAAAATCACAATTTTGTCTTCTTTGCTTCATCTCTTTCTCTCTCTCTTCCAAAGTCCTATAAAGCAAATTCCTCATATCCTATCATTTCAACCGTATATACTTCAGTATCCATCTCAGAATGTGTGGACATTTAAAAATTTAACCACAATACCATTATAACCACATACATCTGGGCAATGCAACTAAACAACTAAAATAAGTCCTTGGTATCCAAAATGTCTTTTAATATTTTCCTTTTTGCTCTATCTCGAAAACCTTATTGGATTGATCATTCTTCTTTGAATTACCCTTTGTTTTCTAGCTATCTGTAGAGGGGAAAACAAGGCCTGAGATTGAATACAGCATTATAGGTTTTGGCTCCTAGGTATATGGGTGACAGGCATCTCAATGTCTTCCCCACTCAACACTGAAGAATTCTTGGAATTCACTCTCTAGTGAAAAATAAAGATTTCTTTTTTTTCTTTACAATATGAGCTTTTGTCTAGCATTGACATTCAGAAGCTCCACTTCAAAGTCATGTTGGAAGTGAATAAGAATAAAGTCATGATAGAAAAAAGTAAGCTGGATTCTAATTTTTCACCCAAAATATAGAAGAACATTGCTTTGAAAACTGAAATAGGAAGGAAAAGAAGGCAAAAACCAAAAAGTTAGTCTGCATTGGCTTTTAAATAGTTCTCTTACAAGTTTCCCTTTTCTCTGAGAAATTTCTCCACCAGTTTAAAAATGAAAAATTTTATGCTCTGAGTGATTATATCTGGCAGTCTTTTCAAGAAGTATGGTAGCCATGGACTGTGTTCCAATGTTTTCTCCTCTGGCACTCTACCTGTGTTCCCCAAATTGCTTTTCTCTTCTAAGGAGATTAATATTGATCATTCTCCCTGCCCTCTAATAAAAGGGGTTAAAGGTAAATCATTCTTATGAAAGAGAATTGGCAACCACTTAGGCGTACAGGGACCCCTAAGGTAGGATGGGAATATACTCTCTATATCCTAGGTTACTCTCTGGGAAGTTTCTCCATTCTAAAGTAAGCACCCCTTGTCAAAATTTAAATACTCCTTGGAAAGGTCATATCACTGTGTGTTCTGAGATATCTCGGGGATGAAAATCAAGAAAGTCAAGATCACTGTGGCTGATCACCAGCTGAGAGCTAGTCTTCCTGAAATTGGGTACTGAATATTTTGGGGAGACAGAAGACAGGATCATGCCATAAGGAGCCCAGGAAGGCAGCCTGAATAACAGAAGAGTGCAAGGGTCCCAAAGATAAACCCCTCCAGCCTCTCCCATTTGGCCTCCTTCAAACCCTGTGCCCCTGGGCTCTGGGCTGACTTGGCCACAAGGACAGTTGAGTTGAGTGCAACCTTTTCTGTCTGAAAACACAGGCACCTCGCCATCTGAAGTAGGCTTAGTCAGATCTTGAGATCTAGCCAAGTGACCACTCCTCCTTTGTCTTCACTCACGTATATTCCATGAATGGCTCTCTTTCAACAAGGTAACTACACCTCCCTCCCATAGACTTTGAAGCCCTTAATTTATGTGACATGTTTGTTCATGCTTAAACAAAACCTTTGGCAGAGCAGAAAAGCTTGCTCAAATCTCTCTTCTGGTAATATTTTCTTCTATCTTCACCCAGGCATGAGCAGGGAGGAATGTTTCTGACATACACACAGTTTACAGCATCAAGAGTTAGGAACTAAGAACAATGCAGCTTGGATTCCTTCCCTTGCCTACCTTCCTCAGTAGCTTTCTTTCTTGATGGCCTCAGCAGTGTACCAGCAGCACGAGAGAATAGCTCAGTCAAGGTCCTTCAGAACATAGAGAGTTTGGTTTTAGCTCTGACATGTAAAATGTCTGGAAGTCATCACTCCTGTCTTTACAAAGGAAAAAGCTGGATATATTGAAAATCAATGACTTTGGTTAGACCTATCAGAGAAACAAGGTCACAGAGCAAACCACATCCTGAAACTGAGGGAAGCAGGTGCTTACGGAGAATTAAGGATCAGTGCACCTGCTGCAGCAGGTTTTAGAAACATAAACTGGCAGGAATAGTTATTTTATTTTATTTTTTTAATGTTTTATTTATTTCTATGAGAGAGAGACAGGGTGAGCAGGGGAGGGTCAGAGAGAGAGGGAGTCACAGACTGAAACAGGCTCCAGGCTCCGAGCTGGCAGTCAGCACAGAGCCTGACGCGGGGCTCGAACCCACAAACCGCGAGATCATGACCTAAGCGAAAGTCGGAAAGTCGGACGCTTAACCGACTAACTGGCAGGAATATTTAAACATTTTAAAAAATGATTTATTTATTTACTTGGGGGTGGAGTGAGGCATAGAGAGGGAGGGAGAAAGAATCCCAAGCAGGCTCCACCCTGTTAGCATGGAGCCTCATGTGGGGTTTGAACCCACAAACCATGAGGTCAGATCTGAACCAAAATCTAGGGTTGGATGCTTAACCAACTGAGCCACACAGGTGCCCCTAAAGTGGCAGGAATATTTAAATAGTAGTTGTAATGAATTGCTAATGCTGAGTGTGGATTCATTTAAGAGTAAGAAACTCAAGGGGACCCTGTCTAGGGGGACCCCTCACTCTTTCATGGGTTTTTCCTCCAGGAACCCTAACAAGTTCTCAAGATGAAGATCTGAGAAAAATGCCTTCATATTCCTGGCAGGGGAATGAAAAGTGGCCATTTTGAAAATCACCTCGAGTGCTGTCTATGGGTAACAACTTTATTAACTTTATTAGAAGCTTATCTACGTGAGGGAAGGGCAATTAGCCAACTTCAGCCCCTGTAGCTCCCTGTTTTCCCTAAGGGGAAGAAAAAAAAAGGATAAGAAACACTTCTGAAGGTCACAGCTCAGGAACACAAGTCTAGTAAAAGACCGAGATTTAATTATAAGATTATAGAGCAGTTCCCCTCCCCCACCTCTTATCATCAAGCCAGAAGGGCTCCAGCAAAATACCAATAGGTTAGAACTAAAGGAAAGGCAAGACAGACTCTGTTTAGGTTCTTAGGGGAGCCCAAAGAACACAGAAAGAAAAAACCACAAGAACACCAGAGGAAACAGAAAACTCTGGTACCTAGAGCTACAGAACATAGTCCAGTTCCTAGCCAGATTAATATAAAGACTCATCACAAGGCTTGTTTACTGCAGTTTCTATTGTCCAAATATCATGACTCACTTTCAGCCAAAAAAAAAAAAAAAAAGAATCCATGCAAAAGGCAAAAAACAAAACAAAAAAAAAAACCCACAGTCTAAGGAAACAAACTAAGTATCAGAATTAGACTCAGATGTGACACAGATGTTGGAATTATCATTGCAGAAACAACTCCAATTAATGTCTTAATGGCTTTAATGACAAGATTAGACAGCATGCAAGAGTAGATGGGTAATGGAAACACAGAGGTGGAAACCCTTAGAAAGAATAGGAAGGAAATGCTAGAAATCAAAATCACTAATGAAATAAAGTTTGATGGGCTCATTAGTAAACTGGACATGGCAGCCAAGGATAGAACCAAAGAACTTGAAGACATGTCAATAAAAACTTCCCAAACTGAAATGTAAAGAAAAAAAAGAACAACAAAAACAGAACAGATTATGCAATAATTGCACAAAAATTGCAAAAAGGTATACCATGGATGTAATTGGAATACCAGAAGGAGAGAGAGAAGAAGGGGCGGACGTATTTGAAGTAACGGTGGCTGAGAATTCTCCCAAATTAATGACAAACATAAAACCACAGACTCAGTAAGCTTTGGTTGAATAGGGAAAATCTATTCCTACATGTATGATACTCAGACTGTGGAAAACCAAAGACAAAGAAAATCTTGAGAAAAGCCAGAGAAGGGAAAACACCTTACCTATAGCAGAGAAAAAATAGGAATAATATCTTACTTTTCCTCAGAAACCATGCAAGCAAGAAGAGAGTGGAATGATATGTTTAAAATGTTGAAAGAAAAACCCTACAAACCTATAATTCCGTATCTGGTGGAATTATCCTTCGAAAGTGAAGGAGAAAGAGTTATGCAGGCAAACAAAAAATGAAGGAATCCTTCACTAGGAGACCTGCCTGTAAGAGATGATAAAGGTAGTACTTCAGAGAGAAGGAAGATGATATAGGACAGAAACTCAGAAGAAGGAAAAAAGAATGTTGAAGAGGAATAAATGAAGTTAAAATAAGATCTTTATTTTCTGATTCTTAATTTATCCAATAGATAACTATTTGTTCAAAGTAATAATAGTAATAATGTATTAGGTGAATATAGCATATAGATAAGTGAAATCAATGACAGCAATGTTATAAAGGATGAGAGGAAGGAATTAGGAATACTCTGTGAAAAGCAGTATAGTATTATTTGAAAGTGGATTTAGGTTAGGTGAAAATATGTATTACAAATATTAGGATATCCACTAAAGAACGTTTTTTGGTAAGAAGTATAAATATAAGCATTACATAATGATAAGGGTATCACTTTTTTAATGAAGGCTTGGAACTTGTATGTGCTTAACAACAAGAGTCAAAATTCATAAGGCAAAACCAGAGAACTGCATGAGAAATAGATGAACCCATTAGTATAGTTGGAGACTTCAACAGATCTCTATTAGTAACAAACCGACCCCACAGGCAGAAAATTAGTAACAACATAGTTGAACCAACTGTCACTAATGACACTGGAAATGTGAAAAATATATACTTAGGAAACCAAAACATTTGTATGTGATTATTCAATATATCAAAGAATTCTTTAATTTACTAAAATATATCTATTCTTTATTCTAGATGGTAATTTTTACAGATTTCCTTTAAGCATTTAAATGATGAATTCACTTGGAAGTTTCCAGTTTACCTTATCAAAGTCGAATTGGGAACTAAATCATCATAAACCCCTATACATATTTGGAAAAGTGAACTCTAGAAGCATCTGTGAGTGTCACTGGGGATGTGATGAGCATACAACAATTACATAGCAGAAGCTGCCACCAACAGGCTTATCTTGTAATTTGTGGGGGTTTTCCTTCTTAAGTCTGAAAAAGAGAGTGACAGAGAAGTATTGCTTCTCCAAACCAAAGGTCCCACTTTTTTGTGCCACTTAGGGGAGAGAGCATGTAGGAAGGAGGCGGGCCCCTTCTCAGGGCCTCCCCGGTTTGCCAGACTGCTTTTGTCTGTTTCTCCTTAACTGCAGACATTCGTCCATTTTTCAGTAGCATTTACTGTGCACCTGCTGTGGTCCTGGCACTGACCCCAGTGACTATCGACAGATAATTCAGATCAGTTGGTGGGTCATCGACACCACTGTATACGTCAAAACAAGGATGGCAGATTAGAAAAAAAAAAAAGTGAACATTCATGGGGTGCCTGGGTCAACTCTCGATTTTGGCTCAGGTCATAATCTCACAGTTCGTGAGTTTGAGCCCTGCATCAGGCTCCGCACTGACAGTGTGGACGTTTCTTGAGTTTCTCTCTCTCTTCACTCTCTCTCTGCTCCTCCCCTGATCATGCGCTCTCTCTCTCAATATAAATAACTAAACTTTTTTTTAAAATGGAAAAAAAATGAGCATTCTTAGCACAAGCTTTTTGCCCAAACTTATATCTGTTATCAACCGTATGATTCTCAGGTGGGTGACATGCGAGTCACAGCGAATCCAGGCTGGGGCTCTACCTCTTTCGTCCCGCCTTCCTGTTCTCTGGCCACACAGCAGCAGAGGCCCTGGCTAGCCAGTTCAGACTTTTTCCTGAGAGAATGTCATGAAAGTCTCATTAAACTTTTTATTAAACTCTTTCTTTTTAATATAATGTTCACTAAGTTCCCCCAGCCACATCAAACCCTTGGCGAGCTTCCTCTACGACTTTGGGAAATTGTATTCACTCGTTCCTTCATCCGTTTTGTGTTTGCTGTGTGAGAGAGGCTGTGTTGAGGATTATCCAAAAGGCAAAAATAAATAGACCTGAGACAGTACCCTCTAGTACTTTAACAATCTATCATCTTCTCTCAAATAGCTCCTCAATAGTTCTTCCCTCTGTCCTGTGTCTCCCAAATTTGATTACTTTTACTTAATTATGGTCTCCGCACTTTTCACATCTTTTGGAAGCACCGCACGTGGTATGGTAACAATACAATAATCTATCTTGAATGTATAATTCCATAATCATCAACAAAGCAAAATAAAACCCTCCTTCGCACAGATTTGAGAAATGGAAAATCTGGAGGGCGCCTGGGTGGCTCAGTTGGGTAAGCTTCCGGCTCTTGATTTTGGCTCAGGTCACGATCTCCCAGTTCGTGGGATCCAGAGGTCTGAGTGAGGGTCTGTCAGCGCGGGGCTTGCTTAGGATTCTCTNATGACCTCTGCCACTCCTAACCTTTCCAGTTTGGTCTCCTGAGTGCTCTAGAAAAGTGGAGGGGCACCTGGGTGGCTCAATTGGTTAAGCAACTGACTTCGGCTCAGGTCATGATCTTGCAGTTTGTGAGTTCAAGCCCCACATCAGGCTNAGCGCGGGGCTTGCTTAGGATTCTCTCTCTCTCTCCCCTGATCATACTCTCTCTCTCAGAATTAAATAAATAAACTTAAGAAAAAATGAGAAAATCTGAATTTGAATCCCATCCATATCTGTGTGGCCTTGGACCAGCCACCTAACCTCTCTGAGTCTGAGTTATTTTGCTTGTAAAAATAGGAATAGAAATATAGAAATATTTCTGACTTATCTATTGCACAGTTTGTGTGTGTTTGTGTATCAAATAAGCAAGTGAATGTGCGACAATTTTTATAATATAAAATGATATACAGATGTAAATTGTTATTAAAAGTTTGTAATGGAATCAACCCCTGGGTTTGCTTATGTGTACAATACAAATGCCATAGAAATAGTAACTAAGGGCAGAATTTGGCCCAGGGCACTTAAGTACAGCAATTTTTTTTTTAAGGGCAGAAGGAAAAAAAATCAAGGACTTTTTATTCAAAGCAGAGAACTTTCAAAACAAGAGTCAATCCTTGCCAAGGACATGGTTACTAAGAGGATCTCCTTGTGGGAAGTTCTGAGGATGAAGGCAGGAGGCTCAGAAGCAGGAACTGAAAGAGAAAAATCGTTAACAATTATCATCTTCCTCCTCCACCCTCGCTTAGAATTCTTATCTAATCAACTGGAGACACACATCTTAACAGTATAACAATAAAAATGGGATGCAGTTTAAGTGTGGATCATTACAGAGGCCCCAAAAAAACATCCTGGCCAGGCTGCTGACAGCGTGCCCAGAGGGCACTAGGCTCTGCTTTCGCTTTTAAGGGAACTACAGATAAAATGCCTTTTTTCTCTTGAATTTCTGATTTTGTGTTTCAGCCTGGTAAAAAGACAGTGCTGAAAATTTTGTTACATTCACAAAACTAGCAAAGAAGCAAAGTTTATGCTTCATTCCCCTGTAAATGGCAAGTAAAAGGGATATGGTGAAAGGGGGGGTGGGGAAGAGGGNTCTGTCTCTCAAAAGTAATAAATTAAAAAAAAATTTAAGAAAAGTGGAAACAGGAGGGGTTAGCAGAAGTTGGTTTGGCGTGAGAGACTGGGACATTTGAAATGAGAAGGGGTGAAAGGAATTAGGGAATAGTAACTACTTCAATTAAAAATGAAGAAGGGTCAACTGATGAATGGATCAAGAAGATGTGGTTTATCTATACAATGGAATACTACATGGCAATGAGAAAGAAGGAAATCTGGCCACGTGTAGCAACATGGATGGACCTTGAGGGTGTTATGCTGAGTGAAATAAGTCAGGCAGAGAAGGACAGATACCATATGTTTGCACGTATAGGAGGATTAGGAGGAACTTAACGGAGGACCATGGGGGAGAAGAAGGGGGAAAATAGTTGGGGAGAGGGAGGGAGGCAAACCATGAGAGACTCTTGAATGCTGAGAACAAACTGAGGGCAGATGGGGGTGGGGAAAGGGAAGGGGGTGATGGGCATGAAGGAGGGCACTTGTTGGTATGAGCACTGGGTGTTATATGGAAACCAACTTGACAATAAACTATTTAAAAAAACGAAGAAGGGGCATGTGGGTGGGTCAATCGGTTAGGCGTCAGACGTCAGACATTGACTCAGGTCATGATCTCATGGTTCGTGGGTTTGAGCCTCACCTCAGGCTCTGTGCTGACAGCTCGGAGCCTGGAGCCTGCTTTGGATTCTGTCTCCCTCTCTCTCTGTCCCTCCTTGTGCTCACACACACACACTCTCTCTCTCTCAAAAAAAAATTAACATTAAAACAATGAAGAAAATCTCACATCGGTTAGAATGGCTACTATCAAAAAGCCAGAAAGTGGAAATTCCAAACTGGAAGCCATGTGCATTTTTGGTGAGAATGTATAATATGCGGCTGTGGGGAGAGCAGTGTGGTGGTTCCTGAAATAATTAGAGAATTTCTGTAGGGTCCAGCACTGCTGCTTCTGGACATAGATCCCAAAGAACTGAAAATAGGATCTTAAGGAGCCATTTGCCCAGTCATGTTCACAACAACAGCCCAGAGCCAGAAGCAGCACAACTGTCCATCTGTGGGTGACTGGATATAAACAAAATATATGATATATGCATACAATGGAATAGCAGTCAGCCCTAAAAAAGGAGGGGGATTCTGATATGTGCTACCTCATGGGTGAACCGTGAGGGCATGCTAAGTGAACTAAGCATGGAAAAGACAAATACTGTATGATTCCATTTTGTAAGAGATACTCATGGTATTCAAATTCACTGAGTCTGAAAGTAAAAAAGTGGTTGCCAAGAGCTGGTAGGAAGATGTCACAGGGAGCTGTTGCTTAGTGGGGACCGAGTTCTGATTTTGCAAGATGGAAAAGCTTTAGAAATTGGTTGTATAACGGTGTGAGTACACTTAACACTAATGAGTTGACCATTTTAAAAAAATGGTTTAGGGGCGCCTGGGTAGCTCAGTCGGTTAAGTGTCCGACTTCGGCTCAGGTCATGATCTCATGGTTCATGGGTTCGAGCACCGCATCATGCTCTGTGCTGACAGCTAGCTCAGAGCCTGGAGCCTGCTTCAGATTCTGTGTCTCCCTCTCTCTCTGACTCTCCCCTGCTCACGCTATCTCTCTCTCTCTCTCTCTCTCAAAAAATAAATAAAACATCAAAAGTTTTAAAAAATGGTTTAGGGGAGCTGACAGCTCAGAGCCTGGAGCCTGCTTGGGATTCTGAGTCTCTCTTTCTCTCTGCCCCTCCCCCACTCACACTCATTCTCTCTCTCAAAAATAAATAAATATTTTTAAAACTTACCAAAAAATGACTGAATGACCACAGATCGTTATTGACCATTTTCTAATTGTCTGCAGTCTGAATCTTTTTGTCCCTGAGTACTCATCCTCGGCTGGGGGTGGGGTGCAAAATGTACAATACTATCCCTTTTTTGTCTTTACTATATAGGATTTAACCTCTACTAAGTAGCAATTGATTGGTGTTTTTCTGTTGGCAGACTCTTTAATCATTTCCTGTCAAGAATTAACAGGCTCCTGGGGAGCCTGGGTGGCTCAGTTGGTTGAGCATCCAACTTCGGCTCAGGTCATGATCTCACGGTTCGTGGGTTCGAGCCCAGAGTCGGGCTCTGTGCTGACAGCTAGCTCAGAGCCTGGATCCTGCTTTGGATTCTGTGTCTCCCTTTCTCTCTGACCCTCCCCTGTTCATGCTGTCTCTCTCTCTCAGAAATAAATAAAACATTAAAAAATAAAAAAAAAAGAATTAACAGGTTCCTGATCACAGGATTCTTGATAACTTGCTATCTGTATTCCATTATGAGCCCCAACCTTTTAATAAGCCTTCCCTCCCAACATTTTGTTGTGAAAAATTTCAGATGTATAGGCAAACTGAAAGATTTTACAGTGAATCTCTATATATCTGTCCCCTAGATTCCATGATTAACATCTTAGCATATTTGCTTCAACATTTAACTATCCATTTATCCCTAATTACATCTTTCCTTTTTGGGGGGGGTGCTGGGTACAGTGTACTGTATTGGTGGTATATGATGACAAGGCAGGGCTCCCTAAGCCCTTCCCCTTCTTCAAGGGGTCTAGGATAAGAGCTGTGTTGAGGACAGGAGATTCTCTGTGTTGGGGGGTTGAGTTGGGGCAAGGACTCCCCAGCAGCTGAGGGCCTCTCTTGTCCACTCTTGCTGGGGCTGGTGGTCCAAGGGGCTCTTACTTCTGGGAGGCCATGTGGACCATCAGGTTCACTGCTCTGCTGTAGACAATTCATTGGCATGCCAGGAAATGAGCTTAACGAAGCTGTGGTTGAGGACAATGTCAACCCCAGCTTTGCAGGTAAAAGAGCAGATGCCCTTTAGGGGGCCCTCTGTCACCTTCTTGATATCATCCAGAGTCATGGAAAGCCATAACAGTGAGCTTCCCATTCAGCTCAGGGATGATGTTGCCCACAGCCCTGGGAGTACCAATAGAAGCAGGGATCATGTTCTAGGTACCCTCTCAGCCATCACTCCTCAGCTTCCCAGAGGGGCCGTCCTCAGGACTCCAGGTGCCAGTGATGGCATGGACTGTGGTCATGATTCTCTCCATGATGTCCAAGTTGTAGCAGATGACCTTGGCCACTCTTCTTTTTTTTTTTTTTAATGTTTTATTTATTTCTAGGAGAGAGAGAGACAGCGTGAGCAGGGGAGGGTCAGAGAGAGAGGGAGTCACAGACTGAAACAGGCTCCAGGCTCTGAGCTGGCAGTCAGCACAGAGCCCGACGCGGGGCTCGAACCCACGAACCGCGAGATCATGACCTAAGCGAAAGTCGGACGCTTACCCGACTAAGCCACCCAGGCGCCCTGGCCACTCTTCTTTTCAACTATCTATCCATCCCTAATTAAGTCCTTTTTTTCCTCAAAGCATGGCTCTGAGTTAGAAATACAAATTACTGAATATTACCCTAGATCCAAAATTGGGAGGGGGCTTGAAAGATGGGGGGGATCATAACCTCCCTAGCATATTTGCATCAACTAATATGGTTTTTCAGCAAATCTTCCAGATGATTCAATCTCACCCAAATTTGAGGAGCACTATTTTAGATAAACCAATATGATTTCACCTATTTCCAAAGAACTCTACTGATGCTGTTGAAGTAGGAAGTCTCCTCAGGTGTTTTACCAAAGAAACACACACAAGGATACAGCTGCCTGCAGGAGCCTTCCCCTACCACACACACTCCAGTTTGTGTCCGCATAAACCGGTGCCATGGAGTTTTAGCGTAGTGGTTAAGAAGTTCAGGCTGGGGAACCACACAGATTGGGGTAGAACACCAGTTCCCCCAAATGCAAATTATATGACCTCAGCCAAGTTACTTTTCCTCCGTGAGCCTTGTTTTCGGATCTATAAAATGGATAGATCAGAATACACCCCTCACAACACATTGCCATTGAGGCTCTCCTGGGTCCCCAGGCACCATAGATCCTGTTCCAGGTGCTGGGGACATGGGGAAGGGGGTGTAGGGGGGAGACAAGACACAGCCCCAGTTCTTCTGAAGCCTCCATGCCACTGGGAGAGACTGACCACAGACACACACACAAAATAAAGAATTTCAGCGAGTGATAAATGCTGAAGAGAATATAAAATAGAGTATTAAGACAGTGTGACTGGGATGGAGGAAGATTTTTTTTTTTTTAAGTTTTTGTGTAAATGCCAATAAGTTAACACAGTGTGATACTGGTTTCAGGAGTACCATATAGTGATCAACACTTCCATACAACACCTGGCGCTCATCACAAGGACACGCCTTAATCCCCATCACCTATTTAACCCGTTCCCTCCACCCCCTCTGAGAACCGTGGGTCAGTGTGTTCTCTAGAATTAAGAGTCTGCTTCTCGGATTGGAAAGATCTCTCTGGGAAGGTAAGGAAAAACGCAGGGCCAGACGTGTGGGTGCAGGACAGCAGGAGGAAGTGGCCAGGAGCCAATGCAGAGCGAGCTCGCAGGGTGGGGAGCGTGGATTTAATTCCCCCTGCAGTGGGGAGCCTCTCCTGCTTCCTATCTACCCCCCACGCCACCCCTGAAAGAACTATTTCGGGTGCTTCTGAATGTGGTTGCAGTCAAGTTATTCATACCTCTTTCCGCCTTCCCTTCTCTCCTTTCTCTCTGCTCCCCACCTCTCTCACTATCAACATCACGTATCTATGAAATTTGTTTGCTAGGTTGTAGGAATACAAAGTGGATGTTTTAAGGACTAAAATCTGGTTGGACGCGTCGAACATAAACTTAAAGAGAATATTGCTGGGGAGCCTGGCTGGCTCGGTCAGAAGGACACGTGACTCTTGGTGTCAGCGTTGTGAGTTTGAGCCTCACAATGAGTGCAGAGATTACACTTAAAAAAAAAAGAGGAGCACCTGGGAGGCCCAGTTAGTTGAGTGTCTGACTCTCTCTCTCTCTCTCTCTCTGCCCCTCCCTGCCTCTCTCTCTATATCAAAATAAATAAATTTAAAAATTAAAAACAAGTCAATAAAGGGGCGCCTGGGTGGCTCAGTCGGTTAGACATCTGACTTCGGCTCAGGTCATGATCTCACGGTTGTTGGGTTCGAGCCCTGCATCGGGCTCTGTGCTGACTGCCAGCTCAGAGCCTGGCCTGTTTTGGGTTCTGTGTCTCCCTCTCTCTCTGACCCTCCCCTACTCACGCTGTCTTTCTCTCTCTCAGAAATAAATAAAACATAAAAAAAAACACAAGTAAATAAAAAAGAGAGAATATTGCAGGCTCTCTCTGGCAAATGGAAGAGCGTGTCAGTAACATGTGCTCTGAGAGCTCACACATCTGGGTTCTTAGGCTACAGGGGCCCATGTGCCTTTGAAGTTACAGTGGTGTTGAGGAAGCCTTTGTCTAGGTAAATGGGTTTTTTAATCATTGTGTCAGAAAGACCCAAAATGAGGTTCAACTTGCACACAGTCCGAGTCTGGCTGATGCGGTTAGTGTCTTAGCTCCAGGCAATGACTCCAGAACAGACGTTGCATTCTTTGCTGCTCTGCCAACGGGGGAGTCGTGGAAGTCCGTAAGTGGTCAGGTGTCCCACAAAGAATCTTTTCCGGTTTTAAATGAACATGTAAGCCCTACTTTACCAGTCTTGATTGCCTAGGCATTTGCAGAGCCAAGACCCAGAACTGCTGAAAATGAAACCGTGAGTGAGTGATTAGAAGCACAGTAGGTGAGGGGCGCCTGGGGGGCTCAGTCGGTTGGTTAAGCGGCTGACTTCGGCTCAGGTCGCGATCTCACAGTTTGTGAGTTCCAGCCCTGTGTTGGGCCCTGGGCTGACAGAAGCCTGCTTCCAATCCTGTGTCTCCCTCTCTCTGCCCCTCCCCTACTCTCACTCTGTCTCTCCCTCTCAAAAATAAAATAAAAACATTTTAAAAAATTAAAGAAGTACAGTGGGTGAGCAAAGACAGGTAAGAGGAGATGTTATATTTGCTTGATTTTTAACCACCTGAGCTAGCTGTTTTTGGTAAACTTTTAATAGAAGTAGAATTTACATATAGAAAAATACACAATTGTAAGTGTACACAAATTATAGGTGTGCATTTTGGGGAAATTTTCAGCATCCCAAAGCTTCCTTTGTACCGCTTCCCAGATGTGATAACTCCCTGCAAACATAAGGGCTGTACTGACTTGTACGCCATGTTAGCTGTTTCTGAATTTTTTGTGTATTGATTTATTTTTCCTTTGCAATATTAGTGTGTGTGGAGCATTGAGTGGCTGTCAAGCAGCATGGTGGGCGTGAAAATGTGTGTAGTTTAGGTCATTCTGCTGCGTTCATGGGTCAGTGAGTCTGTAAAGACACCACCACACTGGGCTGAGGTACACTTTCTAGTTCTGCCACTATCCACGTGGAAAGCCATTTCTCCTGATACGAAAGTGTTCACATCGACATCGTGGAGTCCACTTCTCCTTCGACTGGCATTCGATCCACTGCTTCCATGAGTTGGAGAGCCCGGGGTTCTTGAACACACGTATAAGTAGCCTTTGCACCACTAAGCCCATGCAGAGCTATGGCTTCCCAGAAGGGTCACAAATCAAGCTCTGCAAAACACTACTTTTTCCTCTGAATGTTTCTGACTGTTTCTTTTAAGGCATCCTATAGTATGTACTTTTTTGTGTCTGGCTGCTTTTGCCTAACTTTATATTTGTGAGATCCATTTGCCTTGCTGTTTGTTGCGGTAGGTAGATAGAAACCGTAGATGTATTGAATTCCATTGATACACAATACGAAATTTGTTTCCGTAATTTAGCTAAGCATCTGCAATTGATGGATATTTGGGTTATTTTTAGTTTTTTGGATATTATACAGAATGCTGCTGTGAATATATGCATGCACTCCTCTTGGCTATATGCCTACAAGCAGAATTACAAGGTAACTCTAAATTATATATATGTTCAGTTTTAGTAGATGCTACCCAATGTTTTCCAAAGTGCCTATGCTAGTTTACACTCCTAATAGCAACATCTGGGTGTTCAGCTGCTACATTCTCTTTCTAAACTTGGTTTTGTCAAAGTTTAAATGTTAGCCATTCTGGTGAGAATGTAATAGTATCTTACTGTGGTTTAAATTTCCGTAACTAACGAGATTATGTACCTTTTCGTATGCTGATAGTTCATTTGGATACTCTTGTTGTAAGTATACTCAACGCTTCCATGTATATTTTTGAATGGGATTCTTGTTTTCTTGTTGATTTATAGAAGCTCTTTTTTTTTTTAATGTTTTATTTATTTCTAGGAGAGAGAGAGAGAGAGAGACAGCGTGAGCAGGGGAGGGTCAGAGAGAGAGGGAGTCACAGACTCTGAAACAGGCTCCAGGCTCTGAGCTGGCAGTCAGCACAGAGCCCGACGCGGGGCTCGAACCCACGAACCGCGAGATCATGACCTAAGCGAAAGTCGGACGCTTAACCGACTAAGCCACCCAGGCGCCCCTAGAAGCTCTTTATATATTCTGGATATGAATCATTTTCTGAAGTATATATTATACATATTATGCTTATATTTATATATACATATAGATGGCATATATCTTTTCTCTTTGGCCTGCCATTATGCTCTATAATTGAAATATTTTCATGAAAAAAGGCATTAAAATTTTAATGAAGTGCAATCTTTTATCTTATGGTTAATGTTTTCATGTCTGGTGTCAGATATCATTGCCTACTTTAAAGTCATGAAGATCTGCTCTTTTGTTATTTTCCTGAGGCTTCAGTGTATTACGTTTCAATGTTGCATTCCCTATCAAAGACCTAAAATTCCTCTGGAATTAATTTTTGGACATGGCATGAGGTAGTATCATGGTTTAGTTTCTTTTTATATGGATATTCAATTCTACAGCACCACTTAGTTGAAAACACCTTTTTCCCCATTAAATGTGGGGATGATATATGTGTGAGTCTGTTCTTGAACTTTCTATTCTATTCTACTAGTCTCTTTGTCTATCAATGATTCATTAACACCCCGTCTGAATATAACTTTATAATCATCTTTATATCAGGGAGCGTTCATTAGTCTTGCAACTTGTTCTTCAACATCATTTTAACAATTCTTGGCTTTTGTATTTTCATATAAATTTTAGAATCAGCTTGTCCATTTCTATGAAAAATCTTAAGGAAATTTTTATTGAGGTTAGGTAAAATCCACAGATTAATTTAGGGGAAAAGCTTTAAGATATTAAGTCTTCCGATCTATAAACATGGTTTCTCCCATTAATTGAGATTTTCTTTCATTTCCCTTGGTAATGTTTTGTGATTTTCTGTGTAGAGTTCTTAAACGTCTTTCATTATATTTCTCTTAGCTATCCAATATTTCCATGCTACTTTATATTGTTTAAAAGCATTTTCTAATTGCTAGTTTCTAGTACATAGAAATATACTAATTTTTAAAGTTTATTTAAAAAAATGTTTAAGGTTTTATTTATTTTTGAGAGAGAGAGACAGAGCACATGTGGGGGAGGGGAAGAGAGAGAGGGAGACACAGAATCTGAAGCAGCTCCAGGCTCTGAGCTGTCAGCACAGAGCATGACGCGTGGCTTAAACTCATGAACCGTGAGATCACGTCCTGAGTTGAAGTTGGATGCTTAACCAACTGAGCCACCCAGAAGCCCCAGTTTATTTATTTTTGAGAGAGCAAGAGAGAGAACATGATCAGGGAGGGGCAAAGAGATGGGGAGAGAATCCGAGCAGGCTCCTGTCAGCACAGACCCTGATGTGGGCCGATGTAATGAACCATGAAGTCATACCTGTACCGAAATCAAGAGTCAGATGCTGAACCAACTGAGCCACCCAGGCGCCCCACTAATTTTGTTTTTTATTTATATGCAAGCTCTGTATCAAGCAATTTTGCTAAGCTCACTTATTAATTCTAATGGATTATCTGCAGATTCTTTTGAAATGTTATGTATGCGATTAATCTTCTGTGGTTATGACAACTTTACTTCTTCCCTTCCAATTTTTATGCCTCTTATATTTTGTCTCACCTTTTTTGCACTGACGAGGGTTTCCAATAAACTGTTGAATAGGAGTGGTGATAGGGGACATCCCTGTCCTGTTCCCAAACTTAGCCGGGAAGTTTTCAATATTTCACATTAAGTATGATACTTGCTACAGCCCTTTTATAGACACTGTAAGATGAAGGAATTCCCTTTTATTTCTATTTTGGGAAAAGTTTTTATCATAAATGAGTGAATTCCATCAAAAGGTCTTTGGGATCCTCAGTTTTCTCCTTTGTTCTGTTGTTGCAGTGAATTGCAATGATTAATTTTTAGTTGCTATACCAACCTTACATCCTCAAAATAACGCACCTTGGTCATGATGCATTTTCCTGTGTGTGTGAGTGTTTACGTTTTTTGCACCTATGCTCACGAAAGGGGATTGACCTGTAACTTTCTTTTCTTGTAATGTCCTTGTCAACTATTGTTATAAAAAGTTATTCTGGCCTAAGGTCATGTCACCTGGGTAAATCTATGGTAGATTAGTATTATTTCTTTATTAAATATTTGAAAAAAGTCCTCTTAAAGCCCTCTGGTACTAGAGTTTACTTTATAAAGAAGTTTTTATTTATCAAAGCTTTCAAGGGACACCTGGGTGGCTCAATTGGTTAAGCACCTAACTCTTGATTTGGGCTCATGTCATGATCTCATGGGTTTGTGAGTTTGAGACCCACATCGGGCTCTGAGCTGACAGTGTGGAGCCTACTTAGGATTCTCTCTCCCTCACTCTCTACTCCTCCCCGCTATCTCTTTCTCTCCGAATAAATAAAGTTTAAAAAAAAAAAAGGCTTTCAATTTCTTATTTCCCTCTTGATAAGTTATGGTATTCAACGAAAGTGACTATTTTATCAAAATGTTCCGTTTATTAGCATGAAATTATTATCTTATTATGCTTAGAATTTGCAGTGACACTGTTTTTATTCCTGGTGTTGATAACCTGTGCTCTTTGTTCTTGATCAGTTCTGCTAGGAGTTACTAATTTTTCAAAGGACCACATTTTAACTCCCATGCCCTCCCCCTGTCCCTGGTGTATTTGTATTCCATTTCCTTAACTTCTGCTTTCATTCATGTTATTTTTTTCCTTCTACTCTCTTTGAATTTAATTTGCTCTCCATTTCTCTAGAGTTTCTTTTGTTTGATTATTTGCCTTTAGGCTTTCATCTTCTTCTAAAACATATATTTAAGACTATAAACTTTCCTCTAATCATGGTCTTAGCTGTACATCAGAAGTTTTGGCATATTTATGAAACAAGTCCTGGCAATTAGAACTTTAATATATGAATGGAAAGACATAGTTCAGCTCAAAGTAGTCATTCAATTCTGTCTTCACATTGGTTTCTCAGTTGCCAGGTTACTCTAATAGAAGTATAACCACTTGAGGTGCTCAGAATGACCAGCGATACTAATAACAAAAGAATAATAAATATACAAAAACATGTAAAATGTGTTTTAATTATGAAATATATCTCCAATTTCATGGGACATCCCTAATCCTTTAGAAATCTACAAAAGGGATATTATAACATAGAAAGGAGTAAGCACCAAGAAAGAAGGAAGATTCTTCTTATCAGTGGCCCATCTAAGAGCAGATGACCCTCAGATCAGTAGTACGTCAAGTGTGGCTGACAAAATGAAAGCCACAGGCTCGTCTTCTGAGTCTCACCCTGAAATCCATCACCAGCAGGGAAAGAGTCTGCTCCAGCCATCATGGCAGACACAAAGTCTAAAAACTTGAGTTGGCAAGAATGTGAGTGAAAAATAAACTCTAACAGAAATTTGGTGACTATGTCATTTGTTGGCTGTCAGCACAGGGCCCGACGTGGGCCTGAATCCAGGAACTGTGAGATCATGACCTGAGCTGAAGTCGGACACTCAACTGACTGAGCCACCCAGGTGCCTCAGAATCAAAATTTCTTAACTGCACCACGGTGACCTGGTTATTTTTACTTTTTTTCATAGTAAAATATATATAACACAAAATTTGCCATTTTAACCATTAAGTGTACAATTCTGTAGCATTAATTACATTCACAATGTTGTATAACCCTCACTACCATCTATTCCAAAACACTTTCATTACAGAAACTCTGTACCCATTCAGCATTGATTTCCCTTTCCCCCTCCTCCCCAGTCCTGGACAACTACCATTTATTCTCTGCCTCCATGAATTTTTCTAATCGAAATCTTTCAGGTAAATGGAATCTTACAATATTTGTCTGTTTGTGTCCACCTTACTTCACTTAGCATGATGTTTTCAAGGTTCATTCATTTTATATCATATAGCAGAAATTCAATTCTTTTATGGCTAAGTAATGTTTCCTTGTAAGTACATACCATGTTTTGTTTATCTGTTTATCTGTTGGACATTGGATTGTTTACATCTTTTGGCTATTGTGAATAATGCTGCAACAAACATTGGCATAGAAGTATGTTTGAGACCCTGCTTTCAATTCTTTTGGGTATATACCTAGAAGAAAATTGCTGAGTCTTATAGTAATTATGGGTTTAGCTTTTGGAAGAACTGCCAAACTGTTTTCCATAGCAGCTGCACCATTCTCACCAGCAATGTATGCGAGATCCAATTCCTCCACATCCTCACCAATGCTTATTATTTTCTCAATATCATCATCATCATCCTCACCACCACCACCACCATCCTAGTGGGTATGAAGTAGTATCTCATTGTAACTTCGACTTGCATTTCCTTAATGACTAGTAATGTTGAATCTATATTTTCATGTGTTTATTAGCCACTTTACATAACTTTTTTTGGAGAAATGCCTATCCAAGTCTTTTGCCCATTTTTAATGGGGTGTTTTGTTGTTAATGCCCCTTCTTGCAAAAAAGTTTTTAATTTTGGTGAAGTCCGATTTATCTTTCTTTTGTTCTCTTTGCTTAAGTTTTTGGTGTCTTATCTAAGAATCCACTGCCAAATCTGAGGTCAAGGAGATTTATGCTGTATTTCACTTGATGAGTTTTCTAGTTTTAACTCTTATATATTCAGGTCATTCATACATTTTGAATTAATGTTTTGTAGATGGTAGTAGGTAGGAGGAATCCAGCTCTATTTTTTGTACATGGATATCTAGTTGTTTCAGTCCCATTTCCTAAAGAGACTATTTTATTGAATGGTCTTGGCATCCTTGTCAAAAATCAATTGGCCGTAGATGCATGGATTTATTTCTAGACTCTCAGTTTTATTCCATTGGTCTATGTGCCTATCCCTGTGCTACTACCACACTGCTTTAACTACTATAGTTTTGTAGTGAGTTTTGAAATCAAGAAGTGTGAGTCCTTTACCTTTGTTCTTTTACAAGGTTTCAGTTGAGACCCTTGCACTTCTGTATGAATTTAAGGACCGACCTTTCAATTTCTTCAAGTTGACCTCTTAACAGTATTAAGATCCATGAACATAGGATGTCTTCCATTTTTTATGCATTTTTTCATTCCTTTGAGTAACGTTTTCTAGTGTTCAGGGTACAAGTCTTACACACATCCTTGGTTAAATTTATTCCCAAGCATTTCATCCTTTGTGATGCTATCATAAATGGAATTTTAAAAAATTTACCTTTGTGTGTACAGCAGGATGTGTTTTAGCAAATTCATACTGTTGTGCAACCCTCACCACAGTCCAGTCTTAGAACTCTTGCATCACCCCAAAAATTCCCTTGTGCCTATTTGCAGCCAATCCCTGCCCACACCTCCCAAACCCAGGCAGCCTCTGATCTGTTCTCTCTGTAGTTTTCCTTATCATATAAGTGGGTGCTTACATGTGTATAAAATGAATTTATAAACAACACACTCCTGTCTGTTTTTCCTTCCACACCCCCTCTCTTTTTTACTTAAGACACAAACATAAACATCTCAGTTTGTCTAAATCCTGGCCTGCCCAGATGACCTCACCTCTTACATCATTGACTAGTTACCAAGTGCAAAAATTTTGGCTCATCCTTATGTCAGAAGAAGACCTCTAGAGCCAGGTCTCGAGCAGGCTCACAGTGGGCTAGCTCTTGAGGAAACACCGACATCTCTGTCTAGTCCTCCAGATGTTTGAGGCTTCTGAGTGTGTACTGAGTCTTTGTTGGTCAGACCCATTGCAGAGTGAGACCTAGTAGGACTGAGGGCTGTTATGGGCTCTTTTCATGTTGTTGAATATCCAAAATCAGAGGCATTGTTCAGCCTTTGTTTAGAATCCATTTGAAACTGTTATATGTGGTTAGCTCATTAGTCCTGCCATGACTAAGGTTCAAAAACAAATTGTGTGAAATGTGAGGTTGAACTATTGCAAGATGAATGAAATAAAAATAGGGGCTGGGTGGATGGTGGGAACCAATGACCCATTGCCAATATTGGATTCAAATACAGCTCCGCAGTGTAAACCAAAACTTTCTGGATGATGGTCCAGACACCAGCATAGCCACATAGCTTCCCACACTGCACTTTCCACCGGTAGCCTGTGTTGACCTCCCCTTTGAATGTCCAAGATGCCTTATTTATGTTTTTGTTCAATAATTCTCCTAAGGAGGGTCAATCCCTAGCTAATAATGACTCAAAGTGCTCGCATGAGCTCAGATAAAAAGCTCAGTCACGTTAACCTACTTCTCCCTGTCAACCACAGAGGCAACCCAAGGCTCAGATGTTACTAGGAGTCCCTGAACACTTTGCTCTTCAAAAGAATAATAAGATTAGGTTTCTGAGAATACACCAAAACCTCTAATCCTGAGATTTAGAAACCGTTCAAAGGGTGGGAGGTGGGGTAGTATTTTTGTTTGGGATGAAGGGTAGAGTGCCTAGGAGTTTGATAGCGATGAAATTAATTGGGGAGCTATGGAGCCAGAATTCTTTTGAGTTACTATTGTATCCTTGTCAGCTCTCTAGAAACTTAAAATCAAGAACAAAAACCCCAACTCTGTAAGTGATGAGGTGGTTCTGCGTGGGGACAAACAGAAACTAATTTAAGATGACTGCATTTGATATCTCTACTGACAGCTCACTTAGGTTGTCATTGCTTCGCCTGGCACTCTGCAGGGGGTGCCCATTGACTATGGAAAGACTACACCTCAGAACTGGACGTTCACTCCAGCTCTCCTGCCGTTTCTGTAAACTACCATCCCAGCTTTTCTCTTTTTAATATTTTTAATATTTATTTATTTTTGATAGAGAGACGAGCAGGGAATGGGCAGAGAGAGACGGAATCCAAAAAAGGCTCCAGGCTCTGAGCTGTCAGCACTGAACCCAACACGGGGCTTGAACTCATAAGCCATGAGATCATGACCTGAGTTGAAGTCGAATGCTTAAACGACTGAGCCACCCAGGTGCCCCTCCAGCTCTTTTCTTGTTGTCTTCCGGACTCTCGACTCTGATTTAATGTTGCATTTAGCAATCCACTGTCCTCTGGATGGTCCTAAATGCCTTCCCCTCCATCATTTCACACTGCTCTTTCAGCCCAGAAGGAAGCAGAATCATTACAGGCAAGAGGAACCACGTGAAGACAAACATTCTAACTCTGGCATGTACCCCCAGAACCCAGAGATAATGAAGATTTCACGTGTTTGACGGGGCCACAATCCTAGCATATTTCTCCTTGCCAAAAGTATTCAGTGACTTTCTATTTCCTGTGGAATATGATATCAGATCATTAGACTGGTAATTAAAATATTCCGAGACACAACCCCAACATACCTTTGCAAAACCATCTCCAGTTAATTGCCCTCCAGCCCACATATTTTTACCTACATCATCCTGGCACTTGGCATTGTCATCTATGTTCTTGCTAAAGCTGGTTCTTGTCCTTGTCCTGTTTAGCCATGTATCAAATTCCTGAGTTTAAAGAGGTTCAGAAAATTGCTCAAAGTCACAGAGTTTGGATAAGTCTCACTTTTTCCAGGAAAACTTTTTAGGTCAAGTTCAATCTTTTCCTCCCAATACTTACTTTTTTTTTTTTTTTTTAATGTTTATTGATGTTGAGAGAGAGAAAGATACAGCATGAGTGGAGGAGGGGCAGAGAGAGGGAGAGAGAGAGAATCCCAAGCAGGCTCTGTGATGTTAGCACAGAGCCAGACCTGGGGTTAGATCCGACAAGCCATGAAATCATGACCTGAGCCAAAATAAAGAGTCAGAGGCTCAACCAACTGAGCCACCCAGGTGTGCCTGCTCCCAATAATTTTGTAATAGTATGACCCTCGTACTTATCAAAACTTAGTTGTCTTTTGGTTATTTATATATATAAGAGAGATGCAGGTAAGCAAATGGCTCCAGAATTACACAGCCTTCTTATGTTCTATTCATCAAAGTGAAAAGAAATATGTTTAAAATTTCTTTAACGTTTATTTATTTTTGAGAGAGAGAGACAGAGACAGAGACAGAGTGTGAACTGGGGAAGGGGTAGAGACAGAGGGAGACACCGAATCCAAAGCAGGCTCCAGGTTCTGAGCTGTCAGTACAAAGCCCAACGTGGGGCTCGAACTCCCAGGCTGAGAGATTATGACCTGAGCGAAGTCAGACGCTCAACTGACTGAGCCACCCAGGCACACCTAAAAGAAATATGTTTGAAAACAAGTAATATGGGGCATTTGGATGGCTTAGTTGGTGAAGCATGCAACTCTTGATGTTAAGGTTGTAAGTTTGAGCCCCATGTTGTGTGCAGAGATTACACTGAAAAAATTTTAGGGGCGCCTGGGTGGCTCAGTCGATAAGGCATCCGACTTCGGCTCAGGTCATGATCTCACAGTTCATGGGTTTGAGCCCCAGATTGAGCTCTGTGCTGACAGCTCAGAGCCTGGAGCCTGCTTCGGATTCTGTCTCTTCTCTCTCTGCCCTTTCCCCCCTCACTCTCTGTCTCTCTCTCTCTCAGAAATAAGACATTTTTAAAAAATCTTTAAAAAATAAAAAATGAAATCTTTAAAAAAATCTCAAATCATATCATCATCAATAAGGAATAGGGAGAAATTAACGTTTTAAATTAGGAGATAGGAGTCCTCTAAAGGTTAAACCTTAGGATTTTCCATTACAGCCAGGGGTGCTATTTTATACACAGCATCCTGCATATCGTCAATGCACCATGTTAGTGCAAACTTTCAACCTTTAGACGAAAACTTCCAGAGGAAGAAAATTGTAAACAACAGGATGTTAAACTGAGACGCCCGCTGGCTTGGTTTCAGCTGAGCTCCCCAAAGCAGAGGGCCACTCAATAGTGCCAAGTGTTCCCCCCGATGACAAAGGGGCGGAGGTCTTCCCTTGCAGAGCATGGTGCTCCGGTGCGTGGCCTGTGAAGAGAATCAGAAACCAGTTTTGCCAGCATTAGCCAATTACCTGCACTTACTTTTTCAAGACTGAATTTGAATGATCTATAGTAGAAGGAGAAATTTTGTCGTGAGAATTTTCGATCTGCTGGGCACCTTAACCCCACAGACAGGGGAAAAAATGGACTTAGAGTCAAAGAAGGAGAGTTTGAAGAGACCCACGTACAAAGCTTGTGGTTTGGGGTCCCTGGGGCTAGTGTCTGGCTCTTGCCAAGGGACGTGTAGAAGTGAGGGGACACGGCTGGAATTGTTCCCGCCTTGCAGTGGAGTGAAGGCAGGGAGCCTTGTGGGTCAATTGTATTTCCACCGCCTTCCTGTAGAAACCGGATTTGAAGGTAGCTGGCCTGGGGTTTGCTAACATCATTCTTCCCAAGAGGCCTGCCTAGAGGGGTGATGTGGCCCAGGCTGAGGGGCCGGAAGCTGGGGGCCCAGGGGTCATGAGCCACCAGGGGGAGGCACATTGTCTCCATCAAGGAGTCGCTAAGCACGTCTGTAGTCTGCAAAAGCTCACTGTGAGAGAAAGCATCTGCCATCCAGAGGGACCGGCAGCGGCTCTCAGCAGGCCAACTGAGCATCACTGTGTCCTTGTCCCAAAGCCTCTCCCCAGGCCGCAGCCTGGCGGGGTTACAAATGGCATCTCGTAATCGGGGAAGCGGGGGAGGGGGAAAGATTGAAAATTTGATTCTACCCTCTATCCTGCCTCCTGGCTTAGGCCAGGCCCAGGCTAGAGAAAGAAAGAAGTCCTAACTGGGTAAAATACGGAGTTCTGATTTTTATCCTGGACTCGATGAGAATTATGTGATTATTAAACAGATTTGCTTTTTAGGCCAAAAACAAGGGGCTTTTCATTGATTTGACTGGGAAAGCCATGGCGATTGCTCCTGATTCCGTCCTCGGGCAAGGAAGAATTAGACCACGGAGTGGTCTGAAAGGACAGTGGAAGAAAGAATAAAGTTATTTTCTGCTTTTGCTCAGCCAAGTCCAGCTCTTTCAGCAAAATGATCACAAGTATTTATGAAAAGAAGGAAAGGCTCCTGCTGTCAGGAACCTGCCTCTGGCCACAGAGGGTATACAGATCACCAAAGGTAAGAGTTTCCCAGTGAAGGTCCTAGATATCTTCCCCTTGAGTAGAAACGACTCCTACTTCTACTGTTCATGTCCTCCAGAGGACACACGGAACACCACTTCCAACAGCTGCGAAGGGAATTTATCTCGCTGAGTAATGAGAAGAATTCCAATTTCCAGGAGGGCTAGGCCTCTCCTCCCCTAGCACAAAGCCTGCATCTGTGTTTTCCACAAAGCACGATATCCACAGGATATGAATAGGCATTATGAAGGAAAAGAGGGTTGCATGGTCCAAAAGCTTGAAAAACGCTGAGTTAAAGCTAAACAGGACTTCTCAGAGCCTTTACTATGCTAAGGTATGCTGGTCACGTCTTTCTAAAAAGAGACCCCATTGTGCAACATTGCCTGCAGCCTCTTTTTCTGCAGAACACTTTTCTTCATGCCGAGGGGCACACCTTGGGAAACACTGATCTAGAGAGTTGTACCCAGGCAGGGCAGTGACGAGAAGACGTGCCCACAGCTGCTGGAGAGTGTAGATTACGGTCCCGGGGGAGCTGGCAACTTCCTTCGTTCTTGTCCACCCCCCTTGACGTATCTGCTTTTCCCACCCAGCCTTTGACGCAGTCCTGCCCACCTCCCTCTAGCTCCATGAATTACCTCTGATTCTGTCCCTTACGCTTACAGCTACCCAAGCTTGATGGATTGTTCTCTGATAAAAGAAAGCCCTGTGTCATTATGTCCTGGATGTCTACTCCCGCTTGCTGGGGCTTGTAAAGCTTTGAATTAAAGAGAAACTTCATCTCCCCAAACATCCTATGTTTACACAAGATATATTGCTGGAAATTCAAGCTCTAGGGGATAATCTAAGATTGCATGTTAAATCCCTGCTTAAACGTTGCCATACGCCCCCATCGCCTACCGCATGCCTGGCCCTGATGACCTCGTTAGCCTCATTTTTGGTCCCCTCCAACACTGTTCCCTGAGCTCTAGCCACATTTCTGTATTTTAACCCTTTGCAAGCACTTGCCGTTCCTTTTCCTTTCCCTCCTGTTTCTCCATCTCAGTTTCACACAGGCATCTGGGGCATTGGTCCCCCAGCTTAGGGACAGGCCCCCCCCTCTTTATTTGGAGATGCCTATCTGTTCTTCCTGTCTCACCCTGTTCCACCCTAACTAACCAAGTTAGAGACCGCTCTATGATTGCCCCGGTAACTCTTATCCCTGTGAACATGATCACCTGCTTTCTGGTCTGTATTTTTCTCGACTATAAACCGCTTGAAGGCAGGAATTATGTCTTAATCACTGCCACATTGGGTCTGGTCTGTCGTAGGCGTACAGTAAATAAGTAAATGGGTAGCCATTTTATTGGATGGATGTAAGCAGAAAGCAACTTTATTCTTTATTTTATTTTTATTTTACTTATTTTTTTATTTAAATATTTTTATTTATTTCTAGGAGAGAGAGAGACAGTGTGAGCAGGGGAGGGTCAGAGAGAGAGGGAGATACAGACCCTGAAACAGGCTCCAGGCTCCGAGCTGGCAGTCAGCACAGAGCCCGACGCGGGGCTCAAACCCATGAACCGCGAGATCATGACCTAAGCGAAAGTCGGACGCTTAACCGACTAAGCCACCCAGGTGCCCCAATTTTACTTATTTTTCTTTAAGAGAGAGAATGTTGGGGCGGCTGGTGGCTCAGTTGGTTAAGCGTCTGACTTCAATTGAGGTTATGATCTCGTGGTCCGTGAGTTTGAACCTTGGGCTCTGTGCTGACAGCTCAGAGTCTGGAGCTTGCTTGGGATTCTGTGTCTCCCTCTCTCTGTGCTCCTCCCCCACTCATGCTCTGTCCTTCTCTGTCTCTCAAAAACGAATAAACATTTTTAAAAAATATTAAAAGAGAGTGTGAGTGGGGGAGATGTGCAGAGGGAGAGAGAGAGAAAATCTCAAGCCGGCCCCGTGCTTAGTGCAGAGCCCCATGCGGCCCTCAATACCACGATCCTAGGATCATGACCTGAGCTGAAATTAAGAGTCAGACACTCAACCAACTGAGCCACCCAGGCTCCCCCTTTACTGTTTTTTCTTTTTTTCTTTTTTTTTTTTTTAAATGCAGGGAATTTTAATTAAATTGGCATAGTTAAGACTAAAAAGATAAAGTGGACGTTGCCAGCTTATCTTCAGCCCTTGCCTTTAACAGGCCAACAAACACAACTTGAAACACAGCTGATGTCTTGCTGTTCTGATATAATGGATTTCCTCAGTATTTAAATATATTAATATAACCAGTTATATAAATCTAAATATAAAACCAATCTCCTATATAAGTTTAGACATGGCATTTACCATCTCTGAAAAGCTTAACATCTAATCAATTCCAATCATATTTTTTGAAGGGGAAAACAGTGACAGCACTTGCTGAACCAGAATTACTATCAAAGTTCAAAAAGCCAATCATATTCATTTAACCACAAGCCAATCTCATTTAAATCAGAACTGTCCAAAATATTCTATCAGCCATTCATGATCTGAATTCTGGTGTATGAGATCAATTTAAATATGGTACACATAAAAAAGTCGTGAGACATTTTTGTTTTGTAATAAATAAGGCAACAGCCAACTATTACTCGTTAGTAGCTTTTTTGAGATAAGCTATCAAGTCTGCTCTTTCCCCTGCCTTCTTAATGCCAGCGAAGATCATTTTTGTTCCTGGGATGTACTTCTTGGGATTCTCCAAATACTCCATCAGTGTCTCCTCTCCCCAGGTGATGCCTTTGTTCTTGTTGGCATCCGTGTAAGAAAATCCAGGGGCTTGACCCGTCTTTCGCCCAAATAAACCATGGAGATTTGGCCCCGTCTTGTGTTTGCCTCCCTTTTCCACGGTATGGCACTGGGCACACTTCTGAACAAAAATCTTCTTGCCTTTCTCAACATCACCCATTTTTAAATCGCTCTTTGGTCGCGCGCGAAGCGAAGGTGCCCGCTCCCAAGCCGGACGTCCAGCTCTCTCCCCTTTACTGTTTTTTCTAAATTCCACTCCATTAAAAGTTGCCTGAAGGACCAATCTTTCCCATCCCTAAATGAAATATTTAGCAAACGATAGAACTTTTACACTTGTTGGAATAAAAAAAAAAAGTCCTCAGGTTACTGGCCTAGAATCCAACCCAGTCTAATCACACAAGTCTGGTGTAGTCTCATATCAAAACTGTAAATTATGTCATCCCCCACTGAGGCCTCCTCAACCTTGGCAATCCAGGGTGGGAAATGTAGGTCCTCCTCATGGGCCTTCTCCCTTACTAAAGAGATGATGTTTCTGCACCAGCTCCCACCTTTGTCTCTGCCTTTCTCCTGCCCCCCCCCCACCCCCGCAAGAGCAGGCCCAGAGCCGGGAGAGGGGAGATAGTGGAAAAGGCCACGGTCTTCAGTGTCTGGGTAAGTTGTGCCTGGTATGGGTGTCCTTCTGGACATGTATATGCCTGTGGCTGCAGTTGTGGGTCACTTCTCCAGTCTCCTTTGAGATTTCCCTACTGGTGACCTCTATCATTGTGTAGGGGTGATCCATCGCTACATAATGAATTCCTCCAAACCTTATTCGCTTAAAACCATACCTGTTTAGGGGTGCCTGGGTGGCTCGGTCAGTTGAGTGTCTGACTCTTTTTTTTTTTTAAGTTTATTAATTTATCTGAGAGAAACAGAGATAGCGTGAGCTGAGGAGGAGTGGAGACAGGGAGAGAATTCCCAAGCAGGCTTCACACTGTCAGCACAGAGCCTGATGTAGGACTCGAACTCACAAACTGTGAGATCATGACCTGAGCCAAAATCAAGAGTCAGATGCTTAACTGACTTAGCCACCCAGGTGCCCCAAGTGTCTGACTTTTGATTTCGGCTCAGGTCATGATCCCAGGGTCATGGGATCAAGCACTGTGTCGGGCTCTGCCCTGAATGGGGAGCCTGCTTGAGATTCTCTCTCTCTCTCTCTCTCTCTCTCTCTCTGCTCTTCTCCCTTCCTCATGCTCACTCTTTCTCTCCAAAAAATAAAAATTAAAAAGATAAACCATTTGGGGCGCCTGGGTGGCGCAGTCGGTTAAGCGTCTGACTTCGGCTCAGGTCATGATCTCACGGTTAGTGGGTTCAAGCCCTGCGTCGGGCTCTGTGCTGACGGCTCAGAGCCTGGAGCCTGCTTCGGATTCTGTGTCTCCCTCTCTCTTTATTCCTCCACTGCTCACACTCTGTCTCCCTCTCTCTTTATTCCTCCACTGCTCACACTCTGTCTCCCTCTCTCTCAAAAATAAATAAAACATTTTTAAAAATTCAAGGAAAAAAAATAGAAATGCAACTCACTTCCAGTGTACCTGCTCCTGGTTCTGTCGGCATCAGCCAGACTCTTGCCTTTAGTCTTCTCAGGTGTGTGTGTTTAGAGACCAGGTCCTGAATCTCCAGGTCCAGGTAAAGATATCAAGTTCTTGGAATGTTCTTCTTGAGCTCCTATTCTCTTAGTTTAAGGTACAGAAGAGAACCCATTGATCTTCTCCCTTGGAGGGGGTATTGGACATTTATTGTAAACAAAATTTCTCCCCATTCTCCCACTTTCTTCCACTGTCTTCTGCCATGACTCTTGTATTATCCCGGGGGGACTAATTCCAGTTTCTGAGTCTCTCCACCCAACCCGCAGGTGTGGACACTTTCAGTGTCCTGTCCTTGGCCCTCAGGTTGCCCACCCATGGTCCTGCCATCAGTGTCTGTGACTCTCCGCCCAGGGAACATGATCAGCCTGGCCATGGACAAAGCCAGCATGCCTGAAAGTTAGAACTCTCTAGAGCAGCCATCTGCTAATGACAAATCGGAGTTGGTGATTACATTATCCCTTCCTTGAATAGGACATCACCGAGTCATATTCTACTCTGTCTCTCAGAAGTCTCCAGTAGTTGAGCACACCAGTAGCCTGCTTATTAGTACACCCTAAAGTGACGTCCCATCCTTCTCTATGTCACTTCCTCAGTCCTATTGAAACTTCCTGGAATTAACCCCCAAATAAACTATAGCCTCAGGATGTACAATAGGAAGAGCCCAACTAGGGCCAGCTGTCAAGGACCTTGTATATGGTTTAATCTTCTGCTGTTGCCATCTTGAAATTATTAATAATTTTTCAACAGAGGGTTCCACATTTTCATTTTTGACTGGGCCCCACAAATTTTGTAGTCATTCCTGAACCCAACCTAAGACAGTGGTCCAGTACTTACACTTAGGATTGGAGTACTTAATACTTATTGTATTATGGGTGGTCTTTGAGATTATAGTTCATCATTCTCTTATAAAAGCACAGTTGAGAATTTGGAGAGCAATTGGGTTTTACCGTTTGATAAAATGTTACACTGGATTTTGTGTTTGGTGTTTTCCATTTGTTATCACATAGCTCGGATGGTGATTATTCCTTAAAGTTCAAAAAAAAGCTTATAATATTGCACTGCGTTATCATTAGTGTTTCACTAGGCCCACGTTCATTATTGTAATTCCACAGACTTTTGTTTCCCTGCAGAAAATTTTCCATGGCTTCTTCTCCCTTTTCTCAGCTTTTTCAATCAAATCGTAAACGTGTGGAAGCCTTTCATGTGAGAATAGTCAGTTGGTTCAGATGCTTCTGTTTCCCATCCTATTTGTGTTAATATAGACTCTCAATCCATAAACATCTGTTCTCATGCGGAAGTGATCAAAAGAAATGTGGGATGGTTCGTCTGTGGATCTGGGCCCACTCGGAAAGACAAAATGTGTAGCTGAAAATTCAGACTTAAGGAAAAAGAATCTTCTCATGTGTTGGTGGTTGTCCAAGCCAAAGAGAATTTCACCCCTGCAAGGGGATGTGGGGGTGTGGCGCAGGGGTGCAAGGGCACCTGTCTCCTTGGGTCCTAAACAGACTGGGTTCAGCCACTCACCATTGACAAGACCTAAAAGCAGAGACCTAAAAGACCTAAAAGAGAGTGGTGGTGGAACAAGAAAAGAATTTACATCTCAAAGACTGTCTCCCAAGTTCTGACAATACTCTGGGTTTAAATAAGGAAAAGATGGGGCAAAGGTAGGTAGGTACATGCAGGTGGGCAGGAAAGGTCAGGTCAGCCATTGTCATGGGTAGGGTCTTGCTGACCTCAGGGCAGTCTTTATTGCCTGAGAGGGTAGAATCCGTTCCCATCACTGCATGCTTTGCTGCAGGTCCTTTGCCTGAGTGAAGGGAGAATGGATGAGAAACTACAGGCTGTGTTTTGAACTGACAGGGAATCTCGGTCCTCAGAGAGTCAAAACACCTGTTCAAGAAAGCTTTCCAGATAGAACATCAACATATAGATTTACTCCTTTCCTCTCACCTCGCATTAATCAAATAAGATAGTTTCAGCCATTTCAACCGAAAATATCCCCCCAGCAGAATGTCTAAATATTAAGCCATTATCAAATGCAGAGGGAACGTGGGCTTTGAACTCTTTAAACTTGAACTGGAAAAAAAAAAAACACAAGGCAATTTCTGCGTAGGAGGGAAAGGTGGACTTTTCATAAATTTAGAGTTAATACGGGAGTCAGGAAAAGCACCAAGAGAAACAGCCAAGAGACCTTTCGGGAAGTAATGTCTGGAAAAAAATCTGCTGAAAAACGGCGTGCTGATACAGCCATATGGAAGTGGTTGGTGGAGTGTTCGTGGTAGGTGCAGCTTTATTCGGTTGGTCTGAGCGCTATTTTGTTTCTGCTCATGCTGTCTGCTCTACCAGCCTCCTGCATCTGGTCACTCCTACTCAGTCCCCTGTANTCCGTGTATCTATGACTACGAACACGGACTGTCTACTAGCTAGTCATCTGCTTCCCCCACTGGACTGTAAACTCCTTGCGGGCACGTGTGATGCCTTATGCATCTTTAACTTCTGCACATAGTCGTGGCTTCTTTCTAAACCCTTCTGACTGGCTCACTGCCTGATCAAACACAAGCTCTCCTTCCCGGGAACCATGCCCACCTGAGCCTCTCCGAGGTGGAGAATGTGAAGGAGGACGCATGGGCTGCACCGAGCTCAGAAAGTAGAACCCTTCCTGGTGAATAAAAACAACAGCTGGTCAAAGCCCAAGTGTGATCTGAAAGAGAACATTTGCTATCAGGCCACACCCTTGGACTTGGCTCCATTCTTTCTTATTTGAGGATGTGCCGCTCCCTTTTGTCACGTGTCACACCCCATAAGAAGGAGTCATTTGCTTTTTTTTTCTTTTAAGTAGGCTCCACACCCAGCATAGAGCTCAACATGCGGCTTGAACTCACAACCCTGAGATCAAGACCTGAGCTGAGATTAAGAGTTGGATGTTTAACCAACTGAGCCATCCAAGCACCCTAATTTGCTTCTATTTTAAGTGTGGGAAGATACAGGTGTCCCTGAGGGTCTTTGAGCTCATATGAGTGAAGGACTTTGATGACAGATATACTGGTATCTTGGTATAATGGACTCAAATGACTACAAGGCCTGGAAGTAAATATGAGACAGCTACCTGACTTCCATCATTTTATCATCCTCTAAGCTCCACTGATATGAAAAAGTGAACAGATTCTGGGATCGGACACATTGATTGGTTTGTTCAGAACTGGATTGAAGTTTACAGATTCTCGGAATTCTTGCCTAGTCACCTAGCCTCCTTCAGTCTCCCACTGATCGGCTTCAAAGTTGAGATTATAATATACTTAATTTTATAATATTGTTGTGAAGTTTAAATGACATACAAGTTACCGAAAAGGAGATCGTTAATGAATATGTTTGCTCCTTTGACTCCAGAAGATCTTGTTTAGCTTCAGATCCTTCACTCCGCAGCTTCTCTTTGGCAACCTTCCTCCAAAGATTATTTTTCAGTCCTTGGCGGTTGAAGAATCGCTCAAGACCCTTGTTCAAAGGCAGCATCCCGGCCCCTCCCCAAAGGTCCTGGTGCAGTGGGTCTGGGTTCCAAGAAGTTTCATTTCTCTCCAGATAAGTTTGAATCAACTGGACTGTCACCCACACCTCTAGAAACATGATTCGAAAATGGCAGTCTTTTTTCTTTTTTTAAAATCTTTGCACTGAGACTTTCCTTCCATTAGTAACAGTCTGAAGAAAAGCCCCTGTAAGCCAAATATTTCTTTATGTATTTATTTATTTAATCTTTAAGTTTATTTATTTTTGAGAGAGAGAACCAGCAGGGGAGAGGCAGAGAGAGAGGCGGGGTGTTGGGGTGGGGGGCAGAGGACCTGAAGCAAGCTCACTGACAGCAGAGAACCTGATGCAGGGCTCGAACTTCTGAACCCGCAAGATCACAACCTGAGCGAAGTCAGACACTTAGCCTGAGCCACCTAGGCGCCCGAGCCAAATATTTAATTATATACTCTGTCCTGGGAAGTCGTGAGAAAGACACACAGTAAGCTGGGGAGGCGGTAGCGGTGAGGGTGGATGATGGGGAACGTTTCATCAGCCTCCTGAGCACGCTGTCCAGCCTCTGGGGGAGGGGAAAAACAGAGCAGGCGGTCTATACTGGAAGTGGGGATACAGTGCAGGGAATCCGTGGGGTTGGCTATGTGTAGTTTATAAGAAGTCAGTGCTTGGAAGTTACCTTCCGTTAAGGGCGATAAATTCCCTCTACATCAGACCCATTCACCTGTAAGCGTCAATATTCATGCATATTCCCAAACCAGATGGAGACTTTGCTATAGCCAGTGGCTTGGGGTTGCCCGTCCCTGTGGCTTCGATAAAACGGAATGAGAGAGAGAGAGAGAGAGAGAGAGAGAGGAGTAGACATCTGCCCAGCCCACCTCTTGCAAAATCCCCACTGTTGCCAGCAGCACCGGATTAAGGGCTGCCTCTGCTTCCCAAGCTCTCCGCAGGGAACTTTGCCAAAGAACACCTGCTGGGGGCTCCCAAAAGGCCTGATCGCCCACCGGGTGCGGGCTGTTCCTGGAATTCTCTCCCAATTCTTGTTTTCTTCAGCCCTTCCCCTTCTTTTTGAACACCACCGGAATTTGGGATTTGGGCTAGCCCTGAAAGAAATGCAATCTGTTAGCTTCAAGGTGCCCCCGGCCCATGTAGCTTGCCTACCTCTGTCCCTCCACTGCCCAGTCACTGCTCTAGCAAGCAAGTGGCTTTCTCAGGTCTGCAGCCATTCAAGGAACATTTTTTTTTTTTAGCTGTAGTAAAATTTACATGATATGACATTTACCATCTCAGCCATTTTTACGTGTACAGTTTGGGAGCGTTAAGTGTATTCCTTGTGCAACCACAAGGACTCTTTTTGTCCTGCACAACGAAAACTGTGCTCATTAGAAGACTCTCCAATCCCCCTTCCTCCAGCCCCTGCTCCAACCCCCCCCTCCCCCTCCCCCTGCTTTCTGTCTCTGTGCATTTGCTGCGGGGACCTGATGCTCACGCGATATCATAACAGTATTTGCTTTTTGTGGCTGGCCTAGTGCCCTAGTGTGATGTCCTCAAGTTTCATCCAGGCTGTGGCAGGTGACAGAGTTTCCTTCCATGTTAAGGCGGAGTCCTATGTCAAGGCCTGTGTAGAGCACATTTTGTTTATCCATTCGTCTGTCAGTGGACCCTTGAGTCGCTTCCACCTTTGGGCCATTGTGAATAATAACGGGGGGACAGTTACCTCTACGAGACCTTGTTTTCGGTTCTTTAGGGCATCTCCCCAGGAGTGGCTCTGCTGGGTCATAAGGTAATTTTATTTTAATTTTTTTGAGGAACTGCCCTACTGGTTTCAGGAGGCAGCTGCACCATTTTGCATTCCCACCAACAAGGCCCGTGGGTTCCAATTTCTCCCTATTCTGACAACATGTGATTTTCTGGTTTTTGTTTGTTTGGTTGGTTGGTTGGTTTTATTTTTTGTTTGTTTGTTTGTTTTTTATAGTAGCCATCCTAAGGGGTATGAGGTAGTATCTCACTGTGGTTTTGATCTGCGTTTTCCTAACGGTCAGTGATGTTGAACGTCTTTTCATGTACTTTTTGGCTGTTTGTATATTTTTTTGGAG
The DNA here is from genome assembly GCF_008692635.1 of Crocuta crocuta. Taxonomy (NCBI): domain Eukaryota; kingdom Metazoa; phylum Chordata; class Mammalia; order Carnivora; family Hyaenidae; genus Crocuta; species Crocuta crocuta. The sequence goes on from NW_027530974.1 coordinate 15,908,764, forward strand.
AAATTCGAGAAACATTTTTGGTCATCTGTAGGTTGGCTATCCAGTCAATAGTCATTTCCTCTCATCCTTCTAGTTGACCCTTGATTTCATTTCCCCCTGATGTGGTTCAGGGATGAGTCCTAATTAATCTAAGCTAGTGGTTCTCAATCCTGGCTGCATATTACAGTTAGTGGGTATAGGGGGGGTAGCTTTAAAAAATTCCCATGCCCGGGCTTTCTCCCCAGACCATTTAAATCAGAATATCTGGAGGTAGCCCTGGGTATTGTTATTTTTAGAAGTTTCCTGTTTAGCCTCAGGTATCCAAATAAGCTGCCAGGAGTATGGGGCACAGTTCTAAACCAGCCAAGGTGTTCCCATTTCTCTTGTCAGTGATTGGGTTAGTATTGGTCGTATGTCTTGGTTATAGTCAATGTGATATGATGGCTTCTAGGAAAGTTACTTCTAAAAGGAGACATGAGACATAGTAGAAGGTGGGATGGAATGGCTTCTCTTCTTCCCTTGAATTCTCTTCCTCCCTGTTACAGTTAGGGTGGTCCGACCACAATTGTGGCAGACACTGGCCTGAGGGTGTCTGAGCAGGAAGGTAGAACTCAAATAAGTAGCAGATGATATTGAGCTGCTGACCTGACTCACCTTGGAACTAGCCTACTTCTGGGATTCTGATGTAAGATAATGTCCTTCTTACTTAAGCTGTATTGCATTGGGTTTTCTATTGCTTGCAGCAGAAAGTATCCTAACAGTAAACTTACTATGGGCTGGGAATTTCTGGAAGACATAGGGTCATCTTTATGGGGTGGCCCTTATCATAGAAAAAAGGAACAGAAACATTGTCTTGAACACTCTTATACCCTGGACTTTTATGCTGAGAGTCTGAAGCTGTCCTGCGCAAGGTTTTAGATTTCATTCAGATCCCTGATGTGTTGGGTAAGCTGTATAATCAATACCCAGACTAAAACTGGAGGCACTCAGCTTAAATCCTGTCTCTGCCTCAACTTGCCTTGTGGTCCAGACTGTCCTTATATCTGGGTCAGTTAACATGAGAAGGGAAAGAAGTTGTATTCATGAGAACTTTCTCAGTCCAAACCACATAAGGCTTTAGAGATTAAATTTAACACCTTGGTGTGATACCTGAGTCCAAACAAGTCACTTATTTAAATTAATGGCTAGCCAGGTAGTACTTATCAGGTTGCAAGATTCTCAGGTTCAGAACAGGAGTAATCTTTTTTAGACTCTTCTTTCCTGGATCTAGGTGTTACCAGGTCAGGCATCATTTCCACTACAGTATCCAGCAATTATGCCTGTGGGAGTGGTTAATGAATATGCAATGGATGTCACCATTCAGTGAGTCTAAGAGGCAAGGCTGAGTAAGGGGGTCCACGGGGTATGCGTTGGCTGGTCACTGTTCTCTGCCTATGTGCCAACTAGAGCTTAATTCATGACTGACAAACCCTAAGACACACTAAAATGTTTGAAAATGACAAATGATCAGCTTCTACCTAACAGCATTGTGTGACAAGAGCGAGCCACAGGAAGGTCTCATTCAACATGAACTAGGGAAAAGGGTAAGCAATGAAGTAGAGAAAAGGGTAAGCATGTCTCTAGGAAAGGCATCGAAGGGAGAAATAACTCAAAGCGTACTTGCCTTCAGCTTTTCAGAATCTACTTTCTGATCGATTCTTGTAGATAGCATCAAAATCTGAAATGAACACTGGTGATCATAATGTGTGTCCAGGTTGCCAACAGTTAAGAATTCACACCTGGCCTCTGAAATTGCTTCTTTGTCTTCCCTCAGCTTTCCAGTGAAGCCAAAGGCCTGCATTAGTATTCCTGAAAATGCCTCAAAAAAGAGATTTGCATAAAATGCATTTCAGTTTCAGAAAGAATGTGAAAAATGTTGGGGGAAAATGTGAGGAGAAAAGTCATGGGGAGTTCATTTAATTGAATCAGCCTTAATGTTGCTTCAAACATGGCTCTGCCCACAGAGGTCATTAGGGCCGTGAACAACCTTGAAAATAAAGGGATTTTGAATGTGAAAACTAGAAATGAAGCTAAATCTTACTCATTTGCCAAATGTATTCCAAAATACTGCTACAATCTTGAGGACACAACAGGGCAAATGTAGAAAACACAGAACATTCTGGAAAGATGAAAGAATCCTACTCAGTGACAGTAGCTGCCCATCTTAATAAGGGAGGTGGGTTCTTTTCTGTCCAAATATAAATGCCATCTTGGACAGACTGTCAGCTTGTCAGGAGAGGAAAGTTAAACACTGAGCATGAAGGGACTTGACTGTGAGGTTCTGGAAGTTGGGAGAGAAGCTTCTGATGGCTGGTGAATGTGCAGAGATGTTTCACTGCCATCCTTGTGCCTGGGAAGATGAGTAGGCTCAATAAATGGGGCAGAAGCTGTTGTGGTACTTCTGGGCAAGCCCTCGAAGGCATCTGCATGGGTGACTCTTTCCCACAAGTCCACCTTGAAGTGAGGGAATATTGAGCTAAAATTAAGTCAGGGGAGTGAGTCCACGTTGGTCAGTCTTCCTTAAATCTGTCAGAGACACGGCCCCACCATATATCTCTTTATCCCCCAAATAAGGCCACACACAAAGAGACTGAGAAAGAGAACTAGCCACAGAGAAGCAACCAAACATAGAAATTTACAGAAAAGGCAGGACACCTAGCTGCCTCCGTTGGGGGAGCATGTGACTCTTGATCTCAGGGTCATGAGTTTGAGCTCCATGTTGAGTGTAGAGGTTACTTCAATAAATACATATTTTTTAAACTTGCAGAAATGGAAGGATCAGAGGAAAGATGAGAATTAAAAGCCGGGGACTAGAAAGAACACCAAAGTCAAGGGCAGAAGTGAACCACTCAGAAGGGTGGCTGTTCAGCCTTGGGAGGAAAAATGTGAAAATTCGTGTCTCTAATACAGCATTTCCCAAAATACTTAAACCTGTGAGCAGATGAGTTTGGACAACACTGTATCTTAGCTAACCACCCCCTAGATTTTGCAATTTATAATGCAAGATAGCTTATTAATGGTTTTGAGAAGGGCTCCAAAAGATACCTGCTTAACTCATACATTTTTATTTAAACACAGATCCTCTTTTTCCACCCTACGCCATGCTGGTAACATCCTCTAGGGCTAGAATCCTATTACGCCTTTGTTATATGCTGCTATAGTAGATTCAGTAAATGTAGCAGCCACATGTAAAGCATTTATTTTTCAGGAAGGAGCATGCTACATTGGGACAACCAAATTAGGTTAGGAGTCAGGAGAGCTGACATCAGCTGACGGCTGTCTCCAGTTTCTGCATATCTATGGAGGAAAAAAAATACGCTGTGTGCAGCTTATATTGCTAAAAATCCAGACTCAGGGAGAACTCAGGTGGCAGCCAAATTCGGAATTCTGGCTTTTCTCCTAAGAAGATCAATCACTTGTCCACATTACTTGACCTCTCCAGGTGTCAATTTACTCATTTAGAAAGTAAAAGAGCTGGACATCAAGACCTCTGTGATACCACCAGGCTTTAAAACCTTCTGCATCAAAGGAGCACTGATAATCCAAAAAAAAAATCCTTCCAGCTGGTACCAGAGGACTCTCCTCCCCGTCGTCAAAAGTCAAACAACTTATTAGTGGTTGGGTGTCTCATCCAAGACTCGAGGGGAGCAAATTATTTCCTTCTATTATGGAACTCTGAGCACAGACTGAAAACCAGCTTCATGCTGCCTTGACATAAGTGTGATGTTTTCTAGAAACATCTGCCTTAGATTCTCTTAAGGCTTCTTTAGGCGAAAGTCACAGACACCCAGCTCAAGCTTATTTAAAGAGAATGAGGAATTTATCAGCTTAGATAACTAGGACATCCAGGGTCGTGTCTAGCTGTGGGAACAGAAAATTGTGGGACCATCAAAGTTACACAGATGTTGTGTTCCTCCATCTCTCAAGTCCGCCTTCTTTTCTGTGGGCTTTGTTGTCAAACACTCTCTTTCCCCATGGGAACAGAGATGGCTTCCTGCAGGTCTAAGCTCCCTGATCATTAACTTCTTTGCTTAAAAAAAAAAAAAGAGGTATTGCCTTACCCCAAATAGTTCAAACGAAATAATAACTACTGTGGAAAACAGTATGGAGGTTCCTCAAAAAATTAGAACTAGAGGGGCACCTGGGTGGCTCAGTCAGTTAAGCCTCCGGCTTTGGCTCAGATCACGGTCTCATGGTTTGTGAGTTCAAGCGTCACGTCAGACTGTGCTGACAGCTCAGAGCCTGAAACCTGCTTTGGTTTCTGTGTTTCCCTCTCTCTCTGTCCCTTCCCCACTCACACACACAGTCTCTCTCTCTCTGAAAAATAAATATTTAAAAAATTTTTAGGGGCGCCTGGGTGGCTTAGTTGGTTAAGCGTCCGACTTTCGCTTAGGTCATGATCTCGCGGTTCATGGGTTCGAGCCCTGCGTCGGGCTCTGTGCTGCCAGCTCAGAGCCTGGAGCCTATTTCAGAGTCTGTATCTCCTTCTCTCTCTGACCCTCCCCTGCTCACGCTGTCTCTCTCTCTCTCCTAGAAATAAATAAAAAATATTAAAAAAAATTTTTTTTAATATTTTAAAAAATTAGAAATAGAAATGTCATATGATCCAATAATTCTACTACTGGGTATTTACCCAAGAAAATGAAAACACTAATTTGAAAAGATATATGCACACCTATGTTTATTGCAGCTTTATTTACAATAGCCAAGATATGAAAGCAATCTAAGTATTCATCAATGGACTGATGGATAAGGAAGATCGTGTGTGTTTGTGTGTGTGTGTGTGTGTATGAATATTATGTGGCCATAGAAAAGGATTTGGGATCTTGTCATTTGCAACCATGTGGATGGTCCTAGAGGGTATTATGCTAAGTGAAATAAGAGAAAGACAAATACCATATGATTTCACTCATACGTGGAATCTAAAAAACAAAAGAAATGAATAAACAAACAAAAAACAGAATCAGACCTATAAATACCAAGAACAAAGCTGATGGTTGCCGGAAGAAAGGGGGATGGGCAAAATGGATGAAGGGGAGTGGGAGATACAGGCTTCCAGTTATGAAGTAAATAAGTCACAGGAATGACAGTCACAGCATAGGGAATATAGTCAATGGTATTATACTAGCATTGTATCATGACAGAAGGTAGTTACACTTGTGGTGGGCACAACATAATGTATAGAGAAGTCAAATCACTATGTTGTAAACCTGAAATTAATGTTACAATGTGTTTCAACTACGTTCAAATTTAAAAATAAGACTATCTCAACAAAAAGGGGCACCTGGGTGGCTCAGTTGGTTAAGTGTCTGACTTTGGCTCGGGTCATGATCTCACAGTTCACGAGTTCAAGTCCTGTATCAGGCTCTGCACTGTCAGTGGGAGCCGGGCAATCTTTCTCTCTCTCTCTCTCTCTCTCTCTCTCTCTCTAAAAATAAGAAAGGGGAGACTGGCTGGCTCAGTCTGTACAGCATGCAATTCTTGATTTTGGGATTGTAAATTTGAGTCCCACATGGGCTGCAGAGATTACTTCAAAATAAAATCTTTAAAAAAACAAGACAGAACATAATCTATAAGGGTGATTTTTAAAATTTCAACCACTTTATGCTGCTTAAAACCATTTAAGATGAAATATATTAAAACTTAAATTTTCGGAATATTAAAAAAGTAACGATTGCTGAGAATTATTGAGCGCTTACCATGTGTCAGGTCCTATTCTAATGCACATGTATAAACTTATTTAGGCCTCACAACAACTCTAGAAAGTGGCTACTGTGAAATCTCCATTCCACAGACAAGGAAATGAAAGCTCAGAAAGATTAGTTTGCCTACTTTCTGTATTTGTGGTCTTGGGCAAATTATTTGACCTCTCTGTGCCTCAGTTTCCTCACCTGTAAAAATGCCAACAGGAAGTATTTCATAGGCTGTAGTCAGGGTGAGATAAGGGTGCAGAAGAACTGAAGGATAGTACCCAATATGGAGTCACTGTAGTCAAAAGGAAGGCAGTCAGTCTTGGCACCATTTCCACTTGCCATTCTCTTAGCCTATGCCTCTTCCCCCGTAATGGTGCAAAAAAATCAAACTTCATGTATTCCAAGATCTCTAACAGCATTAGATATGGTAGAAAGAGTCATGACAGACCACACCTATGGATATAGGGAAGGAAACCCAAAATTGCAGGGCTAGGCAAAGCTGGAGCCAGGATGTAGTAGCCATGTTGGGACGATGGAGCTGGGGGAAGGAAGAAAGTCAAGGCTGCCAGTCTAGCCTAGGAGGGAACCAATAGAGAGGTCTATGCCCTGGATGGCAGACCCCAAGGGCACCAGATAGGAAAACCTTGAACTGGAAGCTTCTTATAGCGCTCCTGTTGGGGCAGAAGCCAGCTTCAGAGTATGTCAGGGGGAGAGCTGCAGGTGGGAGCCCCTCCTCCCCATGAGCGAGATGGTAATGAGTTAACTTGGCTCTAAGAGAGAGTATGGAACCCGAGAGAAGGTCATATCCTGACGGGAAGTCTTTCATTGATGGTGATTACATGAAGAGATGGGGCTAAATATTATTCATAAATTATTTGGCAAGTTTCACAACAAAGTTAGGATCTTATAGACACTTTCACATACAGCCTGGCAAAGGATACTTCTTAACTCAGTTGTGAAATATCCCCTCAACACATTATTGAGGGTGGTTTCCATTGGAGTAGAAAAAGCTGGTCTGGATTTCCTCACCAACTGATGGGTGCCTGGAGTCAAAACTATTGTATGGCTCCATCTTTCTCTGATGTTCTTCAAAACGAATGTTTCTGACCTTTTTTTTTTTTTTTTAATTTTTTTTTGGGGGGGGGGGGGGGAGGGCAGCAAGCAAGGGAGAGAGAATTCCAAGCAGGTTCCGCGCTATCAGTGCAGAGCCCGATGTGGGCTTGATCTCAGGAACCATGAGATTATGACCTGAGTCAAGATCAAGAGTCCGACACTAAACCAGCTGAGCCACCCAGGCGCCCCCTGACCTCTTCCAACCTACAATTTGCAATCTGATAAGCAGAGGCACCGGGTGAAACCTTGAGATCTCTTTGTCGTGAATATTTTGCCTCTAGTTGGTCCCTCAGTCAGTGTGTGGGAAATATTCCACCCGAGATGCTGATGCTCCGTTAGGCACGGATTCAAGTAATGCCCTTGGCGCCAAGCTCTCAAGCAAAGTCCCAATTCCTCAGTGCCCGTTGGGAGGTGCCAGGCACCAAGAGACATCCAGAGCACAGGAGGGGTAGCAAGACACCTCCAACACCCATCTCCGAACTGGGGAAATCTTTATGTCATTTTGATTCCTCCTCCCACAAAATCTGTGGTTGCCATGGTGATGGGAAAGGACTAACCGGTGGGAGAGGGTTATAAAACATTTTACCGTGGGAAGGACTGTCTAAGAATTTAAATAAGCTTTGTTCAAAAGGGCACTTTTTCTTTTTTTACCCCCTCCCCTCACCCAGTGGTAACCATGTTTGTTAGATAGTTTGTTCTCTGTAGTTAAGAGTTAAGGGGACTTTTCACCTAGATTGGTATTAATAAATTTGCTACTGTTGGTGTTTAGCTAAAGGGGAAAATATCAGTAAATACCCCCAGAGGCTCTGAAATACTGTCAGTTTGTCTTTTTTATAAAGTCCCAGAGACCAGACTGGCTACAGATAGCAGGCCCCGATGTTGGTAACACAGGGAATCAGTGCAGGCTTAAACACAACTGTTTACTTGTGTATTTTTTTAAGTTTATTTATTTATTTTGGAGGCAGAGAGAGAGGAGAGAGAGAGAGAATTCCAGGCAGGTTCCCCAACATCACTGCAGAGCTTCAACTCACTTGAACTCACTAATCATGAGATCATGACCTAAGCTGAATCTGGAAGCTTAACCAAGTAAGTCACCCAGGCACCCCTACTTTTAACTTGTTTTGGATAAAGCAACCAACATTTAGGACATCAGTCAGTCTGGAATTCTTTTAAAAAAAATTTTTTTAAATTTACTTTTGAGAGAGAGAGAGATAGAGACAGAGCGTGAGCGAGGGGAGGGGCAGAGAGAGAAGGGGACACAGAATCCGAAGCAGGCTCCAGGCTCTGAGCTGTCAGCATGGAGTCTGACGCGGGGCTCGAACTCACAATCATGGTATGAGCTGAAGTCAGATGCTCAACTGACTGAGCCACCCAGGCGCCCCAATCAGTTTGGAATTCTAGGGTGACATCATGTCTTCCAACATGTCTTATCTGTGGCAGCCATTCAGGGGTCGCCCTCCCTGAACTTCATAGTGCCTAGAGAATATCTTCATATAGTGCTAACCATTCTGTACTGAATTCTGATTATCTTGCCTATCTCAGCACCAGATGATTAGTGCCTGATTATATCCCCACTGCTTAGCACATTGCTTCACACAGAGTGAACACATAGGAAGTATTTATTGAGTAAATCCCTGCCAAAAAGGAAAACTCAAAGAAATTTAAAAGTTTTTTTTCCTTCCCCTCCAATTGATAGACTTCCTCCTCCATATGGTTGAGTGAGCTCCAACCGGCCAATCTTTCTAGAGAAAACAACTCTAATCTGGTCACATATACACAAACACCAAGAAACATTGCTGGCCACAAGATTTCACTGGTGAATTCTACCGAACATTTAAGAAAAAATAACATCAATATTATATCAAGTCTTTCAGAAAATAAAAGCAGAAGGAACGTATCCCAACTTGTTTTCTCTGGCCAGCCCAACCTCAGGACCAGAAACTGCCAAAGACATGACCAAAAAAAAAAAAGATAAATTCATAAACTTCATACCTAATCAAAATGCATTTAAAGATTTATTTTTGTGAGAGAGAGCACGCAAGTGGGGACGAGGCAGGGGGGGTGGGTGGAACAGAAGATCCGAAGCAGGCTCTGCACTGACAGGCTTGACAGCAGTGAGCCCGATGTGGGGCTCGAACTCATGAGCTGTGAGATCATGATCTGAGCTGATATCGGATGCTCAACTGACTGAGCCACCCAGGTGCACCCAAAATGCATTTAGATAACCTCACATGTACTTGTCAGACAGTGCTTCTAGCAAATTTAATAAATTCATAGTATTTCTTGAATATTTATTTATTTTGAGAGAGAGAGCAGGTGAGAGAGAATCTCAAGCAGGCTTTATACTGTCAGCTCAGAGCCCAACCCAAGGCTCAAACTCATGAGTAGTAAGACTATGACCTGAGCTGAAATCAAGAGTCAGATGCTTAACCAATTGAGCTACCCAGGCACCCCCATATAAAATATTTCTTACTGATGTATCAGAAAAGTTGCTGACCTTAAGATTTATATTTTAGTGTCCTCCAGGGGTGATACAACCTTGTGGAAATTAACTCCAAAATGTAATGGAGTCGGCCCCTTGTATCGTCACTTTCACGGTTAGTCCAGATGCATCAATGAGTGGTTTGAAAATGGAAATGAACTGCAGGGAGTTCTATATCTGGGGAGAAAAGTCATTTGGCTGAAGCCTATTTTAGAACGCTTTGCTCATCAGAGTGCAGAAATGGCTAAAGAAATTGGAGTCCCTCTGATTCTACCCCGTGTCACCACCCAGCTCACAGCCCTGCTGACGTTGATTTCACATATTTACAGCAGCTCTTCTCGCTTATTTAACAGGGGGACCAAACTGCCCTCGTGATTGGCAGAAAAACATATCCTGAAAACATAGGCTAACCTGAACTTTCCTGGTGCAAATGCAAACTTTGACATGACTGAAAACACTAGGTGCTGAGGCAGAGCCCACCTCAATTTTACTCTGTAAAATCTAAGTGCAGTCTTTTACCTCCGTAAATGATCATACTTTTGTTATGAAACCTGAGACCTCTGCTTTACCTCAACATGTTCCTGTATCATTATTTTTCCTTTGTTCTCAGCTCACAGAGAGTGTACTGCTTCCTCCTGGGTTCTGCTCACAGCGAGAGCTAGTCGGTCCCGTGGTCATACTGAACTGCTCAGGCTGGGAAACGTGGGGTCTTGATGGAGTATCTGGTGAGTACCCTTCTTTCTCCCTCTACCATGCAGTTTTGCTTCTCATGTTTTAGGATCTCCAAAAAGGAACTTCACTTGAATGCTGCTAAAATATACTTTGCAGAAGGGCTTGCAATTTATGTGACACTTTCCCTCTTTTATAAAACCGGGATCTCTGAAGTGATTTCCGGAATACCGACTCCATAGTGATGAGTCAACTCAATTCAAACATGGTAGTAGGAGTTTTCTCTGATTAAAAGTGATTGAATATCTTTTTAAAAAATGTTTATTGTTTTTGAAACCGAGAGAGAGAGAGCACAAGCAGGGGAGGGTCAGAAAGAGAGGGAGACAGAGGATCCAAAGCAGGCTCTGTGCTCACAGCACAGAGCCCCATGCAGGGCTCGAACTCGTGAACCATGAGATCATGACCTGAGCTGAAGTCAGATGCTTAACTGTCTGAGCCCCCCAGGTGCCCCAAAAGTGATGAAATATCTGTGCATATTTATGTTTCCCAATTCTACTATGAACACATGTTACTTCAACAACCGGTGGGCATAGTGAGGAGTGACAACAGCCATGAAAAAGGCAGCTGTCAGGAGGGAGAAATGAAAGAGAACGTTGGGCCTTTGGAAGGTGTGGTCTTTGATAGGCCACTCGGCACGTGTCTTTGGAAATTCCTCCCCCACTTAAGAGTGAAGGTCTACGCGACTCTCCGTGTCAGAGCAGAGAGCTCCGGGCCAGGCAGCTAAAGAATTACATCCTCTGACTTCTAAAACTAATGATCACATTTCATTTTTCTTTAACAAATAAGCCTGGGGGAAACCCCAGAACTTGACTTCCTTCACTCAGATCCCTCCTAGGACTCAGTCAGAGCCTTGCTCTGACTGTGTAAACAGGCCTCTCTCCACAGCACTTCAAAGAAGTCACCAGGATGTGGACCTTGGGCCCCTCAGGCATCGACAGGCCCCATTCACATTGGAGGCTGGAGGTCTGAGACTCAGGAGGGTGGCAACTTTTCCTCCCAATGAATATGACCTAGTGCTGGTACAAGTTGACGTGAACGGGAGATGTGAGCCCACCAAGGGACGGCTGGAGTGGCCACTGGAGCTGTGCGACCCAACCCTGGCTGCACAGAGACTCACCTGAGGGAGATTTAGAGAAAACGCCTGTTCTTGCCCAACCCCAAACACAACAGGCTTTGGTGATGTAATCATGGTGTGACTTCATCTGTTGGTCTTTACTAGTAAAGTCTCCCTAACAATACCTGCCCTGTCTACCTCAGAGATGTGGGGAGGGTCATATAAATGAACAGCTTTGTGAAGCAATTTTTCATGTATGAGGAAGATGTCAGTTATGTTTTGGTTTTTTTAATCATGCTCCCTCGCAACCAAAGATTGCTTTTTAATAACAAAGACCATTTGGTGACCATGAAATACAGTGAAGCTATTTGGCCCTTTGAGGCAGAGTCTCAGGACTGTGGACTTATTAGGGACTAGTTAGGCAATGATACAGAGACTGGCCTCATGGTTATGGTCTCATCGGCAATTTAGAATTACGATGGTATTTTCTTGGGCCAGCATGACCACAAACTTGGGTGCTCTTTGAGAAAGGAACAGTTCGAAATCCTGGTAGATACAGAGAAACAATAAAATACAAGCTGACTTAAAAAAAAAATACAGTCTGGGGCACCTGGGTAGGTCATTTGGTTGACCGTCTGACTTCGGCTCAGGTCATGATCTCACAGTTCTTGGGTTCGATCCCTGCATCGGGCTCTGTGCTAACAGCTCAGAGCCTGGAGCCTGCTTTGGATTCTGTGTCTCCCTCTCTCTGACCCTCCGCAGCTCACACTCTCTCCCTTTCTCTCTCTCTCAAAAACAAACATTAAAAAATAAAATAAAATACAATCTGACTTAAGGGAAGTTGGGGTAAAAAGGTCTATTTGTAAAGAACATAAGAACTTTACCAGTCAAAGATCTAGTGCCAGCACATATATGCGTGTATGTACACATGTATGCAGCCTCAGCCTTTAGACTTTCCCATCTTTTCCTACAATAAGGGTGGATATGAAATATGGCAAGATCCGGTGTCTAGTCCCAGATCTACCATGAATCACCTGTGTGACCTAAAGCAGCCCATTTACATCTCCACAGGCCTCCGGTGCTATTTGAATCATTTTGAACTTTTTTCCCAGTCCTAAAATTCTATGGCTCGAAGCACAATTTCCTAGGGTCATTCTGTAAGTGATTTTAGATTTTTATTGTGGCTACTTTTAAGGCGTTGCTAGGCAAGTCATTGACTTCTTTGATCAGAGTCCTTTCTTTGGAAATCAGTCCTCTCTTATGTCATTAATTCTGCGGGAAAATATGAGCCGTTCTTCAAAGACTGTAATGGAGATACTGTATATTATAATTTGTAGCCAATCAGTCAACAAGTCAGTGGTTGGGCTGCCTGTGCTGTGTGAGTGGTTCTTGGAAGCTCGAATCCTCTTTATGGATTTATTATTAGCCACATCAATCCCGAGATGACTTCACCCGTATCCCAAGCCCACTGCCAGGTGAGGCGAAGAGGAACACTTTTAGTTCCTTCACTGCTAGGGCTGATCCCACTGCCGGGTATCAGAGAACCCGCACCCTGAGGTTGTCTCTGCTCAAGATCTGACAAGAGATGGGACTCAGGCAACCCCATACCTCAAAGTCCCGTGTACTTGCTGAAATTGGCAATGTGGTGACTGAGAACACAGAGTTCTTTACCCAGTCGTAACCGAGGCTACCGCAATGTCACCAGAAGTCTTTGAGACTCTCTACAAGTTACTCAGCAAACTTACCGCAAATTGTTGTAATTCTAGACCAACTTCCCCAAACTACCCAGGTACCGACAGAACTTCCCTTTTATCAGTGAAAGGAACACAGGGTCTAGAAAAATCCCTTGGTGAAAAACATACGTTAATTCGGCAAATATTGGTGAGTGCTTACAAGGTGTCAGGCAGCCTTCTGGGCATGAGGGATGCAGCTGTGAACAACACAAACCTCTTTGCTTCCTCGAGTTTATATTCTAGCTGTTAGAGGCTGACAAAAACCATGCTGTTTAGATTCTTCTTCAGAACCTTAATTTCTTCTTTTAGGTTTATTTATCTTTTGTAATCTCTACACCTAATGTGAGGCTTAAACTCATGACCTCAAGATCAAGAGTCACATGCTCAGAGCACCTGGGTGGCTCAGTTGGGTAAAGGTCCGGCTGTGACTCACGTCACAATATCGAGATTTGTGAGTTCGAGCCGCGCATCTGGCTCTGTGCTGTCAGCCCTCTGTCCCCTTCTCTCTGCCCCTCCTCTGCTTGTGGTCTTTCTCTCTCTCTCAAAAATAAGCATAAAAAGGGGTGCTCCGCATCAGGCTCTGAGCTGACAACTCAGAGCCTGAAGCCTCCTTCAGATTCTGTGTCTCCCTTACTCTCTGCCCCTCCTCCACTCACCCTCTCAAAAACGAATGTGTTAAAAAATTTTTTTTAAAGAAACATAATAAAAAAGAAGAGTCACATGTTTTTCCGACAGAGCCATCCAGGTGCCCCTTAAGATCTTTTAAACATACTCCTGCTTGTCATAATCTTTCTTTAAAGCTGACACCCTAAAATTAATTGAGCATAGACTTCAAGTATTCTAAAACAGAACCTGGCTTTCTAGATTGTAATAAAAGTGCATTTAATTTTTTTTAATGTTTATTCATTTTTGAGAAAGAGTGAGAGAGACAGTATGAGCAGGGGAAGGGCAGAGAGAGAGGGAGACACAGAATCCGAAGCAGCTCCAGGCTCTGAGCTGTCAGCACAGGGCCCAATGTGCGGCTCAAACTCACAAATTGTGAGATCGTGACCTGAGCTGAAGTTGGATGCTTAACTGACTGAGCCACTGAGGTGCTCCTGAAAGTGTATTTTAAGCATTTATATCTACCTTTGTTAAAGGAGGAGGATCTGATGTATTTTATTTAACAGTTTTTGGGCTCGATTTGTAACCCAAATATTTAGACCTGAGGCATGTGGGGCTCCACGTGAACTGTGGTCTCAGGACCCAACAGTGTCAGATGTGGGGATGCTGATGAGAGTGTGGCCCCCTCAGAAATCATTCCCTGCTCTTGGCATTAAAATCAGTAGGTTCAAGTTCAATTTTCTCCAAACAAAGCAACCACACAGCATAATTTTTGTTAGGGGTTTTCTGTTGCAGAAAACGAACCTGCGCACGCTGGCTTCTCCGGGTGCCTCTTCTCCCTCCACTCCTACCTGGAGTCCTAACACGTGTGTCTTTCCTCTGCACCCCCAGCTTCTTCTCCCTTGGGATTCTGGCTTGCTCACTGCCACTCTGTGCGCCTCTGAAGGAGCATGAGCTTAGCATCCCCTAGGCTGCCACCTGCCTGATTTGGTCCCTAGTTTTTTTTTTAATAATTAAAAATTTTTTTTAATGTTTTATTTATTTCTGAGTGAGAGAGAGACAGCGTGAGCAGGGGAGGGTCAGAGAGAGGGGGAGACACAGAATCTGAAGCAGGCTCCAGGCTCTGGGCTAGCTGTCAGCACAGAGCCCGACACAGGGCTTGAACCCACGAACCGTGAAATCATGACCTGAGCCTCAGTTGGACGCTTAACCGACTGAGCCACCCAGGCACGTCCCCCCCTCCCCCCCCCCATTCTTATTTTACAACTTCTAATCAGGTCTCCTTGTACCATTTTGGGAAAACGTATTCATCCCAGGCCAGTTCACAGGCCAGTGTCCTCGTCCAGTTAGTACATTTGGTGGGACATTGATAGATAGGCTGTGCTTTGTTTAGATGTGCAGCCTATGCAACCAGCTATTGCGGGAGATGGTCATGCGGTGAAGACAGTGGCTGAGGGCTGGTTCATCAGCAGGGCAGTGGGAGGGGCTGCAGCAGACACCAAGACAGTTCGATATGGGCCTTGTGGCAAGTCTGGGCAGCCTCCCTATCGTATTTTCTTCTTTCATTATTTAAAAAAAATTTTTAATGTTTTATTTATTTTTGGCAGAGAGAGAGAGTATGTGTGTGCGTGTGTGCGTGCAGATGGGGTAAGAGCAGAGAACAAGGGAGACACAGAATCCGAAGCAGGCTCCAGGCTCTGAGCTGTCAGCACAGGGCCTGACACGGGGCTCGAAATCTCGAACCGCAAGATCACGACCTGAGTGGAAATCAGACTCTTAGCCAACTGAGCCACCCAGGTGCCCCCTCCCTATCATAGTTTCTACATATTCTTTGTTTTTTAAGTTTATTTATTTGAGAGAGACAGACACAGCACAAGATGGGGAGGGGCAGAGAGAGAGGGAGAGAATCCCAAGCAAGTTCTGCACTGTCAGCATAGAGCCCAACATGAGGCTAGAACCCACAAACCGGGAGATGATGACCTGAGCCAAAACCAAGAGTCGACGCTTAACTGACTGAGCCACCCAGATGCCCCCGTTTTTCCCCCTATATATTCTTCAAGAAAAGAGTTCATGTCCCTATTAACCATGGCACACCAGTGCCTCACTCGTAGTGGAGCCCTGACTGCCAGGATGCATTTCTTCTTCCTGGCAGGTGTGGGGGTGATTAAATCTGCATTCACCAGTGGTTCACCTCGCTTTTCTGAGATATAGGGAGTACTGCTTATTCCGCAAAAGATGCATCATTCACTAAGCGGGGTGCAGACCCCAACTTGGTGAGGTACCAGAAGGGTCTAAGTAAGGCACTAGCAAATGGTGATGGCTTGGGTTCTGGGATCCAGAGTGAGACCTGCGAGGGGGGAGGTTTATGCATCTGGACTAAAATCCTTAGAAAATGCCAAGGAAAAAGACTGAGAAAGCAAGGCCGGGTGGCAAGTCTAGAAGGCAGAGCAAGGTCAACAACAGGAGACAATTCAAGGATCAGGAATTGGGCAAAACTACAACAGATGGAAGATGATGTCACAACCGTTGAGACCAGAGCCAAAGTGCCTCTGCTTGCTTTTGGGGACTCACCAGGTGGCACAGAGGGGGTGGCGCTGGCCTAAAGGCATGCGGTGGAGGGGGACATTCAGGAAGAGACCGTTATCTCCTACATTTACCCTGGTCACATTCTCTTGTCTCCAGTCTCTGGAGGGTCATTCCAGTTCTCCTCCAGCACGCCTGAACCTTTTACTTTTTGCTGCAATCACTTCTCCCTGCCGGTCTCAGATGCTCCAATCTCTTTAACAGCCTGGAATTGGGTGGGGCTTGTTACAAGCCTTTTCACCAGCTGGCTTCGAAGAATGCAGTGCAGAAGATGAATATAGCTTCTGCCTTGCAGGTCACAGAGCCTGCCCCCTTCGCTGGTGCAGTCTGGAGACCCAAGAACAGCCAGCTTTGTGCCCTCCCCAGGGAAACCCTGCTCCCTCGTCACGCCATTCCTGAGAAGCTCCTTTGTCTCTATGTCTCACTTCCTGTCCCACCCACCCACTCCCAGGCCTGGTAACCTTTTTTTTTTTTTTTAATGTTTTTTATTTATTTCTGAAAGAGAGAGAGGCAGCATGAGTAGGGGAGGGTCNTTCACTATCACCTTGTGGTGTGATTCGTTCCCACACCACCTCAAGCACTCACACTCCCTATTTCTGGTTGGGTAATGACAAGGTAGCAACACCTTGACCATATACCTCCACACCTCCTGCGTATCCTACATCTGTCCGACCAGTGCTGTCTAAACCAGACACACATACAGCTCTCTAGTCAAAGATGATGCCACTGATAATCCCAAAGAGGAGAAAGTCTCTTGAATTGGCTCCACTGACCCTGAGGTCATTAAAACATCATTGTTTCTGGGGCACCTAGTTGGCTCAGTTGGTTGAGTGTCCAACTCTTTGATTTCAGCTCAGGTCGGGTTTGTGGGTTCAAGCCTCACATCAGGCTCTGTGCTGACAGCGCAGAGCCTGCTTGGAATTCTCTGTCTCCCTCTCTCTCTGCCCCTTTCCTTCTTTCTCTCTCTCTCTTTCAAACATAAATAAATAAACATTAACAAAAAGTCATTATTCCTGAGGAAAACTTTTTAAAGATCAATTCAGTTATCCCACTTGCAAATGACCAAGGCTGAACGTTTATCTCTGCCTGAGACAGCTTTTCTTGCTGCACAACTGAGGATAACAGTGAGGTCACTGACCTGAGGATGACTTCCAAGGATGGGGGAAAGGGGCTGTCCCGAGAATCCCTATTTGGAATGCATTTCTGAACAGTGGTCCAGCGTTCCTGAAATCTTAGTGTGATGCGACAGAAGCAGTGAAAACACAATGGGCTTTTGTGGCCTGGCATGGACCACGCTCTCTCTTTTAGCTCCAAAGGACAAACTTAACCTTCTAGAACAGCTTACTTAATTTGGGGGCTATCTCCAGTATCTCCCTTATATCTATTAAAACTGTATATAATAAGGGCACCTGGGTGGCTCAGTCGTTCAAGCGTCCGATTCTTGATTTTGGGTCAGGTCATGATCTCCGTGTCCTGAGATGGAGCCCTGCATTGGGCTCTGTGCTGAGCCTGCTTAGGATTCTCCCTCCCTCCCTCTTCCCCACTCCTTTCTCTTTCCCTCTGTTCCTCCCCTGAGCTCACTCTCTCTCTCAAAAATAAAACAAAACCAAAACTGTTGTATAATAGAAACCTATTGTTGGGCAACAATTGCCCAACAATATTGTTGATAAAAACATCATCTATTGTTGATAAAACATCATCTATTACCTAAAGCAAACCCTCACCTTTCAGAACCAATATTTTCTCCCTGTGAATGTATTTTGCTGCTGCTTCTCAGATGCCACTGATTTGGTACTATTCCAGCAGCCCTACCCCCTGAGATGTTTACACTAGCTTAAAACACTTAGTTTATAATGAACCGGCCACTTCACCTCAAATTTCCCCCTTTGCTCAGTTGACTGCATTATTAAAGCAGGTGTTATCTTGGTCAAAGCTTTACTGCAATAAGTATTTAAGGGTTGACCAGTGGCTCGGTCAGCGTTTAGCTGACAGAATCTCAAGGGAGCTGGTGACTCCCTTGTACGGTGTGTGCAATGGGACAAATTTAAGTGGCACAGAGAAAAATCTCCATCACAAAAGCAACCAGGTTACCACTGATTAGGAAAAAGAAGGCAAATTCATTTCTGCCATGATCAGGCTGTGGCGACTTACCTCTTTACCAATACAAACAGGTAACAGGAGTGCCCTCCAGCCTTCCACCACTAGTGTGAATGTAGAGTGTTCTGTGGTCCTTTAGAACCTATGCCCAGGGGCACCTGGGTGGCTCAGTCCGTTGAGCATCTGACTTCGCCTCTGGGTATGAACTTTGGGTTCGAGAGTTCAAGCCCCGCATCAGATCCTCTGTCCCCCTCTCTCTCTCCCCTTCCCCCACTTAAACTCCCTCTCTCTCAAAAATAGTTAAAAAAAAAATCTTATGCCCACATAGGCTTTTCTCCTCCAACCAACTGGCATTTCCTGAGTGCCTGTGGTGGAGGAGACACAGATACCAACAAACACGTTTGACTTTTGAACGGACAGTTCAACTGTTTTCCATACCCAAGTGACTCAGGCCGTACAGTTACCCCATCTAACGTGCCATGTTGAATGACATTCACATGCATCACACCATCCTTTTTCTCTTGAACTCTCTACAAAAGGTCTCCTTTCTCTGCACATCCAACCAAAAGAAACAGCTACCTGTAAATAGGGTATACATAGTAACAGTACGCATTCACATATTGCCCCCCCCCCATATCTGTTATCTTATTTAGGAGCAAGGGATTTGGGGGTCAGAACTGAGTTCCCATTGTGACTGTCACAGTAAATATGACCTTGGGAAAGTCATTAAACTCTCTGGGCCTCAGTTTTCTCATCTCTAAAATGGGATTAATAATAGATATTACCTCCCAGGGTAGAGCTGTAAGGATAAAATGACCTAATATTTGCAAATTTCTTAGCACAGGGAGTACACACTCAATAAATAGATTTAACTTTTATTCTTTAATAATTACCTCAACCTTTATAAGTTTGCCAGGCAGTTATAATGATCCCTGCTGGATAGATGAGATTGATGTATCCAGGGTTCAACAATTCATTAGTGGAAGTTCCAGGGCTTCAGATTCCAGACCCTCCCCCCCACACACACACCCACACCCCATTACCCCCAGTCAGCCTTGTAGACTTTTATAGAATGGGCCGCACTGTCCAGCACAAGAAGAGAGTTCTCCTTGGTGAAGGTCAGTGCCACAGGATGGGAGAGACCATGGGTGATCATGGGCTTCAGGACTGGAAACTCCTCAGGTTTTCCTAAGCACAGGACAGCCTGACTAGAAGTATCGGCAACGATCACATTCCCCTGGTGATCAAAGGTCACCGCGGAGGCAGTTATTCTGGAAGGGAAAAAGAGGCTCAGCCCAAAGGTATCCACCTGGCCGATGAGCTGCATGCTTGGGCTGAACACCTTCACCGTGGTGCCTCCAGGCCCCGGCCCCAGAGGGTAGTCCAGGACGGCAATGGCCCCAGTGAGCCACGACACGGCCACCCCTCTGGGATTGCTCAGATGAACTTGCAACTTCTGGGTCCTCCAGAGGATCCCTTCTGGAAAGTCGACCTCCAGCAGATGCAGGGACCCTGCCTCTGCGTCAGTTACCACGACCCCATTCTGAGGGGTGGTCTCCACACCCCAAGGTAAGGAGAACTGGCCTTCGATGACAAGCTTGACCTGGCCAAAAAAATCAAACACTTTGATGGAGCGATCGCCGGCGTCGGTGACAACCACATGGCAGTCGTTGGTGACGGTGACATCCAGGGGGTACCTGATGTCCTGAGCCGCCTCCCCCTTCTCTCCAAACTGATGAGCACATCCTCCCCCGGAATCGAATATCTTGACCCGCCTCCTGCCGTCGTGGGCCACCACGACCCGCCCGGTCTTGGGGCACAGCGCCAGGCCGGTGGGGTTGACCAGGGTCCCCCAGCCTCCGAAGGCGTGGTGGCAGGTGAAGGCCCCGGGGGCGGAGGGGGCGGCGCGGTGGGCGGCGAGGGCGGGGCGGAGCGCCGAGCCCAGGAGCTCCAGCAGGTGCAGCACCGGCAGGCAGGTGCTGGTGACGCCGC
>NW_027530974.1:15928890-15937310 GCF_008692635.1 Crocuta crocuta
CCTGCTGGGCGCGCGCGGCACTGACGCCGGGTGGGCCCGATCACGGACGCTTAACAAGCTGTACGTCCGCCGCGCGTGAGCCCACCTGTCGCCTCCACGGACAGTCGTCACGTCCGCTTAACGCACGAGGAAGCACACCTATGGAAGAAGCACGAGCGGGCTGCTCCCCATCAGCCAGGGTGTAGGTGGCGAAGCAAGAGCTGCAACACAGTCTTCCATCCGGGTCCCCTGCAGTTTCCAATCCGGGGCGTCCTAGGACCTGCCAGGCACGAAGCGTGGCCTCCCAGCTCAGGGGCCTTAAGATCTGCCTGGGAAACACAGACCCGTGAGGGCAATTAAATGTCAACGGGGAGAGGCAGGTGTGCCTGTTTCTTCCATCACACCTGTAGTGAAGTAGATGCCTAGCGAATACTTGTAAAAATGCACTCGTGTATGAACAAAGGAATGTTAGCGGACAATACGAGAAACCCAGTCTGTGAGTGTCAGATCAGGGAACAATGGCCGGGAGTGTCTTCCAGGGGAGAATGAAATAAGAAAGCTGCTAATCAGGGGCGCCTGGGAGGCTCATTGGGTTAAGCTCATTGGGACTTTGATTTCAGCTCAGGTCATGATCTCTAGGGTGGGTGACTTCGAGCCCTGGGTAGGGTCTGTAGGGGCAGCGCACCCTGCTTGGCATTCACTCTCTGCCCCTCCTCTGCTTGCCTGTGCACGGGCTCTCTTGCTTTGAGAATAAATACGTCAACTTAAAAAAAAAAAGAAAGAAAGAAAGAAAAAGAAAAAAGCTGTTAATCATAATCTCTAGAGAATCTGATCCAAGCCGACCTTCTTTTGAGTGGTTTACGTAGATTACCTTATTTAAGCCACATGACAATCCTATAAGGGCGTGTTATTTTCATCACCCCCCTTCTGCAATAGAGTTCCTAAAGGCTGTTATCTTGCCCCGGGTCACACGGCTAGCTAAGGTCTGGGCTGGGATTTTAAGCCAGTGTGCACAGCCCACACTCTTAACTATCCCAGATAATCTCAAACTTGATGAATTTGGCACATGGTAAATGCCTGAGTCTCATATGGAGGTTTATTTGGTTCAGAGTGTGGTCTGAGCAGCTTGATTTTTTTTTTTTTTAAATGCTCCCCAGGTAATTATAATGTGCAGTCAAGTTTGGAAACGACTGCTGTACAATCCCTTCAAATCATCACCAGGTTCAGTTCTTCCACCTTCAGTCAAAACTGAAAACAAAGACCACGTACCATATGTTTGAAATTCTTCAGACAGGGGATAACACGACCTCTCTCAGGAATCCATTGTGATACTACAATTTTTTCATTTTGAGGAGCCCTCCTCATCCCTCCCCACAATGTCCTAGACCATATATCAGATCACTTCCCTTCATTTAAATCATTTTTTTCATTTAGATCATTATCGTGATCATTCATCCTCTTATTTGCATCTGCAAAAATGGGATTTTTATCCCCTGTTAAAACCCCTGAAGGGAGCTTTAATGTAACTGAAATCATATCAAATAGAAGTTTCTTCCTGAAGCAATCTTTGAGTCAAGAATTACATTCAGGGAGTTCCTGGCTGGCTCCGTAGAGCATGTGACTTAGATTTCAGGATGGTGAGTTCGAGCCCCATGTTGGGCATGGAGCCTACTAAAATGAGCAGAAAGAAACAAACAAAAGAGGAAGAAATACATTCAGGATACCAAAAATGGAATATTTTTAGAGCGAGTGTTGTCTAATAGAAATACAAGGGCCACATATATAATAAAAATGAATTAAATGAATTACTAAAATTTCTAGGAACCACATTTTAAAAAGTAAAAAAGAAACAAGTGAAATTAATTTAATGCATATTTTATTTAACCTCAAATACCATTTTGACATGAAATCACTATAAAAATTAGTGAAATATTTTATAGCCATTTTTTTTAGTACTGCATAAAATCTAGTGTATATTTTATACTCACAGTACATCCTAATTCAGACTAACCCTATGCTGGAGCACCTGGGTGGCTGGGTCAGTTAAGTCTCTGACTTTGGCTCAGGTCATGATCTCCTAGTTCCTGAGTTCAAGCCCCACATTGGGCTCTCTGCTGTTAGAGCCTGCTTTGGATCCTCTGTCTCCCTCTTTCTCTGCCCCTCCCCTGCTCTCTCTCACTCTCTCTCTCTCTCTCTCAAAACAGAACAAAAACCACAAAAAAGAGCAAACACAAAAACAGGCAAAGCCCATGTCAAATGCTCAGTATCTACATGTGGCTGGTGGCCACTTCATGGAACAGTACAGATGTAGATGCAGTCTATGCTATAATATATTGCCTTCTCAGGATGCTTGTCAGACTGATTTCATTGATCCGTGACTTTCTTCTAACTTGACTCTGCTCCAACATTGTTTTAAGATGGACCCAAAGACCCCCACTCATTTCGAAACTTCCACCGACCCTTCAATGACATTCTGGCAGCCTGTTTGGGACCCTCGGGCTGCCTGAAAATCCTTTCTTATCTTTTTATCCTCTGCTGCCCCTGCAGGGCAACCGGTTGAACTGCACCAAGAGGCAGAGGTGTTCAGTGAGGTAAACCAGAGAAAGCTTCAGTTTGAGAATGTGAACAATAATCGCTCTTCCACTTGGTGGTTAGACCACACAGCGGTTCTGGAAAACATCGTGGCACACACGCAGACTGTCCATCCCAGTGACTTATACTGTCAAGTCTTTTTTAAAAATTTTTTTAAAAAATGCTTTATTTATTTTTGAGAGAGACAGACAGCGTGAGCAGGGGAGGGTCAGAGAGGGAGACACAGAATCCGAAGCAGGCTCCAGGCTCTGAGCTGTCAGCACAGAGCCCGATGCGGGGCTCGAACCCACGAACCGTGAGATCGTGACCTGAGCTGAAGTTGGTCGCTCAACCGACTGAGCCACCCAGGCGCCCCTATATTGTCAAGTCTTTAATGGTAAATTTAAAGTATGGAAACCTACATTTGTGGCACTTAATCGGTAGTTGGGGTTTTCTCAATGATACAAGGCTTCTGAACTAAGAACATGTTTGTTTCACAGTTGAGGATCTCCTCATCTTAGCTGGGTGTCCCTAAATAGCGTTTCCTTCATTTGCTTGCTGCGTCTCCATGGAGAGAGTCACAAACGATTCCAGCATATTCCTATCAGCCTAACCCAGGCACCCCTCCCTCCCCACCTGTCCCTTTCCTGCTTCCCCAAATATATGAGGAATATATTGCTTTTTGAACAATCTCAAAATTACTCTTTATCTTCATCCCCTCTTTCTTTTGCTTTTATCTCTGGAAAAGATAAAATGTACGTTCCAGGAGGCCAGGAAACACATCCTTTTTTATTTTTATTTTTATTTTTATTTATGGCAAGACACCATTTCCCCAGCGCCCAGCACACACCTGACGCACAGGAGGAGACCAACAAATGTTTTTCAGATGAATGATTGGATGAATACTTAAAAGGATACAATTTACAGGGATTCAACCCAGATGTTATGTTTCTTCTTAATTCTCTAGTATTATAGGAAGCATTGTTTAAAAGGTGGCATTTATCCGGGTCCTGTGCTGGATAGGTCTTATCTCTCGATTTTGCTTATCTCTCGAGGCAGTGCTAATAGGTTTCTCAAATGCCTTATTGACTGTAATCTTCACACACACACACACACACACACACACATTGATTAATAAGAGAAGAGCCCTGAGTCTGGCTCTAACATTTTGAGCTTGCTAAGATGGATCCATCCTCCCCTGTGGCTGAGTCTCCGTGGATTTCCTCTGTGCTTCCCTCCAACGCTCCTCACTTAGGGGGTCCTGGAATAGCCTGCCGGTGCCTTCTGCCTCCGCCTAGAACAAGCCCTGAGGGTTGTAGGGGCAAACGGTTTGAAGAACAGAATTTGTGGTCAGTGGCTGACCTGCGTGCAAAGTGCTACATGGCAGAGGAGGGGAAATGGGGACCCAGCTCAGGGTGGGTCCAGCAGAGGCTGAGGGATCTGAGGGGGGGAGTTTAGTGCACAGGCATGTAGGCTCTTGGACACTTCCATGCAGTTTCGAGAGGATCTCAGAATGATTTCAGTGACACTGCCACACCCCCGACCATACTGACAGTGGTTCAAGAGACAGGAAGAGAGGGAAGCCCATAGAAAAGAAGCATCATCTGGGCACCTGAATGGCTGTCGGTTGAACGTCTGACTTCAGCTCATGATCTTGCGGTTCGTGAGTTCAAGCCCCACGTCGGGCTCGCTGCTGTCAGCCTGTCAGAGCTGCGTAAATGTTCTACAGACAGTGGGCAGAGCCCACTTCGGATCCTCTGTCCCCCTCTCTCTGCCCCTCCCCTGCTCGCACTCTCCCCAAAATAAATATAAAAAAAGAAAGAAAGAAGCATCTCAATCAGGGAGGAGATGCACAGCCTCTTAAAAGACGAGCAAGGACAGTGGGAGCTTTTAGCAAGGGCTTGTGAGCCCACAAGAGCAAAAACACGCTCCCTTTGCCACCCTGAACCTCTCCTGCGCTGGTCAGGTCGGAGTTTCAGGCCAGCCTCTGGTCCTCGGACTCCGCCCTGGGCTGTGGTGAGGTCTCTGGCTTTGCCCTCCCCCAGGGCATTTGTCTTCCAGCACCCACCCTGACCACCTATCTGATTTTGCAACTCGTGTCCATGTGCATAGCTTCCCAGGGATGAGGGATTTGGTGAAGAGGGGAAAAGGGATTCAGGCTTAGATATCTTGAGCGGCTGCAGAAAAATGAGCTGGGGGGGTGGTGTATGGTTGCAAATGCAAACCTGGAGATTTTAATTCTCAATTTGAAAATGCGTTTCTCTTCTCTTCCCACCCGCTCTCCCTGAGGAACGTCAGCCTCACATTTGGTGTGAGTGGCCATTGAGCGACAGCTACCTGCTCGCAGCCCTAATGCAGGCTTAGCAGACTCTATAGTAACATTCAAGGTGCGTCTCTTCAACTGGAGTCGATGACTCCTCAGAACAGGACCGCCTTCAATCGTCAGTGGATTTCGTCTCCTAGCACTTTCAAGAGTTTTCAAGGGTACTTACATTTGTTGAATAAATCTAATAATGGAAAAGATTACATAATCATGGTACCACCATATGGTAGAACATTTATGCAGCTATTAAAAAATCTTGTTTTTAAAGAATAGTGACATGAGGAATGGCTTATGAAATACCAGAGAAGATAGTAAAGATAAAAGACTGCCTCCTTAATTGAGCTCAGTGTTGCAGAAACATACACGGATTTGTTTACATACGTGAATAGGATCAGACAAAAGAGAAAACACATTACTATTGCAGAGGTAATTCTCTCTAGAGATAGATTTTGGCCGTTCTTGTTTTTCTCTTTAGACTTTATGTTTCCCGAGTTTGCAGTGAGAAAGTATTATTTTATTATTATTTCAATATAAATAAGTGTTAATGTTTTTTGGTGTATTTTATTTCTAAGTACTTCCCTTGATTATTTTTCTTAATTATTATTTCTTAATAATTATATTTCTTAATTCTCCTAGAATTAACATGAATATTGAAACAAATTTGTTTATACTCAGTGGTTAGGGATCGTGGGTTTTAAGATGTATATTTTCAGTTCACGCATTAAAGCCGCAACAAGAAACAAACCTGGGATGTGATTATTTGCTGCAAACCAGCAGAGTGACTGTGTTAAGGCACATTTGGCATTCTATCCTGTCCCCACCAACTTAGCCACTCTGGGGAATTTGTAATGTAATGTTTGATAAGAAATAAGTCACATTGGCTAAGAAGTGAGAGGAAGTCTGAGGTGTAAGGATGAAAGACAATTAAAAAAAATTTTTAAGAGGTCAGAAGTCTTTTTTTTTTTTAAAGACCTTTAAAGAGTGCATGCTGTATACATAATACGTCTTTGCATAAACATACTTTTAAATTCTCCTCTTTATTAAAATAAACGACAGGTTTGCACTACTGTGGAGGAGGGGAAAATTATTTGGATTACTTTTTCTGTGGGTCGCTTTTTTTATTTGTCCTTTCATTCTTTCACTCAGAAATCCCCTTTATGTGATAGTATCTCTCACAACATACATGTCTCAGGCAACCTTCTGTGGTCTCCATACCATTAACCCTTTAGAGGATCCGATCTCAGCTGGCCACAGGGGTGTGAAAGCTATGGTTATATCCCTTTATATTCTTCTTTCCACACCCACCCAAAGAGACTACACACTTCTCTTGTTTCAGCCTGTCTGCCACTGAGAACACTCATGCATTCATGCCTGCTAGTTAGGCAGGGCTGGGCATTTCATAAATCACTGTTTTATAGAGGCTCAGGAAATCTATTATTCAAAATACAAAATTATGGGGTGCCTGGTGGCTCAGTCAGTTAAGTGTCCAATTTTGGCTTAGGTCATGATCTTGCGGTTGGTGAGTTCAATCCCTGCATTGAAGCCTGGAGCCTGCTTTGGATTCTGTGTCTCCCTTTCAGGATTCTGTGTCTCCCTTTCTCTCTGCCCTTCCTTCCGCTGCTCGCACTCTGTCTTTCTCTCAAAAATAAATAAACATTTAAAAAATCTTTGAGGGGCGCCTGGGTGGCTCAGTCGGTTGAGCATCTGACTTTGGCTCAGGTCATGAGCTCATGGTTCATGAGTTCAAGCCCCATGTCGGGCTCTGTGCTGACAGCTCAGAGCCTGGAGCCTGCTTCAGATTCTGTGTCTCCCTCTCTCTCTGCCCCTCCCCTGCTCTCTCATGCTTACTCGTGCTCTCTCTCTCTCAAAAATAAACATTTAAAAATTAAATAAAAATTGAAAAAAAAATTTTTGAAAAATACAAAATTAAAGTCATTTTTAGAAAACTCTGAAAACAATTCAATTACTCTAAAATCTATATGTAGTTTATTCTCCCATCTTGAGACTTTTTATTTATTTTTAAAAATATTGAAAGAGAGAGCGAGCGAGCGAGCAGGGGAGGGGCACAGAGAGGAGACTTGGAATCTGAAGCAGGCTCCAGACTTCAAGCGGTCAGCACAGAGCCCGACCCAGAACTTGCACCCACGAACCATGAGATCATGACCTGAGCCGAAGTCAGATGCTCAACTGACTGAGCCACTCAGGCGCCCCTTGAGATTTTTTAAAAGGTCAGTACATAATATGTACAGAACCAACTACGTAAGGATATCTCAATTTTACTGTTTAAGATTCTTTGCGTGCAAATTACAGAAACCAACTGTAGCCAGAGAACAGAGGTGTGTATCCCAGGGACATAGGTGTTCTCTGCCCCCGTGCAGCTGGGCTTCAGGAAACCCAGACCCCCTGGGGCCCCTCTCCAGCTCCCACCTCTGCTTCGCTCTCTGCAGATCAGCATTCTCTAGTTCTCATACTGCGTGGTGGCATGTGGCTGCTCCACAGTTCCTGGGGTCACAGTTCAGTTGTGTCTGCTTTAAGTATGTAACTTGCTTTTCTTGCCGCAATCCTAAAAATCCCTGAAGACAACCGGATTGGCCCGGCTCAGGTCGGTTGTCCATCCTTGGTTCATTCAACCGGCTACTGAGGTAGAGTCAGGTACTCATGGCTTCAAGAAGCCCACAGCCTGGACAGGTCTCAGAGAAGCAAGGACCACTGTGAGTCAGGAGACTCCAAATCAATAGCCTGAGAAGTTCTAGAACAAGACCAGGGCCTGAGAGCTTCTAGGGTAGCAGTTTCTACACAGAGCAAAAGAGGTGGGGAGGTCAATTCTGAAGTCCAGGCAAGTTTTCACAGTGTTCTGCTTATGACATATTTCAGGCGAGAGTATCTATAGATTTCATCAATACTGAAGGGGTTTATAAACCGCCTCATTAACAACCTTTAATCCTGTACACACACACACACACACACACACACACACACACACAGTCACACACAGAATCACCCCGTTTGTTTTTTATAATATACACTATCCTATTAGCACGAGCTTCACACTGCAAATCATTTAGGTATTAGGGTGTATGGTCAGGGAGGAATGCCTGACTTAACAAAGTGTGGTTGCAAATGAAAAAACTGAGCAGCTTTGAATCATAATGAAGAGCCATGAATCCAGCCCTAAATACACTGTACTTCATGTTATCATTTAAATAAGATTAATGGTTTTTTGTTTAAAAAAAATTTTTTTTAACATTTCTTCATTTTTGAGAGACAGAGAGACACAGTGTGAGTGGGGGAGGAGCAGAGAGAGAGAGAGAGAGAGAGAGAGAGAGAGAGAGACAGAGTCCGAAGCAGGCTCCAGGTTCTGAGCTGTCAGCACAGAGCCCGATGCACAGCTTGAACTCACTGCGAGATCATGGCCTGAGCCGAAGTCAGATGCCCAACTGACTGAGCCACCCAGGTGCCCCTAAATAAGATTAAATTAAGAAAAACAAAAATCTGCCAAACTCAGAGAAAAATCTTCTTAAATTTATTTTCACAGTTCGGGAAAAAT
>NW_027530974.1:15937495-15945171 GCF_008692635.1 Crocuta crocuta
GGAAAAATGTTTTTTTCCATGTAAGTTCATTTACTTAATACATTTTAAAATACGCTTCTTGATTCTGTTATGCATAAAATTATAGAAAGAGAAAAATTGTGGAAAGGGCTGCTAGGATTGAGAATATGAGGGCTTGCAGTGAAGCTAGTATTTTATATAATTTTTGGACCACTATCTTTTACCTTGAACCCTATTAAAGTGTTACATGGCCTCGATAGCTCTAAATTTTATAGAGTGTCAATTTTTAGAAAACTCTGGAAACAACTCAACTGCTCTAAAATAATCTGTTTACCCCTATTCTATTTAAGTTAACATGCATTGCATTTCTTTTACTTTAAAAATTACTATTTTTAATTTTACTTTTATAAAATTATTTTTAAATTTTAATTAATTTATTTTTTAAAGATTTTATTTTTAAGTAATCTCTACACCCAACACGGGGCTCAAATTTACAACCCCAAGGTCAAGAGTCGTGTGCTCCACCGACTGAACAAGCAGATGTCCCTTTAAAATTTTTAATTTTTAAAACTATACAAGACATGCTGATCGTAAAAAATTCTTGCAATCTCTAAGGAAAACAGGTATATTCTTTGACCACCCCCATCACACTCTCCTTTACCAACTTATTTGTATTTTTTTTCTATAAAGTTATGCATATTTCTGTGCAAAGATCTGCTATGTGACTTGTGAACAACTTTTTTTCCGAGTCATCTAGTATGTTTTCATGCCTTAGCATAACTGTCAATTGCTCAAAAACATGTTGATACTACTTGTTTTTCCTGGTCTCATTTACTTTTCTGTCAATAGATACAGTTTTTCAACAATGAAGTCAATCCCCCAACTCTTATGTCTTTCTTCAAAAACGTCAACCATCTCAAGGCAATGAATGTTGCATGTTGAACCTGAAACAAGAAAAGGGAACAAGTTTTGAAGTTGATGAAGAACCCACTAGGGATTCTTCTAAAGACACATTGAATGATTTAAAAGCAGTACTGAAGATTTGTCTTTGCCTTTGAATGAAAATGGGGAAATGCTAAGGGCAAACTTTCTGAACTCTGAATCCCTATCACCACTTATAACTCCTAAAACCTAAATTAAACATACCATCTCTCTGAAGGAATTCAAATGCCTTTAACATAAGCACACCACTTAGCTAAAAAAAAAAAAAAGGCGTATTACAGAGATCTGTCCATTTTCTAGAATAAAACAGTCTTCAATAAAATGGCTTCTGACTTTTAGATTTTATATACTTCTAGGCACTAATACGGGGCGCCTGGGTGGCTCAGTGGGTTAAGCATCTGACTCTTAATTTTGGCTCAGGTCATCAGCTCATAATCATGAGACTGAGTCCTGTGTTGGGCTCCATGCTGACAACCCAGAGCCTGTCTGGGATTCTCTCTCTCCCTCTCCCTCTCTGTTCCTCTTCCTGCTTGCACTCCCTCACAAAATCAAAAATAAATATAAAAACATTAAGAAAAATGCTAGACACTAATAGTTGGTAACAGCTCAAAACAGTTCATTGATTTTATTTGAAATATAAATAACTTACCAAACAATTTTTTAATTTCAGCATCTGGAACATAAAATGGTGGGCCTAGGTAAAAGAGAAACATGGTAAAGAATACTTTCTATAGATCTAATTCTGAAGAGAAATTCTCAGGACCCACTTCTCAGCCTATTTCCAGTGACCTAGTTACAGTTATCCTATACACAACATAATTTCACTTACATATTAACACCCAGAGCTCATCACCACAACTGCACTCCTTAATTGCTATCACCTATTTAACTCATTCCCCACCTACCTCCCATCCAGCAACCCTAAGTTTGTTCTCTATAGTTAAGAGTCTGTTTTCTGGCTCACTGCTATTTTTCCCCCATATGTTTATCCGTTTTGTTTCTTAAATTCCAGATATAAAAGAAATCATATGGTATCTATCTTTTTCTTACTGACTTATTTCACTTAGCATAATACTCTCTAGCTCTATCCATGTCTTTGCAACAGGCAAGATTTCAGTCTTTTTCATGGGTTAGTAATATTCCTGTGTGTGTGTGTGTGTGTGTGTGTGTGTGTGTGTGTGTGTGTATACACATACACATATATACACACCACATCTTCTTTATCCATTCATTAGTCAATGGACATCTGCACTATTTCCATAATTTGGCCATTGTGGATAATGCTGCTATAAACAACACTGTGTATGTACCTCTTTGAATCTGTATTTTTGTATCCTTTGGGTAAAAATCTAGTAGAGCAATTGCTGGAGTGCAGGGTAATTCTATTTTTAGTTTTTTGAGGAACTTCCATACTGTTTTCCAGAGTGGCCACACCAGTTTACATTCCCATCAACAGTGCGAGAGGGTTCCCCTTTCTCTGTATCCTTGCCAACATCTGTTGTTTCTTGTGTTTTTAATTTTGGCCATTTCTGATGGGTGTTAGGTGATACTGCATCATGGTTTTGATGTGTATTTCTCTGATGGTGGGCGATGTTGAGCATCTTTTTATGTGTCTTTTAGCTATCTGGATGCCTTCTTTGGAAAAGTGTCTATTCATGTCTTCTGCCCATTTCTTAATTGGATTATCTGTTTTTTGGGTGTTGTATCAGTTTTTCATGTATTTTGTATATGAACCCTTTATCCAGTCAATCATTTGCAAATATCTTCTCCCATTCTGTAAGCTGCCTTTTAGTTTTGTTGATTGTTTCCTTCTCTGTGGTCCAGTTTCATTCTTTTGCATGTTGGTGTCCAGTTTTCGGGATTTGGGAACTTTCAAATCAGAATGAAGTTCATGAAGAGATTCCTTGGCGTTTCCTTCATCTTCTGGAGTATTGATTTTCCATGACTCCAGCACTCACTCCCACTCCATACATCCCTCCCACTTTGCTGCAGGCCATTTACCTTTTAGGAAATTGAGCTGCTGCCCCTTTCATGAGGTACTGTGAGTCCCACCCCCAGATAGAGCCTGTGCTGTTCTCTGCCCACAAGTCCTTCCTGCCTTAAGCCTCCTATTTAGGAATGGAATTTAAATCAGGTTAGCAGAGCTGAGGGCAATTTCTATCTGATTGGTCTAGACTTAATTATGGACACTAGGTCTCATTTTTTTAATGAGGTTTTAAGATCTGATTTACTCAAGCAGGAAAAAATACTAGCATATGTAAATATTTATAAAACACCGCACTTAACAAAAACCCTCTGTTAAAAATCAAAAAGGGGATTTTTTACAATAAAAGTCTATATATTTGATTTTCACTTCCTCCTGAAAATAAAAGTTCAGTCCTGACAAAGACTGAGCTTCCAATGTTCAAGCACATCAAAAAGAGTCCAGAAGAATATTATCACTTTTCTAAGTTTAAAACAAAGATCCTTATGAAAGAGTGCAATAAATTTTAAAATTTTCTAAATTAGAAAAATGCAGTTTAGAGATTCTTCTGCATACCTCTGACCCCCCCATATCCACATCTTGCCATCTTCCTGTGAGGGCGTGTCTGGGTACCTAACCCATCCCCGCCACCAGCGATGACCCACATATGCTCTCTCCAAAGCAGGGCAACCGATCTCTCTCCCTCCTACTCCTGAGCTCATGAGATTCCTTTCATATTAGGGACATCCATTCCTTCCTCTCCTCTACAGTCTGAGCTGTGAATGGCAAACAAAATAGAATATGAGCGAGAAAAACATGGACTGAGTGGGAAGTGGAAAAAAACATTTACAGTTTCCACTAGCCCAAAGCAGACTTTTCTTCATGGATAAAAGGCAGTGTTCTTCCTGTGAACTAAATCAGGAGCAAATAATGCTATCCCGGGTCATAGACTTAAATCAGGAAAAGACGCAACCTCTTTGAAAAAAGGAAAAACAACAAAAAACTTTACCTGGATGTTTAGTGGGATCATAAGAAAGAACAGCCAAGAGGTAGTGAAACCCTTTTCTCGTTAGGGACAGCATTGTATCTGCGTAGCTAAAAAGAGCACAACAGAGTTAAGGTATTACGTTTCTCTTGATTTTTTTCAAGTTTCTTTATTTATTTTGAGAGAGAGAAAACCAGCAGGAGAGGGGCAGAGAGAGAGTCCCAAGCAGGCTCTGCACTGTCAGCACAGAGCCCAACATGGGGCTCAATCCCATGAACCGTGAGATCATGACCTGAGCCAAAATCAAGAGTCAGACACTCAACTGACTGAGACACATTTCTCTATAAAGTCTGCATGGGGGTGAGAGGCAGGGAGGGAAACCAGGTTCCCTTTGACCTACATTACTAAGGTTAATTCTTCTAAGGACTATCTGCAGTCGATTTGTATTCTAAATGTCAGAAATCGGGTCTGCAAATTACATCACCTGCCTAAGCTGGGAAACAGTAAAGTTAGGAATCAAAAGGCGGCCTGCTTCCAGAGCTCATGCGACCGGAAGCTGTCACATAGAGCCAAGCAGAGGCTCTTTCCAGCCTGACGGGGTACTCGGAGGCCTGTAGGCTTTGAACACACACTTTGGAAGCGCTGTCAGCTCTGGGGCAGGGCCGCCCGGGCCAGCTGGGTATCAGTCACCTGAGCATCTGCTGAAATAAAAAGATGCTCGCACTCCATCCTCAGAGCCTGATTCAGTAGGTGCGTTGTGGGGCCTGGGATGCTGTGGTTTAACAGTATCTCAGGCGACTGGGTCCTCTCCAGGGGCACATGGGTAAGACTGCGTACGAGACGCAATCCCTTTCCTCTGTTGAGCTGGAGAGGGATAGGACTCCCAAACGGGCAACAATTCAAGGGGCTGCGAAATCAAAGCCCTTGCGGGGACAGAGTGAGCGACGGATGCTCTGGGCACAGTCCTTGCTGCAGGTGTCCCGCCCGGAGAGCAGGGGAGGCTGCTTCCCAGCCATGTCCGGTTGGTTCAGAATGGGGGTCTGACTCGGACGGGGCCCATGGGCAGAGTGACCCCTGTACAGAATGCTGAGTTGGGCCAATCAGAGGACTGCACTGGGAACCGGAATTGAGAGACCCAAAAAGGAGGTGCTGGTTAGCTGTCGTCGCTGTATGGAAAGCTGGAGCTTTTGTGGGGTGCGCTGGCTGCCGCTGGGGGTTGTGAGAAGTCAGACATGTGGGAGCAGCAATGGGGGAAGCCAAGGTCAGGGTAGGAGCACAGCGGAGGGGTACAGGGAGGCAGAGATGCTCTGAAGGACAGGCAGACCGAGACAGACAGACTGCTCAGCTCTGAGGGAGGCCCCTGGACTCTGGTACAGCGGTTTCTAGTGGACATGGATGTCCTGTGATCCCTGTGCAGAGCTCTGGGAGGAACTGGGGAGGGGATCAGCATGGGGACTCGGAGCACGGACTTTGCCAGATGCAGGAGCATGAAGCCCAGTTCCTCTGCTTAGTGGCTATGTAAGCTTGACAAGCTCTTAATCTCTCCATGCCTCAGTTTTCTTGTCAATAAAATGGGGATACGACTAGTAACTGACTTGGGTTTTTCTGAGTAGTAGTCAATGGGTTTGCATACATGAAATGTTTAGAATGTTGTCTGGGATGTGGTAAGCACCCACGTTAGCTTCTGTTATTCTCTTTAGCAGACTCCCCCAGTTAGGCTGGCTTGAGTGGATCGCATGTCCTTGTAAGAGAAAACACGGGACCAAAGCAAACGTTTTAAAAAACTTTTTTAATGTCTTTTATTTATTTTTGAGAGAGATAGGGACAAGGTAAGCAGGGGAGGGTCAGAGAGAGGGAGACACAGAATCCAAAGCAGGCTCCTGGCTCTGAGCTGTTAGCACAAAGCCCAACATGGGGCTCAAACCCACAAACGGTGAGATCATGACCTAAGCCGAAGTTGGACGCTTAACCGACCGAGCCACCCAGGCGCCCTGCTAACAGAGATCAGTACTTAGCTTTCTGACTCTTGGTCTTAAGAACAAGGAAGAAGAATCTTGCCATCCCCAGGAAGGGGATGAGTCAGACTGGTTTGGCAGGGTTTCTTAGCACCGACACACTCCATTCCTTCTGGAATGTGGGCTTTCGCATCCACTTTCAAGAAATTCACAAAAAGGAGAGGTAGGCCCCACTGACTCATGTTAGGCTGGAGACCTGGAGCCCCAGCAGCCAAGCATCTCAGGACTTGCCTGTATGCGGTCGAAGCAGAGAGAGGCCCGGTATTAATGACAAGAATGAGATAAGGCAGTAACATGCTATGTACCATAACTAAGATAAAGATCTTTTCACTGGCTTGAAGTAAGTTGTTATTCTGGTAAGAAAGGCCAACATGTTCTCAGGTGTGCTTAGGGCTGTGATCACACACACACGAGCGCCCGTGGGCTCACATGGCTGGGCTCGGAGGAAAGAGAGTGGATGAATCAGGGAGTCCAAGCCAGGACTGGATTCCCTAACCCAGACTTCTAGACGGGAGTCTCACTCTTTGTTAACCATGAAATAACAGTCCAGAGGCCACTTTGATGGTCTTTATATCTAGCACAGATGAGGTAGTAGTGGCTGATAGGAAACAGTGTACTTTCTTTGCTCTGGATCTCATTGGCCTTCATTTGTTTAACTGACAAGTATTAAGCTCTGACTGTGTGCTAAATATATACTATGCCATGGGCGCCTGGGTGGCTCAGTCGGTTAAGCGTCTGACTTCGGCTCAGGTCATGATCTAGCAACTCATGGGTTCGAGCCCCACATCGGGCTCTGTGCTGCCAGCTCAGAGCCTGGAGCCTGCTTCTGATTCTGTGTCTCCCTCTTTACCCCTTCCCCACACATTCTCTGTCCCTCTGTCTTGAAAATGAATAAACATTTAAAAATATATATACTATGCCAGCCGGCGGGGAAATCACACACTGTGCGTCGTCTGTGCCCTCAAAGTGAGCTCTGGGACTCCCCGTTCGCTCCCCACCGCCCTGGGGATCTTAACCACACACACCAAAGCCCAGAGAAGGACTAACCACAGAGAGGATGGACATCCTCGGAGAGCAGGAAACACTTACAAAGGCAGACAACTAGCAGAATCGGGGTCAATATACACGCGTGGTGTATTACAGCCAAAGAGGCCGCATGTGGTACTTTAAGTTGATAAAGCACATTGATGTCCCACAAGAAATGCACAGCACCTCACACTGCAATGTGATATGGATGTTTGAGAGAAAGAACAGAGCTGGAAATATAAAAATGGTGAGGGCAAATGCCATGTGTTAGTTTTTTTCTGTTATTTCCCCGTGTATATTTAGAACACAGTAGGAACTCAGTGCGCATTTGCTGAATAACTGAATGACAGTAACAGAACTGACGTCCTCAGCAAAGAGCAAGGGTGAGAGACAGGGAGCCACAAGCAAACGCTAACGATGGTCCCTTAGGGAATGACAACTTGCAGGCACATGAGGAAGGGGAGGGTTCGAGAAAACCGGTGAAGGAGGAGGAGTGGCAACAGAAAGGGAGAGGAGAACAGGAGCGAGAATATTCACTCAATGGGGCGCCTGGGTGGCTCAGTCAGTTGAGCGTCCGAGTTTGGCTCCGATCATGATCTCGCAGTTTGTGAGTTCGAGCCCCGCGTCAGGCTC
Source organism: Crocuta crocuta (assembly GCF_008692635.1). Lineage (NCBI taxonomy): Eukaryota > Metazoa > Chordata > Mammalia > Carnivora > Hyaenidae > Crocuta > Crocuta crocuta. Next base: position 15,945,018 of record NW_027530974.1, read on the forward strand.
TGCTGACAGCTCAGAGCAGGCAGCCTGCTTCAGATTCTGTGTCTCCCTCTCTCTCTGCCCCCACTCCATTTAATTCTGTCTCTGTCTCTCAAAAATAAACATGAATTATCACTGAAGGAAAATATATATTAATAATATGAGGCATAGGGAAGGG
>NW_027530974.1:15945263-15955949 GCF_008692635.1 Crocuta crocuta
TCCTGGCTGGCTAAGTCAGTGGAGCGTGTGACTCTTGATCTTGGGATTGTGAGTTTGAACCCCATGTTGAGTGTAGAGATTACTTGAAAATAAAATCTTTAAAAAAAAGGAAAAGAAAATGTGGCACAGTCTATTTAAAGAAGATTAGGTTTGGCAATAAGCCCTACTCCTGAAACAATTTCTTTAAAATAAACATTTTATTTCACCGAGGTGCATGCAATCCTAGTCTGCCTCTTCGGGCACCTGGTGGCTCAGTCGTTTGATGTTCGACTCCTGATTTTGGCTAGGGTTATGATCTTGTGGTTCCTGGGATCAAGCCCTAGTACGGGGCTTCCCCTTGACAGTGCAGAGCCTGCTTGGGACTCTCTCTCTCTGTCCCTCCTCTGCTCATACTCTCTCTCTCAAAATAGATAAATAAACTTAAAAAAAAAAAGTCTGCCTCTATACGACTAAGTAATTCAGCTTTCATATGCTATCTCCAAGTAAGTATGTGAACAATATTTGAATTGGAAAGTACATAGCAGTGGCCACATTTTAGAGTGCTGTCTCACATTTCACTTTCTAACAAGGTGAGGTTCGATAAGAATGGTAACGAAAGCTCTGACGTAGCGGCAGGTAACATTCAGTAATTGTGGAGAACAAATAGCACTTGTCATATGTGTCTGTCCTTTACTCCCCATGAGCCCTCTTGCAGGTAGAATAATGCAGGGATCATGAGCATGGGCTTTGACCAAACTCCCTCTGTCTGAATCTCAATTCTGTTGTGTTCTAGCTGCCTAACTTTGCTCAAGCAACTTAATCTCCTTGATTTAAAAAAAAATTTTTTTTAATGTTTATTGTTTTCATTTTTGAGAGAGAGAGAGAGAAAGACAGAGACAGAGTGTGAGCAGAGGAGGGCCAAAAAAGAGAGGGAGACATGGAATCCGAAGCAGGCTCCAGGCTCTGAGCAGTCAACATAGCGCCCGACATGGGCTCGAACCCACGAACCAGGAGATCACAACCTGAGCCGAAATCGGTCCCTCAACCAGGCATCCCAAGCAAGTTAATCTTTTTGACCACAATCTTCTCATCTGTAAAATGGGAATAATGGTAGCATACGCACCACAGGGTTTTTTGGTGGGTGCTGATAGAATGTTTCGAGTAATGCCCGGTGCGGTTAGAAGGCTAGCCGGTAACATTAGCAGAGGCAGATGGGGTGGTGTGCGAGTAAACTGCACACCTTTGATCAAGGCAACACAGCTCAGAAGGGATAAGTGCCATAGCCTTGTTCCCAGGTCTGCATGGCCAAATCCTACCATTTTCACACAATGAGGGTTCTGGATGTAGATGTTCTAATTCCGGACACAGTAAGCTATTTCAAAATAGTAAAAGTCTAATTTTCTGGAGCTCAGAAAAAGTACGGCACATTAAATTAAGTAGGCCAAAAAAGGAAAAGCCAACATAATTAAAGAAAGCAAATCACTAACCGTTTACGATCGCCTGGGTTAATAGCAACTAGCGCTCCTCTATCCCAGATCCTGTCGAATTTGCCGATGTTCACTCTGTCCGGAAGAAAGAAAAACAATACAACAACGTAAGAAAAATCAATTCCTGAACAAGACGAACAGCGCCCCTTGTGGTGCGTGCTGGTATTTCACCGGCTATTAAGGAATCGGGTCTCCAGTCGGCTTTCTTGGGGAGTCTCCAGGGGCAACTTCCAGTCTTGGGGGCTGGTGGCTGGAGCTTCCCCTTTCCTCTCTGACCGGGGAGTACGTAGGAGGCCCCGAGGACTATGTGACGATCTGCTCCCAGTTCCGGGAACAAGTATCTGGGACTTTCCAGAGATGAGATGTCACCACCTTCTGCACTTCGAAACTCCTTTCTGTTACAGACCAGGTGTGAAGTGGAGACACTGTCTTGCTCCCCCTACCTGCCTAGAGTCATAAGAATGTTTTCCGTGTCCTGGAAGCTATCCAGGGACAAAGATATCAAATGTGCAGACATGTAGGCTGTACTAAAAAGAACTGCAAGGCAGAGATTCAAATCAATGCTATTGCAAGCAAACGATGGGAATGAAAAGACCCTTCCCCACCCAGCACTGCCTGGCAAGCCCTCAAGTTACTAAAAGTGCAGAGGTGCTGGGGGCCTGGGTGGATCAGTCGGTTGAGCATCCAACTTTGGCTCAGGTCATGATCTCACAGTTTGTGGGTTCGAGCCCTGCGTCGGGCTCTGTGCTGACAGCTCAGAGCCTGGAGCCTGCTTCCAATTCTGTATCTCCCTCTCTCTGCCCATCCCCTGCTCACTCTGTTTCTGTCTCTCTCAAAAAGTAAATAAAACATTAAAAAAAAAAGAAATTTAGAAAAAAAAAGTGCAGAGATGGTATTCAGTCCTACCTGGGAAGATCAAAAAGGTTGCAACAGTACAATGAAATGTTCCCTGAAGAACTCTGTAAGGAAAGGCAAGGAAAAAAAAATTCTGTTTAATTAGGAGATATGTGAATGGTGAAGGAAAAGACAAGAGAGGCAAAGCAAAAGGGGTAGAGAGAGAATATGTAATTAAACATGAAGAATGTGGGGTGCCTGGGGGGCTCAGTCGGTTGGGCGTCTGACTTTGGCTCGGGTCATGATCTCAGGGTGTGTGAGTGCAAGCCCCACATCGGGCTCACTGTTGTCGGCACAGAGCCTGCTTTAGATCCTCTGTCCCCACTCCCCCTGTTCTCACAGTTCATGAGTTCCAGCCCCGCATCGGGCTCTGTGCTGACAGAGCCTGGAGGCTGCTTCCGATTCTGTGTCTCCCTCTCTCTCTGACCCTCCCCCATGTGCTCTCTCTCTCTCAAAAATAAATAAACATTAAAAAAATAAACACAAAGAATGGAATTGTACTGCAAATAATTTTTTTTAATGGCACTTTTGTTTAGACCCATATGGGGTTCTTTTGGATCAACTTGAAGAGAAAACTCAAAGAGAAGTTAACCCTGAAGATTAGATAGCTATTACACGTTCCAGAGCTTGTTCAATTTAAACAGTATTTACTTTAGCAGACTCCTGATATTTTGACGCTGTTAAAGATAGGTAAACAGGCCAAACAGGCGGGTAGACAAAGGTCAGATATTTTTAACGTCATTCATGCAAAGTGTGGTTGTGTGGACGGACCTCTCTTTCCTTTCCCTTCACCCTCAGCCCCACCCCCAGGTTTCTCACGTCCCTGGACACAGCAGAGTCCAGGTCATCCCTGGACCGCACAGCCCCAGCCCACCCCGTGTGATGTGGGCAGATACATCCAGCTACGGCCTTTCCCTGGTGCTCTCGGGCAGGCCGTGCTCTGTCTTCCGGGTTCTCACGTTCTCAGGCACAACCAGAACGGTACAGACCATCCTGTTTGTAATGTTACTCTGTGCCCACGCCGCTCTGCTCTACTGGCCTGTCCTCACCGCGGTCAGAGGCTGTGCCAACTTCACACCCACTCTCTAGAACCTGGGATAGTTCTGTCCACAAGGTGCTCAGGCCAATGAGCTGATGAATGCAAGAAGAGAAAAACAGGAGTCCACATGCACCTGTTGGATTTTATTCTGAAATGATGCACCAACAGGGACTTACAAATAGAGGAAGGGTCTCTAAAAAGATTTTTTTAACGTTTTATTTATTTCTGAAAGAGGCAATGCCTCCTCCCCACCAAGGATAAAAGCAGGTGTGGCTGCCTTTTAAGAGATATTAAATGCTTTTATTTTCAATATTAAAAAAAAAAAAGAGGCAGCGTGAGCAGGGGAGGGTCAGAGAGAGAGGGAGACACAAAATCCGAAGGAGGCTCCAGGCTCTGAGCTGTCAGCACAGAGCCCGACGCGGGGATTGAACCCACGAACCGTGAGATCATGACCTGAGCCAAAGTTGGACGCTTAACCAACTGAGCCACCCAGGCGCCCCCCCAAAATTTTTTCTTAAATTCTTTTTAATGTTTTATTTATTTCTGAGAGAGAGAGAGAGAGAGAGACAGCGTGAGCAGGGGAGGATCAGAGAGAGAGGGAGACACAGAATCTGAAGCAGGCTCCAGGCTCTGAGCTGTCAGCACAGAGCCTGATGTGGGGCTCGAACCCATGAACCGGGAGATCATGACCTGAGCCGAAGTCGGACACTCAACCCGACTGAGCCACCCAGGCGCCCCAGAGGAAGGGTCTCTAAAAACCAGTCTGGATGCACCGTGGGGGGCAACGCAGAGGGGTGCGTGTGTGGGCAGGGGGGACAGCCAGGGAGTCTCAACTTTGGGGAGCTCTGAATAGTGTTGATGCCTGGCCCCACCCTTCGAGATTCTGATGTAACAGGCTGGGGGGAACCCTCAGATCTGGAATTCTGAAAGACCCACAGCCCTTTGCAAATGTGCCCTGGAGGCTGAGAGCCATTGACTGCTCCAGGACTAGCCTCTTTGTACTGAGTAAACCCTGGGATTCTTAGATGATTTGAGAACGGGAGTGGAGAGGAAGCCGTAAAATAAAGTACTATCTGAGCCTCCTACTGACCCACAGTTAGTGTCAATGTTTAGAAAGGAGAGTACTTTGTGAGAGACTGAATGTACCGGTGGACAATAGCCAGACCATGTAGGACTAGAGAATTTGGACCCGTGACTTCTGTGGCTGACGACGTGTCAGCAGGTTCTAGGGGCGCCTGGGTGACTTGATTTTGGCTCAGGTCGTGATCTCAGTGTTGTGGGATCGAGCCCTGTGTCAGGCTCTGTGCTGAAAGCGCGGAGCCTGCTTGGGGCTCTCTGCGTGTGTGTGTCTCTCTCTCCCCCTCGGCCCCTCCCTTGTTCATGTGCTTTCTCTTTCTCTAAAAAAACCAAAGAACAGCCTTTCTTGTTCCCATTTGGGTGGTCTTTTGTCCCCACATTATTCCCCCACGGAGGCGAAGCCGTGTCCCTGGCTAGCTGTGGTCACAGGGTGAAGACCACTCCCAGATCTATCACTTGTGGCCCAGACGCCACCCTGAGACAGAAAGCCATTTGCCTGCTATGCCTTCACCATTCCACAGGTCCCTTAAACTCCAAACTCATCATCCCGAGAGGAAAACTTATTTTCTCCGCCCCTTGAGCTTGTTTCTCGTTTATTCTCTGCCATGCATTCCAGTCATCTTGGCTGAAAGAGCAAACTCAGCTCCCCCTCGATCCACACTCAGTGGATCTTACATCCTGCCAGTCTGACATCCTAAACACTGCTCAGAGCTGCCCGCTCCCCTCTCGGTCTTCTCGCTCTCCCCAGTGCCAGCCTTCAAGAGCTCTTCTCTGGACCTTTGTGCACAGCTGGGAGGCCACTTCCTTTCTAATTTACTTCCCTTGACGCCACAAGGGTGGTTTGTCTCAAAAGAAAATCTGGCTCCATCAGGCCCCTACTTAAAACCCTTCCTGCGCAGGATGAAGGATCAGCTTTGCAGGGCATCCGAGACCGGGCACTAGACGGCCTGCCCGTCCCAGCGCTATGTGTCACCGCACTTCAGTGTGCACTGAGAAGCTGGGTTAGGGGACTCTCCTGTCTGTACCCTTTATACCCTGTGTCATTACACTTAGCTCCGTGTGTGACAAACAGCTTTCTCTTTGTTTCTCTTCTCTCCGAAGCTAAGAGATTCTTTAGGGCAGGGACTATGTTTTTTGGTCTCTTCAATGTCCTTTGCAGGGAGCGGCACAAGAAATTCCCAGAAATGCCTGTTTATAAATAAAACTAACAAACCCAAATCAAAACCATGAGTATATATAGGCTTTGACATCAGCCATTAAAAAAATTTATTTTAATAAATTTGTTTTTTGAGAGAGAGAGAGAAAGAGAGAGAAACAGAGCATGAGTAGGGGAGGGGCAGAGAGAGGGAGACACAGAATCCGAAGCAGGCTCCAGGTCCTGAGCTGTCAGCACAGAGCCTGATGTGTGGCTCGAACTCACGAACGGCAAGGTCAAAACCTGAGCCAAAGTCGGTCCCTTAACTAACTGAGCCACCCAGGTGCCCCAATATCAGCTCTTTACTACATTTGTACATATCTAGCTATCATCTTTTTAAGCCCTAGTTCTTTAAACTCTATAGTGTCCAGGTAAATCTGATAAAGTGAAGTCATGTGACATCTGACATATGTAGAGTAACTTACACTAAGAAAAACCTTTTTCATGGTGGGGGCGGTGGGGTATGGAAATACTTATTTACCAAAAACAAAACATACCTTGAATACTTTGGCTCCAGGAATTTCTATGATGGGCTCTTCTGAGTAAGAAAGATTCTGTTCTGTAAAAAATTCCCGAATCCCAAGCTCACTGATTTCCACACCTACTACACTGTGTCCTCGGTCTGCAAACCTGCATGAAATTGTATTAGTCACACTTAAAAATTTTCTTTTGGATATATTACTAAATAAAAGGGCATACCCCAATAAACATTCAATTCCCTTAATTTTAAGGGATTAGCATACACTCGGGTTCAAGGGTTTCACAGAACTTGTAGGGAAGTGGATCTGTATATTTTTAAGCTTAGTGGTACCTGGAATTCTAAAAAATTGATTTATATGACCTTAGGAAAAAAATAAAAAATTTGAAAAACCATACCTTAAAACACTGATCTACTACAAATGGATCTGATTTGAAGAGTTTCTAATTTAAAAGCATCCTGCAGGTTGGAAATGCTTTATAATTTCTCTAAACCAGCCCTGTCCATTAAAACTTTCTGTGATGATGGAGGGGTCTGTACCTATACTGTCCAATCCACTGGCCGCTAAGCACACTGGGTACTGAGCCCAGGAGATGTGGCCAGTGTGATTTAGTTTAAATTAAATAACACATACGGCCAGTTCTGCTATAATGCAACATAGGCAGCCCTCAAAATCACTGTGCTCTGCGAAACCATGCAATAAAAACCAAAAGGCTTATGGGGAAAATGGGAGTGGGACACAAATAAAAAAAACTTTGTCACAATGGAACATCATTCAGCCATTCAGCACGGAGCCTACTTAGGATTCTCTCTTCCTCTCTCAGCCTTTTCCCCCAGTCACACTGTCTCTGCCTCTCTTGAAAATAAATAAACTTAAAAAAAAAAAAGAGAGAGAATGAAATCTTGCCATTTGTGACTACATGAATGGACCTTGAGGGCATTATGCTAAATGACAGAAGTTAAACAGAGAAAGACAAATACAGTATGGCCTCACTTACACATGGAATCTAGGAGCGCCTGGGTGGCTCAGTGGGTTAAATATCTGCTTTCAGCTCAGGTCATGATCTTGTGGTTCGTGAGTTCGAGCCCCGCATCGGGCTCTGTGCTGACAGCTCAGAGCCTGGAGCCTGCTTCAGATTCTGTGTCTCCCTCTCTCTCTCTGCCCCTCCCCTGCTCATGCTTTGTCTCCCTCTGTCTCAAAAATGAATAAACTATTAAAACAAATTTACACGTGGAGTCTAAAAAAAGAAAGAAAGAATAAAAAGGCTCATAGATTCAGAGAGCAGGCAGGTGGTTGCAGGGGTGGAATGTGGTCAAAATGAGTGAAAGGGGGTCAAAATCCTGAGTTGGAAAATACGTAAGGCATGGGGATGTAATGCACAGGATGTTATACAGTATTATAGTTAATAATACCATATTACATATTTGAAAGTTGCTCAGAGAATAGATCTTAAAAGTCCTCATCACAAGAAAAAAAAATTCTCCATGTATGGTGAGGGATGTCAAATAGACTTACTGTGGAGATTCGCAATATATACAAATATTAAGTCATTATACACCTAAAACTAACATGATATTATATGTCAATTATACTTTAATTTTTTTGAAAAGCTCTTACACATTGGTCATAACTTATCTCTGTGACTCTGGATTTTCTCAAAAATATACAGTGAAAATTTAGAAGCAAATTGCATAAATAATACATTAGGATAAAAAAAACTTGTCAGTGCCACATTAAAAAGAAGAAAGAGGGTGCCTGGGTGGCTCAGTCAGTACAGCATGTGACCCTTGACCTCAGGGTTTTGAGTTTGAGCCCATGTTGGGTGTAGAGATTTCTTAAGAAAAAAAAAAACCCATAAAAGGAAAAAAAAGAAGACAGGAACCAAATAGCAATGATGGTACAGTTTTACACGTTATATGGTTACAAAATATATAAATATTACTGTGGCATTGTGACATTGAGTGTGACATTGAGAAAGACCTTACTCACAGAAGTGAACGCTGGCAGGAAGGCGGCTTGTAAGTTACTGTGCACTGAGAAGGGGATGACTTTATAGAGTTCTCACAGCGACAGTGGATGGGAGTGGCTCACGGCACACCAGTGAACTGAGTGGGGTGTGTGCATGGGTGTGTTTTGTCCCTTCACACACAGCTTCACTCAGCTGCTCTTCCCTCATGCTTCTTGTAGATGAAATTACACATAAATGGGGCGCCTGAGTGACTCAGTTGGATAACCGTCCAGCTTCAACTCAGGTCACGATCTTGCAGTGAGTTCGAGCCCCACGTCAGGCTCTGTGCTGACAGCTCAGAGCCTAGAGCCTGTTTCAGATTCTGTGTCTCCCTCTCTCTCTAACCCTCCCCTACTTGTGCTCTGTCTCTCTTGTTCTCAAAAAAAAAAAAGAAAGAAAAAAGAAATCACACCTAAGTGAATGTGAAATTCACGTCACGCTCAAATTGTCCCCTGATTTATTGGTGGAGTTACAGTAAAAGCAGCATTTTCAAAAAGAGGTATAGCAGAACAGACTGTATCTATCGTCTGCACAAGACTACCACTTTCAATGAGGTCAGAGCATGAACTGTTTTACAGCTCTAAAATAAACATATTAATAACTTTCATATTTCCCACTGAATTCGTAAGTTAATATACAAAGAATGTTTTTATTGTATTATTTGTTTATATAGTAAAAGATTGAAAAAAAAGTTTTTAAAAATTTTTATTAAATAGGCTCCATGCCCAGTGTGGGGCTTGAACTCACAATCCTGAGATCAAGAGGTGCATGTTCTACTGACTGAGCCAGCCAGGTGCCTCCAGGGAGTGATTTTGGTTTTTTTTTTTTTAATTCTTCATACAAAGTTATCCAAACTGGCTGTGAAGATTTTTATTTATATTTGACATACGGAAAAACAGACTATAGCCTATTATAGACTGGCATAGGCTGGATTATATTGGAATATACCATCCTTAAAAAAACCTAAGCAAATGTCTTACACATTTTAACACTTTTGGGTCTTGCCTCATAGTTATCTATTCACATCTGATATCCGTATAGACCCTAACACACAAATTAGACACATAAATGAAAACTCTTCTAATATAATAAACTTGCAATTCTAACAGCTTAGTTGTGGTATTTTTATATTTTTTAAATTTATTTTGAGAGAAAGAGCGAGAGTGAGCACGAGTGGGGGAGGGGCAGAGAGAGAAAAAGAGAGAATCCCAAGCAGGCTCCAAGCTGTCAGTGCAGAGCTCGACACGGGGGTAGAACTCATGGACTGTGAGATCATGACCTGAGCCAAGATCAAGAGTCAGACGCTTCAACAACTGAGCCACCCGGGTGCCCAGTTCTGATATCTTTATTACGCATGACTTTGGACCCAAATATGTGACAATCACATTTAATTATCTATTTCCTCATTCCATATACTAATCTTGTCGCAAAACCTCTGCTAGCACTAGATTGTGAACACTTAACCACAGGGCAATAAGACCGTCTGTTTCTAGAGTTCATGCTTTTCTTGTAAGGAGTTTCCAAAGCAACTCTTCTGGTTCCATGAGTTGGTTAGGGAGAAGTCTAGTAATATAGTTTAAATATTCTCAACGTCATGGCCACAGTGGAATCTTAAGCCATAGCACCCATGTCACAGATGCCCAGCAACAAGTTGAGCCTGTGGGTGTGCTGGCTGCCAAGAACGCCACATCTGTACTTGAAAATCAGCTCCAAACACATTCACGTTCTGTGGGTCAGCCACCTACGTTTTTATAGGAAACGGAGCATTTTCAAGTTATTCAAGTTTTCATTTACTAATCTTTTTAATACTTTAAAATTTTCTTTCCTGCCTAATCATCAAAATTCTCAACATTCAAGATTATAAGTTAAAAAAAAATTTTTTTAGTGTTTATTTTTGAGACAGAGAGAGCGAGCGAGCGAGTACAAGAAGGGGAGGGGTAGAGAGAGGGAGACAGAATCTGAAGCAGGCTCCAAGCTCTGAGCTCTTAGCACAGAGCCTGACATGGGGCTTGAACACACAAACCGTGAGATCATGACCTGAGCCGAAGTTGGACATTTAACCAACTGAGGCACCCAGTCGCCCCTCAAGGTAATAAATTAATGGTACTTCTTGGCATGTCCGGGCGTGATTACCACAACTGAGTCATGTATAGAAGACGACTGCCAGGTTTGTGACTTTAGGATAATCTATAGTAATAGTGGCTTGCGCGAATTAAAGTGAGTTCTTCGATTACTCACAAGAAATACTTTCCTCATCAATGGTTTTGTAACAATGATTCTTGAAAACGACTGCCTATGTGCTCATGGTTGGAGGGGAGAGTAGAATTGAACCGTGGGCTACATGTTGTCTTGCCAAAGAGTTGTAATTCATTTTGAATTTGTCTGTCCACCTCTAATCAAACTATCTTAAAATTAACTCAGCCAAATTCCTAAGCCACCTATAAAAAGGAAACTGTGCACAAAGGTATCGCAGACCTAAGGGAGAAGGCTAGTTGCCTGCGCCCCCTGGGCCTCCACCACTGGTTCCA
>NW_027530974.1:15956132-15962814 GCF_008692635.1 Crocuta crocuta
ATAAATCATAATATATTTATATAATTATAAATTATAATATATTTATATAATTATAAGTAAATTATGATATATTTATATAATTATAAGTAAATTATAATATATTTATATAATTATAAATAAATTATAATATATTTACATAATTATAAGTAAATTATAATTATATAAATATAATTATAAGTAAATTATAATATATTTATATAATTATAAGCAATTTATAATTATATAAATATAATCATAAATAAATTATACTTTTTCTTAGAAGCTCAATACAGAATGGCCACACCTCTGTTGCTGCTGTGTCCTACTGTCTGAGAATATTATCTCTATGAACCCAGCAGTAATAGCCTACCATAAATGAAGAATCCCTGTGTATTTTCTGGGAGTGGAATTTTTAAACCTCTATCCTTTTAAATATTCGCCAAAAGTACTTGTCATCAAGACAAGAAAGTGTGTTAATTCTCATCTGCTCTTACCATTTCATCTCAACTGCTTTTCCACAAAGAGGAAAAAATACTCTCAGATCATTCTCGTCTTTGAGGAAAGTATCCAAATGCTTCTTTAATAACCTGGGAAGAAAAAAAATACATATTTCTGCTTTCTTTAGCCCAACGCACAGAGGAAAGGACTACAAGCGTATGACGCTAAATACTTTTCATGCATTATCTCACTTAATATCCCCTACAATTTTACAAAATAGGTAACATTATTACACTCTCCAGTTTATATATGAAGAAAAAGAAGGTTAAATAACTTGCTTAGTTTCATAGCTAGTAAGTAATCTGATTTCATTAACCCTGGAACTTTCCTCATTTGTAATTAAAAGTTATTTTTCTTGGTTGATAGGTTTTGAAAATTCTTTACTAATTCCTGAATGTATGCGTGTGTTGGGGGGGGGAGAGAAAGAGCCTGGGAGCCACTGGGCCCACTGAACTTTTCAACATTCATTTTATGGGAAGCTCTCTAAATGTGTGTTCATGTCTCAGACTCTGAAAAGTCTAACTCTGCAGTTAATTCCCTCTGTAGAGATGTGGCTTTCTGAGGCCACCCACATGACAAAATAACCCATATAATGGTTCTGGGAAGGTGCACCAACTACCACTCAGTGTGAAAATATGGTAATAGTAACGACGATGATGATGTAATCCCCTGGGAAGTCAGAGTAGCTGCCTGAACAAGTCTGACCACTTTACTGAGCACTGGCCCATGATACATCGCTACTGCTTCAAAACCTACTACCATTTAATACACTGCTCAACATCCTAGTTCACATATTAATTTTTCCTCAGCTTCTTTTCCCCCCTACAGGAGGAAAAAGTGTTTTATAGATAACACTTTACATTTGAACACACGCTATTGGAAAGCAAAGTCGGAACACCGCCACCTTTCAGGATAAAGAGATACACGTTAAGGCGGGCATCTGCCATATATGTAAATATGCATGATCAATACACAGGTGCTACAGGGGCTTAAAAAAAGATGTATTTCATAAATCTCACATGCCTTCAACTGTAAGACACCATGATCTATATACACCCTGGAAAGAGCTAACATTGCTGATTAACCTAAGACATGCCAGAGAGGCGCTGTGTTTCAGAGATGCTAAAAGGTGAAAAACTAAAAAAGTGCACCTTATAATCAGTCAGATATTGTGTACCTATATTACACAGAGTCAGTCTCAGATGTCAGTCTATTTCCAGAGTCAGTTTCAGATGGAGCGTGTCGCTGTTATATAGACCAAACATTTCTTACTGATGTCCTTGTTCTTGATGAAATCCAATTTTATGGTCCACCCACTTCTCTTGCCATTCTTCCAGAGTCAGTACTCGGCTTTTCTGTACCTCGGTATCGGGGTACTCTTTAACATCGAGTAAAGTGCTTTTATCGTCCATAGTTTTGTGGACACCTTTGCCTTACAAACAGATGCCTCCGATGCCTGCACGGAAAATATTACATTACAAGTGTTGTCATTTAAGGGCATCGCAATTCTATTGATGAATGAAATAAAAACCTATTATCCTTTATTCTCTCTCTCCCTCTCTCTCCGCCCCGCCCCCACTCCCAAGTACAAGGCCCCACTCTCTCTCAACATAAACCTAAAAAAGAGAACCTATTATCCTCAGCAGTGTGGCTTTTAAAAATATTTCAACATCCAAGGAAAAGCCATCCAAAAGATTACTTCTCAGCGAGTCTGATTACCTCATATTACATATCAGGAAGGATCTTTAAACTGAATTCGATCTTTAAAAAAATGCTTATTCACTTTTGAGAGAAAGAGAGGGCGTGCATGCACCTGCATGCATGCAGGGAAGGGACAGAGGTAGAGAGAGAACTCCAAGCAGACTCTGCATTGTTGGCGCAGAGCCAGATGAGGGGCTCAAACTCACGAACCATGAGATCATGACCTAAGCTGAAACTAAGAGTTGATGCCTAACTGATTAAGCTACTCAGGCACTCCAACATAGACATGGCCTATTTTTAATTAAACATTTGGAGTAAACATTATTACGACCAGTTAAATACTAGTCACAGCTAAACCACATAGTATTCTATGATTACTTTTCCTTTTCTGCACTTTTTATTCTCTGGTTAATAACTGTCTTACTTTTTCATTTATATAAAATCCCTATGTACCTCTGACTAGCTCAGCTATAAGGTCTACCAGTTGTCCCAACCTCCTGTAGGTACTTTCTCAATCTCTTATCAGATATTCTACCAATAGCAGCATCTTGGAGAAGACTCTCTGGGAGCTTTCTGACCTAGACGTTCCCTGTTCCTACTGCAGAGCTAGCATTCTGGCATTGCTCTTGATTATCACCCTGAAGATCTTCTTCTCTTAATGAATCTTTCTTTTATCCTTTCTTTTCTTTTTTTAATTTTTTTATTTTTATTTTCTAAGAGAGAGAGAGAGACAGCATGAGCAGGGGAGGGTCAGAGAGAGAGGGAGACACAGAATCCGAAGCAGCTCCAGGCTCTGAGCTAGCCGTTAGCACAGAGCCCAACGCGGGGCTTGAACCCACGAACTGTGAAATCATGACCTGAGCCGAAGTCGGATGCTTAACCGACCGAGCCACCCAGGTGCCCCTGCAGCTTTCTAAGAAAGGGTGCCCAGGAGGAAAGGTTTTCGTGATTTTGCTTGTACAACATGACTTCAAACTATTCCAGATCCTTCTATACCTAGTTTTGCTAGGTATAGAATTCTTGGTTGGAAATCTTTTCCTCTCACAATTTAAAAAAACGTCATTCCATTGTCCTCTCGCTTCCAGGGGTATTGCTTACGTTCAAAGACATTCTGATCCTGATATTTTCCAGAAGGTCAATGTTTTTCTCTCGCTTAAAGCTCTTCTTTGCCCCTAGTTTTTCCAATTTCATAATTCTGTGCCTTCTTTTGAATCTGTTTTCAACCATTTGGCTGAGTTTTGTTTTTAATCTGTAAGTGTCATAATCCTCAATGCTGGAAATATTCTTGAATTATTCAGATAATAATTTATGTCCACCTTTTGTTTCTATTTCTCTTTCTCAGACCTCTTTTATTTGGCTATAGACTATCCTGACCTAGTATTGTAAATTTCTCGTATTCCCCCCCCCCCCGTTTTCCAGCTGTTCATCTTTTGTTCTATTTTCTGAGAGACTGCCTTCATGTGTATCTTTCTCTATTTAGTTTTTAAATAAAACTTTTTATTTGGTTTTTCTTTCCTGTTATCAGACTTATTTATCTGCATAGTCTGCTGCTTATGAGTCACTTTTTCTGTTTTTTGTCTTCTGTCTTTCCAACTGGTGACTTTCCTCAAATGCCTAGCAGTTCTTATATCTGCTCATATTTAAGAATAGTACAGAAAGCTGATTAGATGTTTAAGTATGTGGGTGGGCTCACTGACTGTAAGCTTCACCTTAAGGATGATGTGAGTGGATTTCATTTGGAAATCTGGATGTCATTATCTTTGTATTCTTTTGACTGGTCAGACTTTCCATAGATGGATCTCTCAGTCCCTGTAACAAGGATCAAGTCCTTGGAAGCCATGGTTCTATACTCACAAAAGAGAAGGACACAAGTGAGAAGGTTGCAGCATTCAGTTTGCCTGTGTTCAATTAATCTCCATTTTCAGTATGGCACTCAAATCCCTAACTGTGTATTTGTATCTCCCCAGTCCAGAGGTTCCTTACCTTCTGCAGGGAATAAACCCCCAAACTCTGCTGGTGTGGCAAGAGATAGATATCGTGTTGCAGGGACTTGGGAAAGGGGTCTGGGGATTTAGCCTTTCCTGAACCAGAATTTCAAAGGATGCTCCTACGTTCAACCACACCCTTTCACCTCCCAGAGGAATTTAGTGCTGTAATTCCTGAGCATGTGGGGATTCTATAATGCAAATGGGGTTGCTTACTGGCCTTATCCATGACTGGTTAAAGCTTAGCTTTCTTCAGGGGCACCTGGCTGGTTCAGCTGGTATAGCATGTGACTCTTGATCTCAGGTTCAAGAGATCAAGGGTCATGTGTTCAAGTCCCAAATTGGGCATGGAGCCTACTTTAAAAAAAAAAGAATTTAGCTTTCTTCGCTCTGCAAAATCCTTTACCAACTTGCCCATCTGCAATTTTATTGCTTTTGTCTCCCTACCCTACTGCTGTTTTTTTAAAAAAAATTTTTTTAATGCTTATTTTTGAGAGAGAGAAAGAGACAGAGGGAGACAGAGGGGTGGGGCAAAGGGCTCAGGAGACAGAATCCAAAGCAGGCTCCAGGCTCTGAGCGGTCAGCACAGAGCCCGGCGCGGCTAAGGAACCAGCAGATGGTGACCTGAGCTAAAGTTGGACACTTAACCGACTGAGTCCCCCAGGCGCCCCTACCCTATTGCTGTTTTGGTGGGCTTTCAGGAAGGAGCAAAGTTAGATATATGGGTTTGATGTCCTGTCTCTATTCCATAAGTTTGTGTTTTCAAATAAATTTTCTTGCAATTTATTTTTGCATGAGAAAAGGCATACAAGACAACTGGGGAAAAAAGACACTTAAGCATAACTCCAAGTCCATCTGAACATAGGAGGAAAATGCCTGTCCTTTCCATGTGACCCCTGTTACACTACGGACAATATAACACCATACTAACATACCCTTTGAGTCATTAGTGAAACTAGTTTGGAGTATACTCGCATGCTATTATTGGTGGGTCTAATTTAACGATTTATCCATAAGAATAGTAAACATCACATAAAAACAGGTATTTCTGTAAAAGTTCCCTTTACTGCAAAATTTGGTTTTCCTGTGCTTGGGATTTAAGAAGGCACTTCCCTTGGAGGGGAGAACATAAATTCACTTCTCAGCCAACATTCATGAACAAAGGCTTTTGTAAGGTCCTATTGATATCAGGAGGTGACTCTCAGTTTTCTGAGAGGTCAAGGGCAACTGTCTGATTACACTGGGTACAGAAAAGCAAAAAAGAGTTGCAGTTTTGGCATCTACATTTTCAGCCAGAAACTTTGGAACCTGAGCTTGAGCTCTCATAAAACATAATTTTATCATAGAACCAGGGCAACTTGGAATGGTACACTTCGATTCCTTTCACACAAACTTGAAACAGAAGTTAACATCCTGTATATAACTTAACCAAACTCTTAGCTGTTCTAAGTTTCTCAGTGTACACTTGCCCACATGCTTTTTTAGAGAATAAGAAGTTTCTTTCTATAACAAGTGTGAATTATAGGGGTGCCTGGGTGACGCATTCAGGTAAGCATTCAGGATTTTGATTTTGGCTCAGGTCATGATCTCTCCGTGTTGAGATGGAGCTCCTTGGGGGTGGGGGGTGGGGAGCGGGGTGTGTGTGCTGGGCGTGGGACCTGCTTAAGGGTGTCTCCCTCTGCCCCTCCCCCACGTGCCTGTGCATGTTCTCAAAAAAAATTTTAAGAAAAGTACAAATTATAACAATCAGGAAAGGCAAAATCCACAATTATTCCTACCTACACACGGAAACAGATGTGCTAGTTTGGCCCCCAAATCCTCCCTGGGCTGACTCTCAAGTACGGTTTTCTCTCTCAACTTTTCAAAAAAAACATGTTTCTATTTTAGATTTTTATTTTTTATTATTTTTACAGAGAGAGCTCGTCCACGAGCAAGGGAGAGGGGCAGGGACGAAGAGAATCGTAAGCAGGCTCCATCTCACAACCCTGGGATCACGGCTTGAGCTGAAATTAAGAGTGGCGGACTGAAANCAGAGCCCGATGTGGGGCTCGAATCCACGAACCGTGAGATCATGACCTGAACCGAAGTCTGCTGCTTAGCGGACTGAACCACCCAGGTGCCTCCTAGATTTATTTTTAAACGTTGCTAAATTGAAAAATAACTTCTCTAAAGTGCACAAATTTGAACAGTATGGCTCAATCAGTATTTAGACATGCCTACAACTGTGTAACAACCTTGCAGCAAGACAAAATCTTTCCAGCTCCCCAGTNCCCGGGCTGGCGTGTTGCGGCGACGGGGTTCCCGGATCCGTCGCGGGGCTGAGGGTCTCTCCGAATCCCCCCAAACACCTCGCTTGCTTTCTGTGCGGCGGTGCCTTCTCGCCCCGACTCCCTGCACCTCTCCGGCGCCAAGGTGAGCCCGGGAGGCTGTTGCTTCTCCGACTTCGGAGAGCGAGGCGCCGGGAACGCCGGGGGTCTCTCCTGGGGACTGTCAGAGCTCTGTCCCCTGGGGAGCCCCGG
>NW_027530974.1:15962837-15997225 GCF_008692635.1 Crocuta crocuta
CCCCCTCCCGGCGCAGCCACCACGCGTGCAGACTCGAGCGGCATTGCCAGGTCGCTGGGGTAACTCCCCCGGGCGCGGGGACCCGGCGGGGGCGGCCGGGGTTTGGGGGAGCGGTTAGTCCCCAGCCCGGCAGCTGGCAGGTGAAAGAGGAAGGAAGCGAGGCAGGCCCAGCTGTAGAAAGTTAGGGTTCCGTGCTAGGGAATGTAGCCGGCTAGAGGCCCAGCCGTCCCCGGGGTGGGGCGCCGGAGTCCCCAAACCACTCCACTGGGGGAGCGCCGTCACTCCACAGGTATGCACACGACCCAGGGCTTCTGCCTTCTGTTTGGTTGCTTTNGGGAAGCAGGTTTCTTCAGAAGGTACAGGAAAAAGTGACCATGAATAATTAAATTGTCCTTCAGGCAGTGAAAAGAGTCACTAAAGCATTCAGGCAACTGCACACGTTCCATATTTCGGGAAATTTGATGAGCGTGGGTGCAGTAAGGTGCTAGGCCCATCGTATTTTAAAGTGGCCCTGAGGGAAGTTCTTGTTTCTGGTGCCTCTGAAGAAGTTTCTAGTGGTTTATCTTAGTTTTTAGAAATTATGCCGATGCCGTTGTAAATGTTTATTTCATCCAGAAGTCTTTTGGATTCATGTTTTTGTCAATTTTATGGTTTTTTAAAAATTATTCAATAGGCTACTTCAGAAAAGCCTTGGGAATTATTAAAGTAGAAATCTAGATACTGAAAATCCATGTATATATTTACCCCCCCAAAAAGCCCCTCGCTTTTTTTCTCCCTTCTGTCACCTTAAAAGAAAACCAAACCCATACCTTTAAATTTAGAAAGGAACATGCTTATGTAACTGAACATGAAACGAATTGATTATATTTAAAGTTAGATATGTTTATCCATTTGAATAGCCAGGTGAGAGCACTCTCAGCATACTAATTAGCATTTGTGATCAGTATTTCTGAGATTATATTTAAAGCACAAAAGCGGTGGCCCTTCCAACTTAAAACATTTTCCCTTCACCTTAAGCCCCAAGAATCCAGCAGCAGTGAAGACACAGAATGGACAGTGTCGGAAAAGGGCGAGCGTATATCACTGTTAATTATGTAATTAAGGTTGAAAACGTAGCAACACTTAAACATCTTCACTTATATTTTTCCTCGAAAACAGATTTAACGACGGCTTTTATAGCTAGCGTTTTCATTTCCTCTTAACCATTTCTTGAATTGTATAATTCTTCATTACAACTATGTGCCTATTTTCCAGGATACAGTTGGATTAAGATGTTTGTTGAAATTTCCAGAAACTATGCTTTCTTGGGAGAATGCTGGTATTTCTAGGTGATAGAGCGAAGTGTGGCATGCAACTAGGCTGATGATATTGATGTTCCTAAACCTGACATTAGACTCAGCTATTTTTGCTTTAATCCTCACATATACCATACGTTTACATATTCTATATGAATGTTTATGTGTGCCCTATTTGTGGCTCATTTTATGGATAATATAGGATGCACGTATTCTATAAAGAGATTTGTTAGATTGGACAGTCTTTTGAAAATAGAAATGTGATCCAGAGAGCCTTTGGGTAGAAGCATTATAGGCAGACAGTAGTTCTTTTAACACGATTGGTGCTTTATCCAGCAGTGTAACGAGTGGTGCAGAACCAAAAGTCAGCTTATTTAATGCTTAACTGTAATGCGTTTCACAATATGCATAGGGATTATGTATTCATAACTAACATAATGGTTTTAAGAAAGCGAAGACTGAGTCAGAGGAAAGTCATCTGTAACACTGATGTCAAGATTCCTGAGAGTTGGTGTAGATGGCAGACGAAGTTTTCACACATGATGGTAGTGATCAGTGGAAAATGCTCTTATGAATGTTAGTGTAACTCATGGGTACGAACAGAAGGATGAGAGGGCCCTCAAAGCTTTTCTCCAAGGTGTCGACTTTATATCTGTGGAATTTGTATCTTATGATAACACTTTTCCACTTTCAAATTTCTTACCCATAGGTATGTCCTGTTTATTTTTTATACTATTATTGTGTGTGTGTGTGTGTGTGTAGTAGATACGATGGATCAGGGAAGGAATTGTGTGATAATTGTAGAATATGTTATTGAGTACTTACTGTAAGCATTTTTCATTCCTTATTTAATTTAATTAAAAATAGTAATTTGATAGCTCTTTACCTTTCATGATGACTGTATTATTTTTCTCAGAGACTTTGGTTTGTAAGGCTTGTTTAACTGTGCTGTTATTAGACTAGTTTGAGCGCTCATACATTTTTCTAGTAGAAGATACCAGTGATCCAACCTAGATTCCTAAATGTAGTAGTGATTGGACAGTGTGCCTGACATTTTAGTAAAAGGGAACAAATTAGTTTTCTTCGTAAAGTCTAATAAGATCAAACTTCAGGAACTACTAAAAAGACAGTTGGGGGGGAGAGGAACATAACAGACAAAAATCAGGTGTTCTTACTGAATTTTACAAACAGTGTAATTGGTTTATTGGTCATTTGTGTGGTGTTTCTTATTTTTATACTTTGAAACATACATGTTAGTAATGGACAACATTTATTGAGTACAGTACTTACAATATGCCAGGTCTGGTGCTTTAATAGATTATCTTACTGTTCACACCACTGCTGTGGGTTACACGCTTGCTGTGCCCATTTTATATACGGGAACACTGAGGCTAAGTCTTAGATTAAGTAGGTTGAAAGCAGTGGCTTCACACCAGTGCAATCTAAGTGCAGAGCATACGCTCTTACCTATTAAACTACATAATAAATTTCCTCCAGAGTGTCAAAAGCATTACTATTTACTTAATTTTTTTTTTTGGAAGGTTTTCTGAAACTATGGCAACCCCTCGGAGGAGGACAAAGAAGAAAGCATCTTTTGATCATTCTCCAGATAGCCTGCCTTTGAGGAGCTCCGGTAGGCAGGTATTGCTCATCTGTTCACTCAGTGTACCTGTTTTGTTGTAAGTGATCTCCACATCCGACGCGGGGCTTGAAGTCACAAGCCCGAGATCAAGAGTCGCATGCTCCACTGAGAGAGCCCTCCCGGCACCCCCATGATATGCACCTGTTTTGAGCACATGAGATGGTGATGGTTTGGGCTGAAGTATTAGAGATGAAAATATGTCTTTTCAGTCTTCAAGGAACTCGCAGCCTGGTGGAGAAATTCCCCTCGGAACGACCCCAGCACAGTGTGATCAAGGGCTATCGCCCTTTCTGCACTCTGGTGTAGAAAAAGTACATCTGGCGGAGGGGACTGTAGAGACAAAGGCGTAGAGTGTGAATCAGCATGGGCTGGTCAGGGAATCACAGCTGTGCTTTGCTCCCAGGATATGAGCTGCGGCCAGATCATGCTTGGCGTGGCGTCGTTCACAGGAACTTGGACTTCAGCTTGTAGCTGGTTGGGTGCCGTTGGCAGGTTCCTTGCAGCCATCTCTTTTCTAGGGTTTTGTTTTCTTTCTTTTTTTTTTAAAGAAAAATATTGAATGATGTAATTTTTTTTGTAAAATTATTCAGTTTTGGGGAGCTGGCTCTGTTGTAAGAGCATGTGACTTTTTTTTTCCTTTATTTTTAACGTTTATTTATTATTGAGAGACAGAGCTTGAGCAGAGAGAGAGGAGGAGACACAGAATCCGAAGCAGCCTTCAGGCTCTGAGCTGTCAACACAGAGCCAGTCGCGGGGCTCAAACTCATAAACCATGAGATCATGACCCGAGCCGAAGTTGGTCAGATGCTTAGCCAACTGAGCCACCCAGGCGCCCTGCATGTGACTCTTGATCTGAGGTTGTGAGTTCGAGCCCCCTGTTGGGTGTGGAGATTATTTAAATACACAAACTTAAAAAAGGTAATACAATTCAATTTTTTTTTTATTGGCAGTGCCGAGAGTAATTGCTCTAATTAAAGAATTCTTTGAGTGTGGCTTTTATTTTGACTGGTACAGCTTTTCCTGAGAAAGGCTCACGTGTGTTTTGTTGATTTTCTTAAAATATTTATTTTGAGAGGGAAAGAAGGAAAGCAGGGGAGGGGCAGATAGAGGGAGAGAGAGAATCCCAAGTAGGCTCTGCTCAACGTGGGGCTTGATCTCAGGAACCTTGAGATCATGACCTAAGCCCAAATCAAGAGTCGGCCGCTTAACCGTCCGAGCCACCCAGGCGCCCCGGCTGGCGTGTGTTCTCGTTCTTTCCTCAGAGACCTGTCGTTCAGGCACTCCTGTGTATTTCTAGCACATCCGTGAGTCACTCGCACACTGCTGTCTCCGGAAAGTTGCTCTTTCGTCAGCCCCTCACCTGCTGCCCGGGTGTTGCTGATTCTCACCACATAGAAGTTATTTCAGTGATAAAAACCTTCCACCTGCTTCATTCCTCGCCCTTCTGGGGGGAAATTGTAACCTCACAGCTGGGTTCTTCCTCAGGCCAAGAAGAAAGCAACGGAGACCACAGATGAAGATGAGGACGGCAGTTCAGAGAAGAAATACAGGAGATGTGAAAAGTCGGGCTGCACAGTAGCGTGTCCCGTGTGCTTTGCAAGTGCTTCTGAAAGGTCTGTGTGGATGGCATGTGCCAGCCTCCCCTTCCTGCCCAGGAGAGCATTCTTGGTGGGGACATCATCTTCCAAGATTGTTTCCCTAAAGATAGAGCTAGATAGTGTAAGTCCTCTAAGAATAGAGACACTGCCTGTACAGTGTGTGCACCGCCCCGCCCCCGTACGCTTCCTCTCCCCCCCAGATGGAGCAGCTCTGTGCAGCGGCCAGTCAGTGTCCTCAGGTCCCATGCACCAGGGCTTTGTTGCTCCTGGGAGTTGAGGGTGGGGTGGGGGACACAGGAGAGCCGATCACGGGCTCCCCGCGGAGCCCCGCACATGGTTACTTTCTCTGTGCTTCCCGTCCCCCTCAGATAACCTCTCCTCTTCCAGTAGACATGCACAGGCCTCACTGACACCGTGAAGCCACCCATACTCTTGTCATTTTTTGGGGATGACCCAAGCCTGACCTTTTACTGCCAGAGAAATACCTTCAGATGAGGCTTCAGATTCCACGAAACCTGGAAAACAAATCCCCATTTTTATTTTCTAGTCACACAGAGATGCTGGTGTTAGCGTTCACCGCGGCATTGTATTTCATTCTTCGGCAACATGCTGGATGTTGGACAGGTTACATTTGCCAGATAGCCTGCCTGATGGTGGGGGTCCAGCTGGCTGGACTCGTTCACCACTCAGTACTGGGGCCCGAGGTTCTTGCTGGAGACTGCGCTGTCTCCTCCGCACACATGAAGTGTGCAGCAAGCACAGTGACACATTTTGTGTCCTGTCATCAAACCCGACCATTGCTCCAGGGTGGGGGGTGGGGGGTGGGGGGGGTCTTGATAAAACCTCTGAGTCCCAGGCCCTTCTGGGGTCTGAGTCCCTGTGTCCTCCTGTGTATTATTATGGATCAAACATCCTTTTACTTTCCCCTTTTCACCAGCTCTTGGTTGTCAGGATTCTAAGTGGAGATCATACAAAATGGGCTGTAAAATGTGCTTAATACATGTGTTTAAAAAGAGACCAGAAATGCTTACTCATCACCAAAGCTGCATGTCTTTGCTATTTTCAGATGTGCCAAAAATGGCTACACATCCCGATGGTATCACCTCTCCTGTGGGGAGCATTTCTGTAATGAATGCTTTGACCATTACTACAGAAGGTTTGTTTGCTGATTCTTGGAGGTTTCCCCTGGTGGAGGGCACGGTGGTGGGCGTGGCTGGGGGGAGCGGAAGGGTCAGGCAGTTGAGACGGAGCCCGTAGGCTTGCTGAGTTCCTCCCGTGTTCCAGCCATGCCAACTACAGCCGGGCCAGAACTTCGATGCAGTAGTTTGGTGTGTGCACACTCGGGTCAGAGAGTATCTGCTGTGAGATAGTCATTCTTTTTACTCTGCGAGTGGGCACTGCTTTGCTATTCTGTGACCAGGTACGCTGCCTGGGGACAGAGATTTGGGGGAGGATGCTGATGACTACGAGGTGCTGGACAGACAGGTGGTCAGCCCTTAATAGTTTTCCATACTAAACTGGAATGAACGCACCCTTCCCGATGGCCTGTTTGAAGGGCACCAACATAACTTTTAACCTTCCTAAGATGGTTACGTAATGGCTAATCAAATCCGTTACGTAAGACTTCCTAACCTGCTGCCTGTTTCTGAAAACCTGGTGAACTTCGGGCTTGATACATTGTTTTTATTCTTTTTTTCAGTCATAAGGATGGATATGACAAATATACTACCTGGAAAAAAATATGGACTAGCAACGGGAAAACCGAACCTAGCCCCAAAGCTTTCATGGCGGACCAGCAGCTCCCGTACTGGGTAAAAAATTACAATGCTTTATTGTCCTGGGAAATGTTTGTGGAACCAATGGCAAGAATGGATGAAAATACTGATTTTTTTAGGAAATCTTTCTATTATTACACTTATTCTACTCTCTATGTCAGTTAAAGCACATCACGTTTTTTTATTCTTGTAGAAGACTTGGATGACTCATGGTATAAAGAAGAAACTAAAACTACCATTAGCTGATTCATATCTATCAAAACTTTTTTTCTGTTCGTATTTTTATGTGTATGTTGAAGCACAATTTCATGCTTTTATATATAAATCCTAATTAGTACTTTGTGTATAATTTCGTATAGCTTTTAGTTTATTTAACTTTTTATTACTTTTCCACGTAGCCATGCTTGAAAATATATTTTAGTGATTGTATGTATTAGATAAGTATACCATCATTTAATAAATGATTAGCTAATTTTTAAAATATTATAGGTAACTCTGAGCTTCTCTTGTGCACTTAAAATTTATTAATTTTTTAAGTTTATTTATTTATTTTGAGAGAAAGGGGGGTGGTGGGGGGAGAGAGAATCCCAAGCAGGCTCTGTCAGGACATAGCCTGACGTGGGGCTCAAACCCAGGAACCATAAGATCATTACCTGAACTGAGATCAAAAGCTGGATGCTCAACTGACTCAGCCATCCAGGCGCCCCTGAAATTTTTTTTACTGATGCAAAATTCACATAACAAAATTAACTATTTTTAAATTTTTTAAAGTTTTAAGTAATCTCTATACTCAACATGTGGCTCGACTCACAACCCTGAGATTGAGTCGCACACTCTTCCACTGAGTCTTCCACATTTAAATTAATTATTTTAAAGTGCACAGTGTAGTGGCATCTAGTACGTTGACCGTGCTGTGCAGCCAGGTACTTATTGCCAAGCATCTTCATCATTCAGAGTCCCCTTCCCTCTCCACTTCCCTAGCTCCTGACAGCCCCTCATCTGCTTTCTGTCCTTAAGGATTACCTCTTGTGGAGGTTTTATATAAAGGAATCATGTAGCATGTGACCTTTCATGACTGGCTTCTTTCTCATAGCATAATGTTTTTGAGGTTTATCAGTGTTGCACTTCACTCCTTTTCACGGGTAATATTCCATAGTGTGGGTTGGTCAGATCCTGTTTATCTGTTCATCTGATGACGTTTGGGTATTTTTCACCTTTTCCTTATTGCAGGTAGTTGCTGCTGTGGACATTTGTGTGTGAATGCTTGAATGTCTGTTTTCAGTTCTGTTTGGTATATATATACCCTGGAATAAAATTGCTGGGTCTTATGATAATTCTATGTTTAACTCTTTGAGGGACTTCTAGACTCGTCTCCATAGCAGATGGTTGTACCGTCGTCATTCCCAGCACCAGTGTGTGAGGCTTCAAATCTCTCCACGGCCTCACCAACTCTGGTTTTCCATTACTTTGATTTTAGCTATCGTCGTGGGCGTGAGTGATAGATACCCCTCCCAGAGTGTCTCTCTGTGGTTTTGATTTGCATTTCTGTAACGACTAATGCATGTTTGTGTGTGCTTGTTGGTCATTTGTTTGTCATCTTTGGAGAAGTGTCTGTGTAAGTCTTTTGTCCATTTTGAAAAATTACTGGTTCCCTATGCTGTACATTTCACTTCTGTGACTTATAACTGGAAGTTGTAGCTCTTAGTTGCCTTCATCCGTTTCGCCCATCTTTCTACCCACCTCCTCTCTGGCGACCAGCAGTTCTCTGTATTTGAATCTCTTTTTTGTCCATTTATTTTTTAGGTTTCACATATAAGCAAAATCATACAGTATGTGTCTTTCACTGACTTAGTTCACTTAGCACGATGCTAAGTTCATCCATATTGTTACATGGCAAAGACTCACTGTTTTCTGTAGCTCAGTTATATTCCATTGTATATACATACCCCACATCATCATCTTTTTTATTTTGAAAGAGAGTGCGCAGGCATGTGTGAGTGCGGGAGAGGCAGAGAGAGAGAGAATCCCACGCAGGCTCCACACTGCCACTGCAAAGCCTGATGTGGGGCTTGGTCTCACGAACCATAAGATCATGACCTAAACAGAAATCAAGAGTCAGATGCTTAACCAACTGAGCCACCCAGGGACCACTATGCCACGTCTTTATCCATTTATCTTCTGATGGATACTTGGGTTGTTGTCATAATTTGGCTCTTGTAAACAAGGCTGCAGTAAATACAGGGGTGCATATATCTTTTCAAATTAATGTTTTCATTTTCTTTGAGGAAATACTTAGTAGTGGAATTAGTGGATCATATTGTGTTTCTATTTTTTGTTTTTTTTTTTTGAGGAAACTCCATATATTTTCCATAGTGGTTGCCTCAGTTTACATTCCTACCGACAGTGCACGAGTGTTCCCTTTCCTCCACATCCTCACCAACACTCATTATTTAAATTGGTTTTGATGTTTTTGTAATTTATTTTGAGAGAGAGAGAGTGGGGGGGTGGGAGAGAAAGGCCATGCCCACAGGGGAGTGGAAGAGGTAGAGAGAGAAAGGTGAGAGAGAGAATCCCAGGCAGGCCTACGCTGTCAGCATAGAACCCAATGTGGGACTCAAACTCAAGAACCATGAGATCGTGACCTGAGCCCAGGTCAAGAGCCAGATGCTTAATCAACTGAACCACCCAGGTGGTTATTTATTGACTTTTTAATACTAGCCATCCTTATAGGCTTAAGGTGATATCATTGTAGTTTTGATTTGTATTTCCCTGATGATGAATGATGTTGAGCATCTTTTCATGTGTCTTTGGGTCAACTGTATGTCTTCTTCAGAAAAATGTCTCCTCAGGTCCCATTTTCAGTCAGATTATTTGTGTTTTTGGCGTTGAGTTGTAAAGGTTCTTTATATATTTGGATATAGTTTGGATATTAACTCTTTATTGGCTAAATCATTTACACATGTCTTCTCTTAGTCACTGGATTGCCTTTGGGTTTTGTTGATGGTTTCTTCACTGTTCAAAGCTTTTTATTTGATGTAGTCCCAGTAGTTTATTTTTGCTTTTGTTTCCCTTGCCTGAGGAGACATAGCCATAAATATGTTGCTAAGGCCAATGTCCGTGAAATTACTGCCTGTGTTTTCTTTTATGGTTTCAAATCTCACATTTAGATCTTTAACCCATTTTGAGTTTATTTTTGTGTATGGTGAGAGACAGTGGTCTGGTTTCATTCTTTTGTATGTAGATGTCCAGTTTTCCCAGCACCATTTATTGAAGAGACTGTTTCCCCCATTGTAGAGAATTTTTCTCTATTGTAGATTAATTGATCACATAAACATGGGTTTATTTCAATCCTGTTTCATTGACTTGTGTGTCTGTTGTTGTGCGAGTACCATAGTGTTTTGATTACTATAGCTTTGTAGTATATCTTGAAGTCTGGAATTATGATTCCTCTAGTTTTGTTCTTTCTCAAGATTGCTTTGGATTCAAGGTCTTTTGGGGCTTCATACAAATTTTAGGATTATTCTAGTTCTGTGAAAAATGCTGTTAGTATTTTGGTAGGGATTCTGCTAAATCTGCAGATGGCTTTGGGTAGTATGGACATTTTCACAATATTCTTTCAGTCCGTGAGCATGGTATATCTTTCCATTTTGTCATCTTCAGTTTTTTTCATTAATATTTTAATTTTCAGAATACAGGTCTTTCACTTCCTTGATTAACTTCATTCCTAGGTATTTTTATTCTTTTTGGTAGAATTGTAAATGGGATTGTTAAAATTTTTCTTTCTGCTACTTCATTATTAGTGTATAGAAAGGCAACAGATTTCTGTATGTTAATCTTGTATTTAACTTTACTGAATTCGAATAGTTTTTTGGTGGAGTCCTTAGAGTTTTCTATATATGGTATCGTGTCATCTGCCAGTAGTAACTGACAGTTTTACTTCTCCCTTACCAATTTGGATGCCCTTTATTTCTTTTTTTAAATGCTTTTTTCTCTTTGAGAGAGCGAGCGAGCACGCATGGACGTGCACAAGTGGGGGAGGGGCAGAGAGAGAGAGGGAGACACAGAATCCGAAGCCGACCCCAGGCTCTGTGCTGTCAGTGCAGAACCCAGCAGGGGGCTTGACCTCTTGAATTGCAACATGATGACCTGAGCTGAAGATCATGCTTAACCGACTGAGCCACTCAGGCTCCCCAATGCCTTTTATTTCTTTATGCAGCAATCAGACACGAAAAAAATAAGAGGCATCTTTTGCCCATTTTTAAAATGGGTTGTTAATCTTTTGTTGTTGAGTTGTAAGAGTTCTTTATGTTTTGGATCCTAAATCCTCATGATACATCACTTGCAAATATTTTCTCCTGTAGGTTGCTTTTTCACTTCTTGATAGTGTCCTTTGATGCATAAAAATTTTTAGTTTTGAAGTTCAGTTTATCCATTTTTTCTTTTGTTGCTTGTGCTTCGGGTGTCATATCCAAGAATCCATTGCCAGCAATAGCCCTGCTAGGAATTTACCCAAGGGACACAGGAGTGCTGAGGCATAGAGGCACATGGACCCCAATGTTCACAGCAGCACTCTCCACAATAGCTAAAACATGGAAAGAGCCTAAGTGTCCATCCACTGATGAATGGATCAAGAAGATGTAGTTTGTCTATACGATGGAATACTACATGGCAGTGAGAAAGAAGGAAATCTGGCCATGTGTAGCAATATGGATGGACCTTGAGGGTGTTATGCTGAGTGAAATAAGTCAGGCAGAGAAGGACAGATATCATATGTTTGCACCTATAGGAGGATTAGGAGGAACTTAACGGAGGGCCATGGGGGAGAAGAAGGAGAAAAATAGTGGGGGAGGGGGAGGGAGGCAAACCATGAGAGACTCTTGAATGCTGAGAACAAACAGGGCTGATGGGGGTGGGGGAGAGGAAGGGGGGCGATGGGCATGGAGGAGGGCACTTGTGGGGATGAGCACTGGGTGTTATATAGAAACCAACTTGACAGTAAGCCAAATATATAAAAAAATCCATTGCCAAATCTGAGGTCATGAAAGATGGACTCCTGTGTTTTCTTCCAAGAGTTTTATCACTTTAACTCTTCATTTTTTAGGTATTTGATCCATTTTGAGTTAATTTTTGTATGTATGTGATGGAGACGTTTGACTTCATTCTGTCTGTATGGATATCTGCACACTGAAAAAATAAACCTTTTAATTTGGAATAATTTTAAGTTTATGGAAAAGTTGCAAGGATAGTAACAGGGAATTCCAGTGTATCTTTCATGCGGTTTCTCCTAATGTTATCACTCACCAACCATGATACAGAGCTCAGAAATTAACATTGGTGCAGTGCTAATACCTACATTACAGAATTTATTTGGATTTCATCGTTTTTTCCCCCACTAGTGTCCTTTTTTTTACCGTTACAGTTTCCAGTTCTGTTCAATGTCCATCCTTTTTGACTAGCTAAATTTAGCTCTGATTATTCCTTTGAGTTAGAGCTGGAAAGCCTTTATTACAGCAGTACCTAGGTCCCCTTTGCACTTTCTTCGTCCCTGAGCTAGTATTGAATCAGTATCTACCTGATGAGGTAAAAGTGGATTATATGGTTGCTGGTCATGCAAGGGGGAGGAAAAGTCCTTAGTGCGAACAGGTTGGTCAGATCGTGTGGAAGAGATGGCTGAGCGAGTGGTCGAGGATGGAAATGCTAGCACAAGATTAGCCAACTCACTGACCGTGGTGTGTTACCTTCCATCTAGGTTCAGTGTACAAAACCTGAATGTAGAAAATGGAGACAACTTACCAAGGAAATCCATCTTACTCCACAGATAGCAAGGACCTACCGGTGTGGTATGAAATTGAATTCTACTACTGTTAAGGTATGATCTCTGTTGTTTTTCCTTTTAAATTAATGGATGGGTTAAGTTAGGTGTAAGTAGTGATGGTGTATATTTTTCATTTATTGTATTTTTTCCTTCATCTTTTTTTGAAAGTCTATTTCTTTTTTTTTTTTTGAGAGAGAGAGAGGAGAGTGAGTGCGGGAGAAGCAGAGAGAGAGGGAGAGAGAGAGAATCCCAAGCAGGGCTCGGTCCCATGACCTGATCATGACCTGAGCCGAAGTCGGACCCTTAACTGACTGAGCCACCCAGGCGCCCTAGTTTTTCATTTATTGTATTGATGATTGTAGTGATCCACGGATAACAGAACCCCAACTACAGTGGCTTGACTAATTGAGGATTTTATTTTTTTCTCATTATAAGAAGTTCAGAAATGGCCTGTCCAGGCTTGGTGTGGCTGTCCAGGGAGGTCTCCCTTCTAGTTTCTGTTCCCACCAGGAAATGGTTGCTGTATCAGCCATTGTGTCCAGATTCTAAGCAGAGATGAGAAAGGCAAAGGGCAATAGGGGTGTGCCAGCCAAGCTTTACCCTCTTTTACTGATGAAATATTAGCCTTCCAGAAAGTTCCAAAAGTAGATTTCTCTTTACATTTCCTTGGCTAGAACAGGATCATGCAGCTACTCTGAACAACAGTAGAGCTGAAAGAAGAAAATATTTTAAAACTGAGCACATTGCAATATCAAACAAAAGCAGGATCCTTTTAGCAAGGAAGAAGGGATGGATAGGGCTGGGGGATTAGGAATCTGGCATAGTTGGTATAGTACCTTTTTTTTTTTTTTTTGACAAGTGGCAATTAATGTTTAAAAGGTGTAACTTTTATTTTCCATATTGGTTTCAGGCATATGATATAGTGATTCAGCAATTCTATACATTACTCAATGTTCATCATGATAAGTGTACTCTTAATACCCATCCCCCATTTCCCCCATCCCCCCACTCACCTCCCCTCTGACAGTCATCTGTTCTTTACATTTAAGAGTCTATTTCTTGGTGTGCAGCTCTCTCTTTTTTTCCTTTTCCTTGATTGTTTTGTTTCTTAAATTTCACATATGTGTGACATCATATGGTATCTGTCTTTCTCTGACTTACTTTGCTTAGCATTATACTCTAAAGCTCCATCTAGTTGTTGCACATGGCAAAGTTCATTCTTTTTTTATGGCTGATACTAATCCATTGTATGTATATACACCACCTCATCTTTATCTGTTCATCTATCGATGGACCCTGGGCTGCTTCCTTTCTTTGCTATTGTAAATAATACTGCGGTAAACATATGGGTAAATGTATCCCTTTGAGTTAGTGTTTTGGCATTTTTTTGGATGAATACCCAGTAGTGCAATTACTGGATAATACGGTAGTTCTGTTTTTAACTTTTTGAGGAACTCCATACCGTTTTCCACAGTGGCCGCACCAGTTTACATTCCCATGAATAGTGCAAGAGGGTTACTTTTTCTCTACATCATTGCCAGCACTTGTTGTTTCTTGTGTTG
The DNA here is from genome assembly GCF_008692635.1 of Crocuta crocuta. Lineage (NCBI taxonomy): Eukaryota > Metazoa > Chordata > Mammalia > Carnivora > Hyaenidae > Crocuta > Crocuta crocuta. Next base: position 15,976,525 of record NW_027530974.1, read on the forward strand.
TTGATTTTAGCCATTCTGGCAGGCGTGAGGTGATACCTCATTGTAGTTTTGATTTGCGTTTCCCTGAGAATGAGTGATGTTGAACATCTTTTCATGTGTCTGTTGGCCATGTGTATGTTGTCTTTAGAAAAAGTTCTCCTCATGTCTTCTGCCCATTTTTGATTGGATTATTTGGGGTTTTGGGGTGTTGAGTTGTATCCATCATGGTTTCTAGCCATGAAATCATGACCTGAGCTGAAGTCAGACACTCAATTTACTGAGCTTCCCAGGTGCCCGCAGTATTTGTTTTTCTAATCCATGAGTACGGACTGTCTTCCCATTTCTTTATGTCATCTCCAGTTTCTTTCACCAGTGGTTTATATTTTCAGAGTACAGGTCTTTTTCTTCGTAGGTTTATTCCTAGGCATCTTAATTGTTTTTAGGTGCAGTTGTAAATGGGATTGTTTTCTTTATTTTTCTTTCTGCCGCTTCGTTATTGGTGTATAGAAATGCAACAGATTTCTGAACACTGATTTTGTAGCCTGTGATTCTACTGAATTTGTTAATCAGTTCTACCAGTTTTTTTGGTAGAGTGTTTTGAGTTTTCTGTGTCTGGTATCATGTCATCTGCCAGTAGTGAAAGTTGTACATCTTCCTTACTGATTTGGATGCCTTCTGTTTCTTTTTGTTGTTTGATTGCTGAGGCTAGGACTTTGAGAACTATGTTGAATAAAAGTGGTGACAGTGGACATCCCTGTCTTGTTTCTGACCTTAGGGGAAAAGCTCTGTTTTTCCCCATTGAGGATGATGTTCACTGTGGGCTTTTCATACATGGCCTTTGTTATGTTGGGATGCGTCCCCTCTAAACCAGCTTTGTTGCAGGTTTTTATCATGAGTTGATGTTGCGCTTTGTCAAATGATTTTTCTGCACTGAAATAATATAGTTCTTATCCTTTTTCTTACTGGTGTGATTCATTGTGTTGATTAGTTTGCAAATACTGAACCACCCTTGCAACCCAGGAATAAATCCCACTTAATCATGGTGAATCATTTTTTAAATGTATTGTTGGATTTGGTTTGCCAGCATTTTGTTGAGGATTTTTGCATCTATGTTCATCAGAGATATTGGTCTGTAGTTCTCTTTCTTGGTAGTGTCTTTATCTGGTTTTGGAATCCGAATAAACCTGGCCACATAGAAGTAATTTGGAAGCGCTCCCTCCTCTTCTATTTTTTGGAATAGTTTGAGAAGAATAGGTATTAACTTTTTAAATGTTTAGCAGAATTCTCCTGTGAAGCCATCTGGTCCTGGACTTCTTTTTGTTGAGAGTTTTTGATTACTGATTACTGATACAGTTTCTTTGATGGTAATCAGTTCAAATTTTGTATTTCTTCCTGGTTCCATTTTGGTAGGTTATGTGTTTCTAGGAATTTATCTATTTCTTTGAGGTTGCATTCGTTGGCATGTGGTTTTTCATAATATATTTTGTAATTGTTTGTAATTTCTGAGGTGTTGGTGGTTTGTAATTTTATTTCTTTGAATCCTTGCTCTTTTTTTCTTGATGACTTTAGCTGGAGGTTTATCAGTTTTACTGTTTTTTTTTTTGTTTGTTTGTTTGTTTTTTCAAAGAACCAGCTCCCGGTTTCGTTGACCTGTTTTAGTGTTTTTTAGTTTCTGTAGCATTTATTTCTGCTCTGATCTTTTTTTTTCCCCTTCCTTTTGCTGTCTTTGGGCTTCATTTGTTGTTCCTTTTCTTGCTCTCTCTTAGGTGCACAGTTAGGTTGTTTGAGATTTTTCTTTTTGAAGTAAGCCTGCATTGGTATAAACTTCCTTTTGGAACTGCTTTCGCTGTATCCCAAAGGTTTTGAACCACTGTGTGTTCATTTTCATTTGTTTCCATATACTTTTCATTGTGTAGTAGCATGTTATTTAACCTTCATGTATTTGTGCCCTCTCCAGTTTTCATCTTGTGATGGACCTCAAGTCTCCTAGTGTTCTGGTCAGAAGGGATGCACAGCATATGACTTTGATCATTTTAAATTTGTGGAGGCTTGTTTTATGGCCCAGTATGTGATCTGTTCTGGGGAAAGCTAGTGTGTACTTGAATGTGTATTCTGTTTCTGTTTTTAAAAAATTTTTTTAATGTTTGTTTTTAAGAGAGAGAGCGAGAGCACATGCTGCGTGTGTGAACAGGAGAGGGATAGAGAGAGAGGGAGACACAGAATCTGAAACAGGCTCCAGGCTCTGACCTGTCAGCACAGAACCCAATGTGGGGCTCCAGCTCATGAACCATGAGATCATGACCTGAGTCGAAGTCAGACTCTTAACTGACTGAGCCACCCTGGTGCCCCAAATGTATATTCTGTTTTAGAATGGAATGTTCTGAATATATCTCTTAAACCCATCTGTTCAGTGTGTCATTCAAAGTCATGGTTTTCTTGTTGATTTCTGTTTAGATAATCTGTCCATTGATATAAGTCAGGTGTTAAAGTCCCATACTATTTTTTGTTATCACTGATTAGCTCCTTTATGTTTGTTATTAACTATTTTATGTATTTGGGTGCTTGAATGTTGAGCCCATAAATATAATTGTTAGATTTTCTTGTTGGATTGTTCCCTTTGTTATAGTGTCCTTCTTTGTCTCTTTTCTTTCTTTTAAAGTCTCTTTTGTCCAGTATAAGTATTGCTACTCTGGCTTTCTTTGGCATCCATTTGCATGATAGATGTTCTCCATCCCCTCACTTTAAATCTGCAGGTGTTTTTAGGTCTAAAATGAGTCTCTTGTAGGCAGCATATACATGGGTCTTGTTTTTTAATCCATTTTGTAATCCTGTTTTCTTTTTTTAAGTTTGTTTATTTTCAGAGCGAGTGCATGTATGTATGTTAGAGGGGCAGAGAGAAAGGGAGAGAGAATCCGAAGCATGCTTCATGCTGTCAGCATAGAGCCGGATGCAGGGGTTTGACCTCATGAACTGTGAGATCATGACCTGAGCTAGAGTCAGCTGCTTAACTCACTGAGCCACCCAGGCACCCCACCCTGTGTCTTTTGATTAGAGAGTTTAGTTCATTTACATTCAGTGTTATTGATAGCTGTGTATTTATTGTCATTTTATTACTTGTTTTGTGACTGCTTCTGAAGATTTTCTCTGATCTTTCTTGTCTTTCTGTCATGGTTTGTTAGTTTTCTTTAGCTCTGTATTTGGATTTCCTTCTTTTTATTCCTTGCATATTTGTTAGCGGTTTTTGATTTGTGGTTACCATCAGGTTTGTATATAACCCCTTCTGCATATAGCAGTCTGTATTAAGGTGATGGTCATTTAGGTTTGAGTCATTCTTTTCTCCAATCTTCCCCATGTTTTAGGTATAGGGTGTTATGTTTTACATCCTTTTGTGTGTTCCTTGGCTGTTTTTTTTTTTAATAGAAATATTCATTTTTACTGCATTTCTGTTTCCTTCCTTAATACAATCATTTTTGGTCTCTCCTTTCCACTTAATGAGTCCCTTTAATATTATTTGTGGGGCTGGATTAGTGGTCACGGACTCCTTTGGTTTTTGTGTGGGGAAACTTTCTATCTTTCCTTCTATTCTGAATGATAACATGCTACTCCTTTCTGGCTTGGAAAGTTTCTGCTGATAGCTTTATGGCTTTTTTTTTTTAATTTTAAAAAAATTATAGAGAGTGCAGTTTGGGGAGAGGGGCAGAGGAAAGGAGAGAGAGAATCGCAAGCAGACTCTATGCCTAGTGTAGAGCCGGACACTGGGCTCGATCCAATAACTGTGGGATCATGACCTGAGCTGAAATCAAGAGTCAGATGCTCAACTGACTAAGCCACCAAGGCACCTCTGGGATTTCTTTGTCTGTAACTGTCTTCTTTTGTATTGCTACTTTAATATTTTTTCATTATCACTATATTTTGCCATCTTAATTACAGTATGTTTTAGTGTGGGTCTGCTTTTGTTGATTTTATTGGGCTTCTCTGTGCCTCCTGGATCTGGATATCTGCTTCCTTGCCTAGATTAGGGAAGATTTCAGCCCTTATTTCTTTAAGTAAATTCTCTTCTTCCTTTTCTTGCTCTCCTTCTTCTGGGACTCTATCATACAAATGTTACTATGTTTGATGAAGTCACTGAGTCCCCTAAGTCTTTTGTCACTTTGCATAATTCTTTTTTGTCTCTTTTGTTCAGCTTGATTACTTTCCATCACTCTGTTAATTCGTTCCTCTGACTCTTCCATCCTGCTGTTCGTTCCATCAAGTGTGTTTCTCATTTTATTTATTGAGCCCTTTGTCTCTGTGTTATTCCTTTTCTCACTGTTAAGGATCTCACTGTTGTTCTCTACTCTTTTCTCAAGTCCCACGAGTATCCTTATGGTCTTTGCTTTAAATTCTCCATCCTGCATGTTACTGGTATCTGTTTTGCTTAGATCTCTGGCTGTGGCATTGTCCTTTCCTTTGGGGCAAATTCCTCTGTCTTCTCACCTTATGTAAGTCTGTATTCCTGTTTCTGTGTGTTAGGAAAGCCAGCTGCATCTGTTCTTGAGGGTAATGGTCTTGTGAAGAAGAGGTCCCTTAGGGCCCTGCCGCGTAGTGTCCCCTGTAGCCCGGGGCCCGGAACCTGTGGGAGCGTCTCCCGTGTGTGCTGTGAGTGCTCTGCGCTTGTGTCCTGGCCGCTTTATCCTTGAGGCTAGTCATCTGCAGAGGCCCTCTTTGCCTGTTCCGAGCAGTGTTCGGTCCCTTGGCCTGACTGGTGTGCTCTAGTTTGCTTGTGAAATGGGACCTGTCACCACTGCCACAGGAACTGAGGCCTTGCAAAACTCTCGCGGTACGGACAGGGCTTTGGCCCAGCCTTCTGGGAGAAAGGGCCCGCTGTGCTGACTGCAGAGGGCGGTTCCCCTGAACCCGGGTGGGGGAGGCTTGGCGCACGCAAGTGTGGTAGCTGGTGTTGGCACTGGGCTGGCTCCTGCAGCTGGCTCTGTGTTTATGCTGAGGGGTAGGAGAGAAATGATGCCTGACAGTTCCTTTGTTCCCAGAGGGGTCTCTCTGTGACCGCTGCCTCTCTGGGTCATGCTCTGAGATGCGCAGCTAACCTCCCCACTGTGTGTCCCGGGTGCCCTTCAGATCACTGGGTTCATGCTATGTGTCTGAGGGCTGTTTGCCCTGCCTCCTCTCCAGCCCCAATGCCCTCTGGGCTCTATCCCAGACAAGCCCACCGACCTTAAGAATTCTAGGCTTTAACTCTTGCTGGTTGCAAGAACTCTCAGAATTTGGCCCGTCTTACTTTCCAAGCCAGTTGCTACGGGGATGTGTTTTCCCCGTGCATTCCCTGTGTGCCAGTCTGTCTTTTGCCCTTCCCCACTACAGCTGCTCCCTCCCTACCACAGCGGCCACCATCCATTTCTCTCCCAAGCTGCATCTCAGCACTTCTGTCTTCTTTAATGTGGCCTTTGCTCTATGTTTAGTTGTGGAGTTTGTTCTGCCAGTCTTCAGATCAATTTTGAGAGTATTTAGGTTGATGTGATATTACCTAGTTTTATTTGTGGGATGAGGCAAGCCTAGGATCTTCCTGTCTGAAAAATAAACTGGATTTAAAATATTTACTGTCTGGGGACGCCTGGGTGGCTCAGTCGGTTAAGCGTCCGACTTCAGCTCAGGTCATGATTTCACGGTTTGTGGGTTCAAGCCCCACGTCGGGCTCTGTGCTGACAGCTCAGAGCCTGAAGCCTGCTTCAGATTCTGTGTCTCCCCCTCTCTCTGACTCTCCCCTGGTCACACACTCTCTCTCTCTCAGAAATAAAAAACATTTTAAAAATTTAAAAAAATAAAATATTTACTATCTGGCCCTATACAGAAAATGTTTCCTGATCTCTGTTCTGACCCATGAGCATGGCATATCTTTCCATCTTCTCAGGATCTTTAATTTCTCTTGTTTCCATTGAGGGCGTGTTTTGTTTAATTTGTTTCTAGGTATTCTGCTTTTTCTAATTATAAGTAGAATTTATTTTTAACTTCATTTTCAAGTTGTTTGTTAAAAGTATATAGAAATGCTATTTACTTGTATATATTGATTTTATACCCAGAGACTTTCTTGAATTCATTCATTGAATTTCCAAAATCATTTGTAGATTCCTTTGGGTTTTCTACAATCCTATCAACTGTGAATAAAGACTGTTTTACTCTTTTTTAAAAACACAGTATTTGGGGCACCTGTGTGGCTTAGTCAGTTGGATTAAGCATCCAACTCATGGTTTCAACTCAGGTCATGATCTCACACATGGGATGGAACCCCACATGGGATCTGCGCCACTGGCAGTGCAGAGCCTGCTTGGGAATTTGGCTCTCCCTCCCGCTCTGCCCCCCTCCTTCATTCATGCTCTTTCTCTCTCTCTCAAAATAAATAAGCTTAAAAAAATTAAAACAATGTTTTAGGGCATCTGGGTGCCTTTGTCAATTAAGTGTCTGACTCTTGATTTTGGCTCAGGTCATGATCTCACCATTGTGAGCTCAAGCCCCTCCTTGCACTCCAAGCTGGGTGTGGAGCCTGCTTGAGTGTGTCTCTCTCCCTCCCTCTCCCTCCCTCTGACCCTTCTTTGCTTGTGCACTCACTCCCTCTCTCAAAAATATATAATACATATGTTATATATTATATAATATATAATATACGTATATCTTGTATACATATTTTATGTAATGTGTATATATAATATATTATGTATATACATATGTATGTAACATATGTTATGAATTTAACCTATTATATAGGTATTACATCTAATCACATAATACTTGTATATAATGTATATACATAGTACATACATAATATATATACATAGTACAAATATAATATATATAGCACATATGAAATATATATACATAATATATATACATACATACACAGATAAATAAACTCTATGTCTTGCTCTTTCTTCTTCTTGCCTTATTACATTGGTCATGACCACCAGTACAGGGTTGAGTAGAAGCTAGAAAACAGACATCTTTGCCTTGTTCCTGACCTTAGGAGGAATGTGTTCATTATTTTATCATTATGTATAGTATTGAGTATAGTTTTTCTTGAACGTCTTTTATCCAACTGAGGAAGCTCCTTTCTGTTCCTAGTTTGCTGAGAACTTTTTAATTATGAACAGATGTTGGATTCATTTTTAATTTTTTTAATGTTTATTAATTTTTGAGAGAGAGACACACACAGAATCTGAAACAGGCTGCAGGCTCTGAGCTGTCCACACAGAGCCTGACGTGGGGCTCAAACCCTCGAGATCGTGGCCTGAGCCAAAGTTGGATGCTTAACTGACTGAGCCAGCCGGGCGCCCACAGTTGTTGGATTTTGTCAGAAACTTTGTCTGCATTTTTTATGATGATCATGTTAGTTTTTCACCTTTAATCTGTTAATGTGGTGAGTCACAGACTGTGGCGTGTTGAAACAGCCTTGCGTTCCTAGGGAGGATCCCAATTATTCTTAATATGTCATCCTTTTATTGGAGTGTTGGATTCGGTTTGCTGATGCTCCGTTGTGGAATTCTGCACCTGTGTTCATGATGAATACTGCCTGTCATTTTCTTTTCTTATAATATCCTCGTCACGTTAGTTCTGGTATCCAAGTTATGCTGGCTCTGTAAGATGAATAGAGAAGTACACCCTCTTCCTCTAAAGAGTGTGTGTAAGGTTGATATGATTTCTTTTTTACTGTTTAGTGTGATTCAGTTGTGAGGACATTAGGCCAGTTTTCTTTGTGAGAAGTTTTAAAATTACAAATTCAGTGCTCTTTAATGGATACATGGTTTATTCTACATGTTTTAGACAGTTGTACTTATTTATTTTTAAGTAATCTCTATACCTAGTGTAGGGCTCGATCTCACAACCCTGAGATCCAGAGTCACACGCCCCACTGCCTGAGCCAGCCAGGCACCCTCTAGGCAGTTGTGGTTTTGAAAAATTTGTTAATTTCATCTACATTGTCAAATTTGTTAGAGTGGTTTTACTTTTCCCTTATTCTCCTTATAATGTCAGTGGGATCTTTGGTGGGATCTCTGTTTTATTTTTGATGTTCGTTCTGCGGGAATGAAGTGTGGAAAGTACAGATGTAAGCCTGGGACCGGGGTCCTGGAATTAGCCAGTCTTGCTCTGAAACCTTTCGGTTTAGCCCTAAATTGGTGTTCAAGCTGAGTCTTCAGATGAGAAGGCCTCTTTGTGGGGTGGGAGAGAAAGACGTGGGAGGGGCTGACGTTCATTTTTGAGGCTGAGGGAGGACGCGGACGGAATTGGGGTTTGAGTGGCAAAGGCGTGAGAAGCTTGGGTGGTGAAGGCGAGTGTGTCGGGTAAGCAGAGCAGGAACGTGGCTGGTCTGAACTTAGCGAGCACCTGTGCCCCAGGTGACCGTTCAAGTGAAGTGCCGCCCCAGTTGTGTTTCATTATAACGTTTAAAGGAGAGCTCAAGCGAGAGATCCGTTCAAAATAGTGCACTATTTTTTCTTTAAGTAGGCTCCACGCCCAGTGCAGAGACCAGTATGGGGCTCGAACTCACAACCCCGAGATCAAGACCTGAGGTGAAATCAAGAGTCAGCTGCTTAACCGACTGAGCCACCCAGGTGCCCCCTGCTGACTGGTTTTCATAGACACTAGCCATTTTCACCCAACCTGTTTTTGTGAAGTTTCTAAACAGTTGTTGTAAACGATTAAAAAAATACTTTGGATAACTTGCATAATAACGTTATATTACTAAATGCTAGGTGTGTTTTTCACACAGTTTATATGATAGTCACTTTGTCCTCTGCTTCAATTGGCTGTGGTTTAACTGTGGTTTGGAGTTATCCATAATCCCTCTTCTCTTTCATGTGTGATGATGGAAAATATAATTTCCACTTCATTTCTACTGATGGTCCAGGTCACCCGTGTCCCTTTTCTCATTGAACTCGATTTTTCTTTGGGTGGTCTATGTCATTTTCAGTTTCTGAAATTTAAGCTGCTCTTGAAAAGCCTAAGGTTTTCTTTAGAATGAGCTTGTTTTTAGAAAAATAGTGTGTGTTTGTCTGCAAAATTGAAGCAATATAGAAAAGAACAAAGATGATAGCAAAAAACACATTTATGGAGTCACCCTCATGAAATAACCGTTGTTAAATGAGGTTTATTCGAGAGTATTCCCACATCTGTGCAAGGAGAAGTCCTGGCTGGCAGATAACTTCATACTGAGGAAAAGTACACTTGCTGGTTTTATGTTAAATAATTGCATTTATTTATTCCTTATTGTTTATTTTTTTAGATTAAAAAAAGTTTTTAAGTAATCTCTACACCCAATGTGGGGCTCAGACTCAACACCCCAAGATCAAGAGTTGGACATTCCACTAACTGAGCCAGCCAGGTGCCCCTAAGTGATTGCGTTTAATGCAACAAAACTTAAAATTTAAGGAAAAGCCAAAGTGAAGTAAGAAATTGCCGAACAGGGAATAATTATTTCTTCATCACAAGGAATAGTAGTTTCTAGAAACTCCCTAAAAGGTTAAGACAGTATATGATGAGAATGTTAGGAGGTTGGACTCACCCTTCTTTTTTAAATGGCATGTTTTTATCTTCGATGTAAGGCACCTGGCCACCTGGCCATGAAGGAGAGAAAAGCAAGTTAGGTCACCCTTCAGTCCACCTCTCCTTTTCCTCACTCCTGATTCTTGTTATTGTTTTCTTGTTTGGTTTTATTTTCTAGTTTGCCTTGTTGGAGTAGCTGCTGTGTTATTTATTTTCTGTAACGTAATCCCTCCGTTGTTTACTCTTGGTTCTGTGTTTCTATGGCTTTACTGCTCTCCCATGATTTCTCTTAGTATGATTGCTTCTCTCCCCACGTCTTTATTTTGATTCATCACGTGGTTGGAAATGTTTTAACATCAAGTCCTTCTTCCCAGTGGGGCTCAGAGGTGTCAGATTCCTTACATTTTTGAAAATGTAACTGTCTTTCTCTCCTCCTGCTTCCCACCGTCTTAAAGATGAAGGCTTTGGGGCACCAGGGTGGCTCAGTCAGTTAAGCGTCCGACTTCGGCTCAGGTCATGATCTCGCGGTTCGTGGGTTCGAGCCCCGCGTCGGGCTCTGCTGACTGCCAGCTCAGAGCCTGGAGCCTGTCTTCGGATTCTGTGTCTCCCTCTCTCTCTGACCCTCCCCTACTCACGCTGTCTCTTTCTCTCAGAAATAAATTTTTTAAAAAACATTAAAAAAATTTGAAGATGACGGCTTTATGGTCTTCTTGAATTCCAGCTTCTTTAACTGTGGTATCACATGTTCCCCATCTCCGTTTTCCCTCCAGAGAGCTTCCTCTGAGACCTGTTGCTCCGGTCTCAATTGATTGCCATCCGTAGCCTGATCTTTTGAAATATTTATTTAAATGGTGTTCATTGATCCAGAGTCACTTTGGTCTTCAGCTTGGTATTCTGTCAAGGACAAAGTCTGAAGGGTTATTTGTAAAACAGCATTAAACAGAGATAGCGAGGGCCACACGCTGTTTTGGAGCTTGCTTTTTGTGGGTTTCTGTCTCTTAAAGATGCTCTGTATCAGTACATAAAGACCTCTTTTTTTCTGAAAGGCAACATAGTACATAGTCCACTGAATGGATGCATCCTGATGAATGTAGCCTGATTAAAGGGTATGTGGGTAACTTTTAAATGTTTACTGTTAGTGACAATGCTATAGTGAAAAGCTTTGCTTCTGTGCTGTTTTCGGTATATTTGTAGGATCAGTTCCCAGAAATGAAGTTTTTTTTTTTTTAATGTTTATTTTTGAGAGAGACAGACTGTGAGTAGGGGCGAGGGGGAGAGGGAGAGGGAGACACAGAATCTGAAGCAGGCTCCAGGCTCTGAGCTGTCAGCACAGAACCCGGCTCAGGGCTCGAACTCATGAACTGTGAGATCATGACCTGAGCCGAAGTCAGACACTTAACCAACTGAGCCAAGTGTCCCTAGAAATGAAATTTCTGTGTCAGAGTATATACGGTCATTTTAATATGAGCTAATACGTAGATACAAGAGAGGGTTTATAATGATATGTGAGAAATGAAGAAGTAAAGGCAGCACTCAGGTCCCCAGCGGACCCCGCCTCCAGTGTTAGAGCGTCACCAAGTCCTGGTTAACTCCCCGGATGCCCCGCTGTAGTTCCCTGTCTCTTCCCCCAGTGCAGGTACCCAGCAATGTTCTGAGTCCTGCATTCATCATTCCTCTGCTTTCTGTTACAGAGTTAATGCATATTTATGAAACCCAAAACACCACGTAGAGTGTTCTGTATTTCTGTGCTGGCTATAAATTATGTCATATGGTTTGTATTCCTCTGCAGCTTGCTCTTTTTTGACTCAATGTTGAGGTTTTTCACATGCCTCCGTATTGATGCTTAAGCTCTGGTCCATTAGTTTTCGCTGCTGCGCCGTCTGGCCTTGCGTAAATCTACCTACCACAGCGTATCTGTTCTCCTGCTGGTGGATGCAAGGGTTGTTTCTCATTTGGGTTGGGTTTAGATACAGTGAGCACTCTTGCACATGTGCAGGAGTTTCTCTGCACTGTGTTCCAGGGGCCAGACTTTCCAGGCCAGATGGGATGCCAGTCTTCTCTTTATTTGGGTAACTTTTTTCCTGAAATACACCATACAAACAGTGCCCAAATCAAAATGCACAGCTCAGTGAAGTTTCCCAGAGTCCCCCTTTAGCCAGCTCCCAGTAAAAAAATCCACTTCCCAGCCCCTCAGGAGCCCCCCTGCACCCCCTTTCGCTCATACCCTCCATCCCTCACTCCCCGTCTCACGGCCCTGGCTTACAGCACTCGGCCTGTTCTGCTGGCTTCTGAACCTTATGTAGATGGGCTCCCACGGTGTGTGTGCTTCTGGGCCTGGCTGCTGGGCCCCCCGCTATGTTTGGGAGCGCATCCACGTTGTGGCTTGTGCCTTGTGGCTCATTCCGTCTCATTGCCGTGTGGTGGGCTATTGTTTGAATGTGGCACACTTTATTTAACCCTTGATGGACTTCTGGGTTGTGTTCAGCTTTTTGCTATTAGGAACATTGCTCCTTTGAACGTTTCTGCTACGTCCATTGGTGCACACATGTGCAGTGCCTCTCGAAAATCGGGCAAAGTTTGAGTCACTGGGCATACAGTGTGTGTGTCTTACGCTGTGCGAGACAGTGCCAAATTATCATGCGTGTAAGTATTGCGTATTTTGTCAGATGGCTCTCTAGAGTTACTCTATTCCTTTACCTTTCCACCTGCGGCATCTTTATGGGAGTAGCCATGTCCTCCACACCCTCACCCCTGCGGTCTTTTATCACACTTTTTGTTTTTGCTAATGGAATAGGTAAAAAGCAGTGTCTTACGAAGGCAGATTGACACACCTGTATTTTATAAGCAAATCTAGTTAACGCTTGGTTTTCTCTTTTGCAGCCGGAGACCGCAGATCATTGTTGCCTTCCAGAGGATCTAGTGAGTATTTGTGGGCGTCCTAGACTGTAGTTCAGTATGCCTTCGATGATAAATACGGTATAAGTCAATGACCATAATGGTTTTAGGAGTTTCTGTTTGGGTGCTGATCAGAGGCTTTTGATCTAACCTGACGCCTGTATGACGGACATGGTAGCAGTAGTGGTTTCATGGGCAATCCTCTCCCCGCCCCCACCTTAAAGAAAAAGAAGTTAAGTTCTGTTGCTCTGTGTTAAAAGGGAAGGAAAAGCAGCGGATGGTTGGCCTTAATACAAGGGTCAGCCTTGTTATACTTGTTTCTAGTGTGTGACTTTGTGACCTTATCTCCGTGTGAATCCTTCCGAGAAAAGAACAAGAGGCCTGTAATTGGATGGTCTTGGCCCTCATTCAGCTGCGAGAGTGTTCTTGTGTGTTCTGACTTCTGTGTACCTGCTCTGTCGTGTCCCTGCCCACATGGGGGAGGGAAGAGGCGTTTCCTGCAGGCGAAGCCTCCTCACTTTTCCTCTGTGGATCATGATGACCTGAGCTGGCAGGCTCCGTGGCCCATACCACCGGGTCCTATGGCTGTTGCAGAAAATGACCTCTTACATTGCCAAGTTTCTAAAATTCTGAGATTCTGAGTCATTCTGCATTTCAGCAGTACAGGGGTGTTACTTTGCGATTTTTCTACATGTCTGAAACTGAGGGACTGTGACTGATTTTTAGACCAAGGGAGGATTGACACTTACTAAATCTACTTGAAATCCATTCTGTTATGCAAAGGGGTGTATGAAACACACACACACACGTGCACACATGTATTTTCAATAATTAATTTTACCTGCAAGTATTTCCATAGGAAAGCAATGGCTCAAATATTGTCTGGATTCAGGGCAGACAGGATGAAATTATAGATAGAAAGGAAAAATAACTGTAAATACAGTTGCAGTACTTTATGAATCTGTCTCCTGACATTCAGACCCTTTTGTGTGCAGAGCAATCTGAACTTCAGGACAGAGGCCATATTCCTGGGATATAAGAACTTTAAAAAGTTTGGAAGAGTTCCTAGCTTTCACCTCCCAGTTACTTATTTTTGTGTTTGGCCAAGAAAGAGTCGGGAGCAGCTGCTTGCCCCCTGGTCTATTCCTGTGGCTTCTAGAGCCACTTTTAAAGCAGGTTCTGAATTTCAAGCACTTGTAAGAGCTTCTGGGAGCCGTTATAACAAATGATCATAACATGAGTGACTGACGGCCGCAAAAGCTTGTTGTCTCATAGTTTCGGAGGCTGTGAGTCTGAGGTGAAGGGCCACTGTCCCCCGAAGGCTCCAGGGTGGCCTTCGTCCTACGCCTTCCCGGCCTCCCACGTTGGAGCCATCCTGGCTGTTCCTCGTCTTGTCTGTGTGACCCTCTTCCTGTGTGTCTCCCCATCTCTGTGGCTCTTCTCCTCTTTTTTTTTAAACTCTTTTTTTTTTTAGTTTATTTATTTTGAGAGAGAGAGAATTGAACAGGCAGAGAGAGAGAGGGAGAGAGAATTCCAAGTAGGCTCTGCGCTTCAGCACAGAGCTCTAGTGCGGGGCTCAAACTCACGAACCATGAGATCATGACCTGAGCCGAAATCGAGTCAGAGGCCTAACTGACTGAGCCACCTAGGCGCCCCTCTTCTCGTAATATGGACATTAGCTGCAGTGAGTTTAGGGCTCACTCTCATCTAATGTGACTGATACACATGTGAAGACCTTGCTTCCAAATAAGGTCCCATCCTGAGGCTCTGGGCAGACATGGACTTTGGGGCGGCACTGTTTAACCCATAGTGGCTGTTTCATTAACTATGCTCATCGATTGACTTTATCAAGTAGGGTTTCTTCCATGGCATGTGTAGTGAAGGTCAGAGCAGGGTTCTTGATGTTGCATCAGCCGAGTTCTCGCCGGGGGTCCGGGAGTGGCCAGTGTGTTGAGTGGATATGCTTGGAACGGTAGGGTGGGATGCTGGTGCGTGCGTTGCTGTTGGAGCTGCTCACACCCCAGGCTGAGGCTGGTTGGCACACCTTCAAGTCAGCTTCTAGGGGGGAGGTATCAGGATGGCAGGGCCTCTCTTGGGTCTTGACTCAGTTCACCAACAGCTGCAAGATCCAGGAAGCAAAAGAGATTGGGAAGAGCTTGGGTTCATGTCTGATGGGGCACCTGCATCCTGACCTCTGCATGGTCCGTGTGGACAGAACGTCAGGGTCTGAGCACTCTGTGTCCTCTCCCCTTGGGGTCACGCTGGGAAGGAGTCTTCAAAGGCCTCCCTGGTGTGTCGGGGAAGGACCTGAAGTTTCTGTGCTTTTTCGGTGCAGCAAAGCTGGCTGCGAAGGTAGCCTTGGGAACAGATTGCAAACTGAAATGTCCTGCAGGGGCTGAGCTGGTACAGCGAATGTGTGAAGCAGCTGGGAGTAATTTATAGGGGGTGTTGGGGCCCGTGGCAAACTGCAGAATGCTTGCCCCACACGTGGGCCCTGTGACAGCGGAGGGGCAAGCTAAAGGCATCTGCAGCCCGGATCCGCCCTCTGGACCTCTAGTTCATAAAGCCCTGCTTGATGGCAGGGGGTGTCTGCTCAGAGCCTGAGGGCTGACATCAGAGCGTCCTGGAGCTCAAGGTTCTCCTGTATCAGATTCTTAGAATTCTTGGAACACACATTCAAGATCATGTTTGGAAAAGGCCGTCTGACACAGGATTGGAGGCAGTGTGGCTTTAGAAGCCAAGTAAATGTGATTTTTATTGCCATAGTCACCCTGCGGATGCTTCAGTCCGACGACTCCATATGTTAGATCAGCTCTGGAATGCAATCCCATATTTTAAGACCAAAATTCGCTTCTGTTTTTGTTCATTTCTACATTTAGCATCTTATTTTGATAGTTGTAGTGTACCCCTTCCTCTGAAGGTTTTTAGTACCTGCTAGCATTAAGGAGTAATGCTTGGCTACTTCTCAGGAGAGCTATTTTTTTTTGTCCAGTTTCATAATTTCAGTGATCTTTCGATCCTAAGTAAAAGGAGTGGGGGATGGATCACGAATGAGGACTGACCAGAGAGAAGTTTCTCATGTCAGATGGAAACCTGGGCTTGCCATGTAGTGGGCTGGACTGGCTCTTATGTTACGTTACGTGTAATTAGGCTGCACGGATGTAATGCTGTACTGGATAAAGCTTTATTTACTTGGTGTTGGTGATTGGTGGTGGGGGGGGGCGTTTGAGGGGCACAGGAGAAGGCTCTTGGTATGCTTCTGGAAGAATTCTGTTTGGTGACATTTTCTCTGGGGGCCCTTGGCTATTTTATTTTTGAGAGACAGCAAGACCCGGGGAGGGGTAGATGGGGGGGCGGGGACATAGGATCCAAAGCAAACTCCACACTGACAGCAGCGAGCCCGATGCGGGGCTCAAATCCATGAACCACAGGATGGTGACCTGAGCCGAAATCCGACGCTCAACCAACTAAGCCACCCAGGTGCCCCTGCCCTCGGCTGTTTTGGTTGCTAAATCTGAGCATGCAGAGTTCTGGTGTGGTGTTGTTGAGTGTGAAAGGGCCGAGGAGAGGGGCGCGGTTGAATGACACAGAGGTTCCTCTGTCCTTGGGTGAATCTGCACGTACAGTTCACGTCTGCCATCGTGCTTGTTTGCTCTGCCCCGTTTCAGAGAGTGTCGGAAGTTTCCAACCATTGGTGGTACTCCATGCTCATCCTCCCTCCTCTGCTGAAAGACAGCGTGGCAGCGCCCCTGCTCTCTGCCTACTACCCCGACTGCGTGGGCATGAGCCCCTCCTGCGCCAGCACGCACCGCGCGGCCGGCAGCACCAGCCCCGGGAAGCTGGAGCCCTCCAAGGCGGCCCCCTCCGCGCTGGGTGAGAGCTGGTCCTGGCCCTCCCTGCTTTCCCTGGACACGTGTGGGTGAGCGGAATGCAGTGTGTGCGACCTGATAGAGGGCACCTCGTCACTTCATGCGTTTAGTTACGCTGTGGTCAGTCGCATCGTTTGTATAGATCCTGCAGTCAGTCGTGTGAAGTCCCTAACACTGAGCTTAAGGAGTTATTTTTTTAACAACGTGTTTTCTTTTTCTTTTTTAATGTTTGTTTATTTTTGAGAGAGAGAGAACGAGTGGGAGAGGGGCAGAGAGGGAGACAGAGAATCGCAAGCAGGCTCTGAGCTCTCGGCACAGAGCCCAATATGGGGCTTACAAACTGTGAGACCATGACCTGAGCCAAAGTCAGTTGCTTAACTGATAGAGCCACCCAGTCGCCCCAAGGAGTTGCTTATTTGAAATTTGGGTGGCTGCACAATTTGAAAATAATACAAAGTCGAACATACTGGAAGACAGTTTTGACCGTAGGAACCACTCTTCTTTTTTTCTCTCCGAGTCTCTCTGCTTCCAATGAAGCTGTTGAGAAACTCATCAAAGGGATCCACTCTCGAAAACAATCCAGAAGGTCAGGTCAGGCCAGGCCAGACCTGCATTGACCATTTACTTTAAATGGATCTTTAAAATTCTCTACTGGAATTCTTGGTGTACAAGGAGCAGTTCTAGACCTTCCTCTGTCTGCACACTAACAAACCTCATGTTTGATGGTGCAAATAAGGTTTTGACCCGGAAGCATATTTTTAAGGTTTTTAAAAAGCAAATAACACTGGGCTTTCTAAAAATGTGGATGTGGTCAGAATCAAAGCTGAAGTGATAAATCCCAGGGTTAATGAACATACAATGAAATAGGCTTGCAAATGCTACCTGTGGGTGTGGACATTTGTGAGGGACAGCTTGACCGTGAATCAAAAACCTTAAAATAGACCCCCTTTATTCTAGGAATTTATCCTAAATTAATTATCAAAGTAAATGATCAAGTGTGAGTCCAAAGATTTATATGGCATTGTTGATAATAGTAAAATAATTAGATGAAATGTAAATGCCCAGCAGTGGGGAGTCGTTAAATCATAGGAAAATACTCTCTGTCCATTGAAGTCATGTTTAATGACATAGGGGCAACGTCCTTGAAAGGCAGGTTAGGAAAAAGCATTTTTTTCTGGCTTTAAAAAAACTAAGTATCTGTTATATTAATTATCTCTATTCGTAGAAATAGCACTAAGTTAGGGATTAATACATACCTCTGTGAATATTCATTTTTTTAAAAACTTTTAATGTTTTATTTTTCAGAAAGAGACAGAGTATGAGCGGGGAGAGAGGGAGACAGAAGCCAAAGTAGCTCCAGGCTCTGAGCTGTCAGCACAGAGCCCGACACGGGGCTCAAACTCCTAAGCGGTGATTTCATTACCTGAGTTAAAGTCAGACGCTTAACCGACTGAGTCACCCAGGCGCCCCATATTTTAATCAGAAAAATTCCAATAAGTTGCTTTTTAAAATCTATTTCCATGGGGATTGGTGTTCACAGAATTTCAGTCTTACAAGATACAGAATTTCTGGAGATTTGTTGCACAGCCATGTGAATGTGCTCAGCCTGGCTGCATGTGACACCTGAACACGGTTAAGGCGGCCCATTTTATTGCAGGTGCTTTTACCCCAGTTAAAACTTCAAAAAAAATTTTTTTCTATGCCATGGAAATTAAATTTGTGAAGAAAGAATGGGAAAAACGGGTAGTTCGTGTGTGTGTGTTTCGACGGACTGGACGGAGGAAGCAGGAGTGTCCCGTGTAGGGCAGACCGTGGCACCTGCGGTTGCCTGGGTTTGGGAGTCACAGCCGGGGGTTTGCCCGTCTGTGTCTTCTGTCAGCTCCAGGCATGAACCGGTACTTCCAGCCTTTCTACCAGCCCAACGAGTGCGGCAAAGCCCTGTGCGTGCGGCCGGACGTGATGGAGCTGGACGAGCTCTACGAGTTTCCGGAGTACTCCCGGGACCCCACCATGTACCTGGCGCTGAGGAACCTCATCCTCGCGCTGTGGTACACCAACTGCAAGGTACCCCAGGGGACGGGAGCTAACGCGTGCGCACGGAGAGGGTCTGCGGTAGGCGGGGGCCTCCGCACTGCTGACATTTGGGTGCATAGCCTTTGGCGGCGGCTGGGGGTGGGGGAAGGCTGTCCTGGGCCCCGTAGGATGTTCCGCAGCCTCCCTGGCCTCCACCGCCTGGATGCTGCTAGCTCACCCTGGTCATGACCGCCAGAGAGATCTCCAAGTATTACCTATGGGGTACAAAGTCTCTGTACCCTGAGAGCCCCCACTTCAGATTACATCAGGGTTTTTGACTCGCTAGTGAGTGGGTGTAAGGTGCAGAGTCAGTTCAGAGAGCGTTCTGCTGTGAATGCCAAGAGGAAAAGAAGTAAAACATTAAAGATTGTGTTATAAACCCCCGAGGACGGACGTTCTTCCACTGTTGTATCCTTCAGCCCTGAAGTGCTTTGCTGTTTGCTGGGACTGAAGAAATGTTAGGGCCTCACGGAGCCCCTGCCTGGAAAGGGGCGAGGCTAAATGAGAAGCAAGCATGAGCTTCAAAACAATAGCAACAAAGGCTTTCCTAAGCCTAGTATCTTTCTGATTCATTAATTTCTTCTGTAATTATTTGAGTGACTGCTGAATGCAGAACATTTGGCAAGACTGCCAAATTAATCTTGATTAAAGGAAAACATTCCGGGGGCACCTGGGTGGCTCAGTCAGTTAAGCATCCAACTTCCACTCAGGTCACGATCTTGCAGTTTGTGGGTTCGAGCCCCACGGTGGGCTCTGTGCTGACAGCTCAGAGCTTGCTTTGGATCCTCTGTCTCCCTCCCTCTCTGCCCCTCCCCTGCTCATCCTCCCTCCCCCCTTCTCTTTTACAAATAAACATTTAAAAGAGTAGATATTCTGATTCCACCCTGCTGTTTCACTGGGTTAGAATCCAGCATGAGATGGCCTGATTAGGTTATGGCTGTTAATACAATGTACATGAATTATGTAAGTGGGTTGGATAAGGCAGACTTGTTCACTTCCTCCCCAGCAGGCCTCAGGTAGATGCTCAATAAACATTCTCTGAACTGAACAAAATTGTGGTCAGAATTTCCTGTAAATAAGTTGCAAAGATACACTTTTCAGAAAAACAGCCTTGGATTCATTTTTCTTCACGTTTCTTTTTGTTTGACTTTGAAAATCGATTGATACGGATGAAGAAGCTTACAGAAAAAAATCCTGAACTTATCAGTCTGGATCTATTTTAATATTTAATAAAATAGTACATATTACATATGTTTAATATTCTACTGGAAAAAACACACATCTAGAGGCTGTGAATCAAAGATTTTGAAGTTCTTGTTATTGTCATGAAAAACAAGTTTCTTTACCTTCTGCAGCGTCCCAAGCCAGTTGTTCTCTCTTGAGTACTTTGAGCATGCATTTGACCCTTGAGCAGTCTGGGGGTTAGAGGCATTGACCTCATTCCCCTCTCAGTTACAAATCCACATACAACTTTTGGCTCCTCTAAAAGGTAACTACTAATAGCCTCCTATTGACTGGAAGCCTTACTAGTAACGTAAACAAGCAGTTGATTAACACATATTTTGTATGTTGTGTGTTTTATATAGTGTATTCTTAAGGTAATCTATAGAAAATGTTATTAAAACCCAAAGGGGATGCCTGGGTGGCTCAGTCCGTTAAGTGTCCAACTCTTGATTTCGGCTCAAGTCACGATCTCGTGGTTCGTGAGTTTGAGCCCCGAATCTGGCTCTGTGCTGACAGTGTGGAGCCTGCTTGGGATTCTCTGTCTCCACCCCTTCTCTGACTTGCTCTCTCTGTGTTTCAGGACACTGGGTCAAGGCTCTGTTAATCTTGAGTCTTTGAAATGTTCCAAGACCTTACCAAAGTTGGGATAAGTAAGGAAAAGGCAGTGTCTTTTGTTCTTGTTGTTTACTTATTTATTTTGAGGTAGAGAAAGAGGGACCGTGAGCGGGAGAAGGGCAGAGAGGGAGAGAGAGAATCCCAGGCAGGCTCTGGGCTGGATGCAAGGCTCCATCTCATGAACTGTGAGATCATGACCTGAGCTAAGATCAAGAGTCAGAGACTCAACCAACTGAGCCATCCAGGTGCCCCTCCCCCCTTTTAAACAAGTTCCTAAACCTGTCTCCTTGCATCTTATCTGTGATGAGAATCCAGCTTTCCTGCTGCCAGTTCTAGTGGCAGTGTGGGCTTCGGCATGGCCCTTGCCGTGTGGTTTATTGAGTCAGGAATGTATTTACGAAGTGCTCAGCCCATGTTCCCTGTAGCTGTCCTTCTCTGGGAGGGGAGAGAACTAGGTGAGAAAGTACAGAATGTTGTATCTTCCTTCTGTCCCTTCTTTTTGTCCTTCACCAGGCTAA
>NW_027530974.1:15997230-16052135 GCF_008692635.1 Crocuta crocuta
GAATACCCTAAAAGGTAGTTCGGTGTGTGTGTGGCAAAATACAACGTAAAAGTTACCGTTTTTACCACCGTAAAACGTACAGTTCAGTGGCATTAAGTAAATAGTGTTGTATGATTGTCCCCGTATCTAGTTCTAGAACTTTTTTGTTACCCCAAGAGGAAATCCCACACCCTACACCCATTAAGCAGTGACTCTCCATTCATCCCTTCCCCCAGCCTCTGGCAGCCACCCGGCCACTTCCTGTCTCTGTAGACTTGCCCAGTGTGGTAATTTATATAAATGGAATCATCCAATATGCAGCCTTCTGTAAGTTGCTTTTTCATTTAACATAATGTTTTCAGGATTCATCCTTGTGGTAGCAGTCATCAGAACTTCTTATCTTTTTTTTTTTTTTTTAATGTTTTATTTATTTTTGAGAGAGAGTGCACTAGCGGGTAAGGGGCTGAAAGCGAGGAAGAAGACAGAGGATCTGAAGCAGGCTCTTTGCTGACAGCAGCAAGCCCGACATGGGGCTCGAGCTCACGAACTGAGATTATGACCTGAGCCCAAACCAAAGGTTTAACTGATTGAGCCACCCGGGTGCCCCAGAACTTCATTTCTTTTTATGGCCAGATAATATTCTGTGTATGCATATACCCCATTTTACTTATCTATTCATCCATTAGTGGACACTTGGATAGTTTCCACCATGTTGGCAGTTTGAATAGTTCTGTTATAAATTTTGTTGGAACCTATGTTTTCAGCTCTTTTCAGTGTGTATGAGTGGAATTTCTGGGTCATATAGTCATTCTGTTTAACCTTTTTAAAAAAATTTTTTTTAACATTTATTTTTAAGAGAGAGAGAGAGGAGAGAGCATGAACAGGGAAGAGGCAGAGAGAGAGGGAGGGAGACACAGAATCTGAAGCAGACTCCAGGCTCTGAGCTGTCAGCACAGAGCTCAATGCAGGGCTTGAACTCATGAACTACGAGGTCATGACCTGAGCTGAAGTTGGATGCTTAACCGACTGAGCCACCCACCCACCCCCTGTTTAAGTTTTGGAGGAATCAAGAGTTATGTGGTATATCTGTTTGTTTTAACAGTTTGGTTTTGTTTCCAAATACAGGAAGCTCTTACACCTCAGAAATGTATTCCTCACATCATTGTCCGGGGTCTTGTGCGCATCCGATGCGTTCAGGAAGTGGAGAGGATACTTTATTTTATGACGAGAAAAGGTCTCATCAACACAGGGGTTCTCAACGTTGGCACCGATCAGCATCTTCTTCCTAAAGATTACCACAATGTAGGTGACTGCTGATTTAGCAGGAACACCACCGCCACCATCATCAGTGCTCGTACGCGGATACAGGATACTAGTGAATACTCATTAATAATACTAGAAACAGTCGCATCATCACCACAGAAATGATAAAGGAGGATGTTTGTAGACTGTGCATTACCCTGGGGAAGATAGTATCAGGAACTGTTTTCCTAGACTGTAGAGGGGGCTCCTTAAGGCAAGAACTTCCGTGTTCTTTAGGAAAATGACTTTCTATGAACATCAAAGAAATACAGATGAGCTAACAGGGCTTGGCGGTTAGTACCTTCTAGAACAACTAACACAGTACATTGTTTTCATTTCTCTAATTGGACTTTTTTTTTTTTCCTTATAGAAATCAGTCATCATTATCGGGGCTGGTCCGGCAGGATTAGCAGCTGCTAGGCAACTGCATAACTTTGGAATTAAGGTAAGATTTTGAGACGTGAAGTTGATAACAGATACTTAAGCACTCCTTTGGTCCAAATTTTCTAAGATTTAGAAACCAGTTTCTGATTTTAGTGGGCAGTGCTAAATGCACTGTATCTTTGTATCTTTAAAATCTTTGCAATCGGTCCTAGAAAAGATTTAAAAAAAAAAATGAAATTGGTTTAATAAAAGAAAATTAGAATAGCAGTTCTCAACAGCTTTAGACAGGGTTTTAGGAGCGCCTAGGTGGCTCAGTTGGTTAAGCATCCGACTTCGGCTCAGGTCATGATCTCGTGGTTCATCCGACTTCGGCTCAGGTCATGATCTCGTGGTTCATGGGTTTGAGCCCCACGTTGTGCTCTGTGCTGACAGCTCAGAGCCTGGAGCCTTTCTTCAGATTCTGTGTCTCCCTCTCTCTCTGAACCTCCTCTGCTTATGCTATCTCTATATCTCTCTCAGAAATAAATAAAACATTAAAAAAAATTATAGAGTTTTAGACTCCTAATGATCAAGTCAGAAGAGATTCTGCAGGTATTAACAGCAGAAATTTTTCCCAGGGTGTTGTTGACACTAGAAAGAGGACTTTGGGAAAAAGTCTTTGTTTTTGCAGAAGCTTGAGACAGCTAATAGCAGCTTGGAAGTTCACCATTTCTTGTATAAAAGTTTCTGAAACACAGTGAAACTTTCATATGTAAATCAAAACTACACTTTTTTTTTTTTTTTTTTTTTTTTTTGAGTAACCTCTGTCCTCTGTGCCCAACGTGGGGCTTGAACCCACAACCCTGAGAATGGGAATTGCATGCTCTACCGACAGCCAGCCAGGTGCCCCTCAAGGGCACACTTTGAATCCCACTCTGAGAATCAAAAATCTTTGGTTTTGGAAGCAAGACGGAATTAGTGAATCCGTTGTTGAGACAATTGCAGGACTTTTAAAGTGTGCTATACCTGTCTGACGCAGTTTGCTTCTCCGAGGTAGGGTAGTTTTACCTCGTACGTGGCCTTATTCCAGTTCAGCATTAGCCGATATAGAGACTGTTAGAAAAAGAAATTGTGCAATTTAGAATCTAATTTCCATTAGGTTCATTCAAATTAACCGTCCCCTTGGTTTCTGTGACTTTTTAGGTCTGACACATTTTTCCTTTTTAAAAACTTATTTTTCAAGGGCTTTGGTTTTCAGTTAAACCAGATGTGAAAATCAGCTTGGTAGAACTGAATTAGTCCTCACTCTTCTCTGTCCGGCTGGAAGAAAGGACAGCTGCTTTTCTGCAGTGTGTTCTCTGCTGGAGGAGTTTCTGAGAAGAGAAAAGATTTCGGCGGCCACGTCTAGGAGCAGTTTCCCTCGGGTGAATGGAGACGTTGTCTTGGATATGTTGCTAACAAAACAGAAGAGCCTGAGTTGCATTTATAGGAAGTGTGTTTGCATTTCAAAATCTTTCCTTCTTCTTTTTTTTAAATGTTTTATTTTTGAGAGAGAGGGAATGTGAACTGGGGAGGTGCAGGGAGTGGGGGAGACAGAGGATCCAAGCAGGCTCTGAGCTGAGAGCAGACAGACAGCCTGATGCGGGGCTCGAACTCACAAACAGCGAGATCGTTATCTGAGCCGAAATCAGACACTCAACAGACTGAGCCTCCCAGACGCTGCACAAAGTATTTTCTTAATGATGTTAAGCTAGGAAGTGTTTGAATTGGTCATTTATTTATTCCAGCATCAGATATTAAGGCCAAGATTTCTTGTTGGTGTTTACTTAGGAAACTCACAGATTATGTTACAGGGAAGATTATTAACACCCAGAGTCTAGGGTGTTGTCTTTAATATCCTGCCTTCCTCTTACACTAAAAAGAAACCAGAAATGGGTGGGTCTGTGTTAATAGGAATGAAGTCCGAGAAAGAGAGTGGGGAGGGTAGACACTTGGCTAGAGTCGTGCTTGTTGAAGAAATGAGGAATAAATATTCAGAGGACCCCCACCTGTTCTCCCCTTTCTTTCGCCGGGTGAGGAGACAGACCCCAGAGAAATCACCCTTCCTTGTCACGGGCAGGAAATAGTCTCCTGCAGAACGGAGGAGATGATTAACTTGGGGAACCTCCTTGAGCAATTTGAAAGAGTGCTTTTCAGGATCCAGAAGTGGGATGGGTGGCCTCACGCTGCATAGGATTCCCATTTTCCCCGGGTCACTGCAGCCCAGAGAAGTGTGGTTGCTTATAGCCACAGGGCTGTCTGTCACACGCAGCCCCTCCTCCCCTCATAAATTTGGGGGAAGTAGGGGTCCCTGGCCAGCTCAGTGAGGAGAGCATGCAACTCTTAATTTCAGGGTTGTAAGTTCAAGCCCCACGTTGGGTGTAAAGATTACTTAAAAATCTTTTTTAAAAAATGCAGAATCATTCAAACCCTTAAAAAGAAAAAAAAGAGAAATTTGGGGGGAGGTAAGATCGTCTGGGTAATGGGGCCAGCCTGCTTAGGTCAAGCCCATGGGGTCATCCTTGGATAGAATGACCTATGATTTTTAAAACATTTTTTTAATGTTTATATTTTGAAAGAGAAAGACAATAGTGTGAGCAGGGAAGGGACAGAGAGAGAGAGACACAGAATCCAAAGCAGGCTCCAGGCTCAAGCTGTCAGCACAGAGCCTGATGCAAGGCTCGAACTCATGAGCTGTGAAATCATGACCTGAGCCAAAGTCGGACGCTTAACTGACTGAGCCACCCAGGCGCCCCTGTTTGTTTGTTTGTTTGTTTGTTTTAAATAACAGCCACATCTTAGGGACATTGAGGCCTATTTGCAATGCTAAAGGAATTTTGCCACATACATAGATGTCTCATAGGACAAAATCACCACTTTAACCTAGTTTCTTACAGTGCTTTTTGATTTGTGGAATAGTATTTCATAAAAGCTTTCAGAGTGCATCTCATGTGCCAGCTCATGAAATCTTAACATTGTGGGATCGGAGAAGAGGCAGGCCACTCACTCACTCCTTGCTAAAAGCTGGATTGTGTGTTTTAACATCTACTTGGCTTCTGTTCACCCCCGCCCTCATTTAAAGTTTTTTCTCAAGCAATATAATAATTAACCAAATACGGAACTTCGTTAACTGTGTCATTTCGCATTTATAGAACTGCATTTAAAATGGCTACCCAATTCCTATTTAGCTTCCCTGATTGCCTGTGTTTTTAGGTGACTGTCCTCGAAGCCAAAGACAGAATCGGAGGCCGAGTATGGGATGATAAGTCTTTCAAAGGCGTCACGGTGGGAAGAGGGGCGCAGATTGTCAATGGCTGTATCAACAACCCGGTAGCACTCATGTGTGAGCAAGTGGGTTTCTTTACGGTTCGTCTTGTAGATAAGCAGAAGAAAACATGGTCTCATGTTGCTTGTGTATAGTATTAATATGCTTCTAGATGATAAATAACCCCCAAATGATTTCTTGCCCCCTCCTCCCCAGTGAAAACAGTTACAGTTCTTCCTTTCTGAGAAAGTGGAGCTTGAGCACAAAGATTTTTTTCCTGAGATCTATAATTCTATTTGTGCGTTATTTGCAGGCCGCTTGATAAGCTTGTCATTTTAAGGTTGCGGGTGAAGCAAATAAAAATACAGCATGCCCAGCTAAATTTGACTTTTTGGATAAACAACAAGTAATTTTTTTTTTAGGATAAGTGTATCCCAGATGTCACATGAGCTATTTTGCAAGCACTATTTGGGACATACTTATACTAAAAAACAAAAACAAAAAAAAAACCCCAAAACCCAAACCACTCGTTGTTTATCTGAGAATCCGATTTGAAGAGGGCGTCCTATCTTTTATCAGGGACCCTTACATAGGTTTTGTGAAGACCTGGTGTAGGCCCAAGGGTTTTTTTCTGAACTGTTTATTGCCAGAAAATTTGGCATCAGCTTCTGTGAGTGTTGGTGTGGTTGCGTGCTCATTCCTGTGAGGGTCCACGCAGGGGACAGAACGTCAGAGCGAGGGGAGGCCGTGCGCAGCTGTAGCACCTGATGCGTTGACAAACCCTGGCCCAGAAGCTGGAGGGTACATGGCATGGAAGCTGCCTGCTGTCACCCTCACCTGCTCCTGCGAGAAGCACTCCTGGATTTCACGCTCTTTCCTCACTGCCTGACTTGGCTGCCATTTCCCAGCAGGCCTGCTTAGCTTTCCTTTTGGGATCTACTAGACCCTTTTCTCCATGAGAGCTCTGTCTGATTTCAGCTTAGAACCTGTAAGTGTTTTTTCCAGGGAAAATTTTCACCTTCTTATTCTTATTATTTTGAAGCTTGGCATCAGCATGCATAAATTTGGAGAGAGATGTGACTTAATTCAGGAAGGTGGAAGAATAACTGACCCCACTATTGACAAGCGCATGGATTTTCATTTTAATGCTCTCTTGGATGTTGTCTCTGAGTGGAGAAAGGATAAGACTCAGCTCCAAGATGTGCCCTTAGGAGGTATGGGAGAATGGTGTTCTGAATGTTCCGTGGGAGTCTTTCTGTAACCCAAAGCTGGATTAGCAGGAACAGAGTAGTCCTCTGAAGGGGCACCCGGCCGGCTTGGTCAGTGCAGCATGTGACTCTTGATCTCAGGGTCGTGAGTTCAGGCTCCCACGTGGGGCGTAGAGCCTACTTTAAAAAAAAAAAAAAAAAAAAATGGAGTCCTATGAACATTCCTTTTGGACTGATGAATTCCCCAAACTGTCCCACCCTGGGGAGCAAATCTTCCTCAGGGACCTTTAGATGGCCGTGTGCATGGGCACACAGATCTTACATTGCGTAAAATAGCTGGTAAAATCATTTAAATGTTTAATTTTCAGTTTCCCAGAGGAGCTTACTTTTAAGGAAACCATGGTAAGCCCCATGTGAATAGTCAGTGACCTGATGCCCTCTCTAGATAAGAGAGTTTCTGTATGCCAGGATTTCCTTTCCCTCTTGCATGCAGTAGGTTGAGATTTTTTTTTCAGTATGCTTTAAGAATTCAAGAATGTGTATTATAGTTTAAAATTTTAAATTCGGAATCGCTAGGCTTTCTTTGGTACTAAATGGACCAAAACGTACTAAATGTACTCTTTTCGAAAACTTGACTGTTGGTAACAACTCATTTCCATGAGGGTGCCAGCTGAGATTTTATCATATTGCTTCTTAAATTGATATTTATTTACCCTACAATTTTTATGTCCTGAATGTATCAACTTGTAGTTCTCGGTGAAGGTCCGGGTTTCTTAAAGTGTGACTTTGTTCGCAAGGTGTTAATTTGCTTCAACTGTGTGTTTCCTTAAAGGGTTTTTAGTTCTTCATCCCATTAGATGCTTCATCATGGGTGAATGTCACAGTCACAAGGACCGGCCCTGCTCTTTACCCTCCCTTTCCTCTCCTGAGACCCACCACGTTGCGCTGCCCTTCCTAGTTAGGTGTTCACCGGCAGGTTCTAACAGACATTTTCAGAAATTTCCTGGGATGCACAGGGATCATTGAATCAAATGTAGGTAGTGTCCAGACCCAGTTGGTGGGTTGTTGAATTTTCTGGAATTGGAGACGGTTCCTGGGCCGACTTGCGGAATGTTCTCAGAGTTTGGTTAGCGTTCTGCAGGTGTGTGGTGGTCACTGGGTGGGGTTTTCTTCGCCCTTCTCTCGGGGCTACCAGATAAAAACGTTAATAACACTGCTCTGTCCTGGCCTTGCTTAAGAAAAGTCCTCAGGGCAGGCTCAGCAGCACGGACTGTGTAAGTTGGTGTTTCGTCCTACGAATATTTTTTTGAAAAGCTTGAATAATGGTGCGCACATCTCCACGTGAGGAAGGTTCTGGGTACAGCCTGCCTGCTAATGTCTGAGCTGAGATTCTACCTAATTAGCACTTGGCCCAAAACACCCAAATATAAATAGTGAGAAGCTAGAGTTAATTTCACAGAGCATATGTGCTAAAGCTTTTAAATGTAATTTACATAAAAATCACATGAAGGCTTTCCCCAATCTGTTCATACTTAATCTCACACACTGCTCCAGCAGCCCTGGCTCTCCCCGAATCCCTACAGCAGCTAAAGGAAAATAGGAGGTACCCGGCAGGATGCAGGAATGGGACAGCAGGACCCGGCACAAATCCAGAGGTGCCGCGGGCTTCCCTGGATTAACCATATAGCATGAGAATGGAACATTTTCATGAGAACCTGGAGTTGCCAAAACAAACTTTTTTTAAACTTACTTTCAGTTCCGTGACTAGCTAAGCAAGTGCACAGGACTTGATAGAAGCTTGGAGTCTGCGGTGTGCATGTAGGGTGGTGGTCCTCCCTGGGAAGGGGATGAAGAAGGGCCCGTGCTAAGGTTCCTACCATTTGTCAGACCTGAGCTGCCCTCCCCCCCCAACATCCCTGCAGTAAAGGGAATCTAAGACCAGAATCGGAATGACCCCACAGGACTGTTATGTGTAGCTGAAAGCCCAGTTGTGTGACATGTGTGAGTGTTGGGGTTGCTAGCAAGCAGGATCCCCAAAGGGCATAGCGGGGACAGTGGGCCGTGCTGGGGGGCCGGCGGGGAGGGCAGTGAGGGCAGCCGCCTCCCTCAGTTGGAAATACCAGTAAGAGGGGGCTGTGGCTCAGCAGGGCATGTGAGCAGGCAGCAGTAGCTGCTGTCTTTGGAGAGGCTGAAAATGTGCTAGCCGTGTCTGGCTGCGGGTTTTGGAATTTATTACCTAGGCAGTAAAAAACCAGTAATTAAAAGATATCGAGGCAGAAGGCTGAGGTGATAAAAGGCCATAATGGAGTATTCTTGTTTTGGAGAGAATGTGGCCAACAGTCTATGGTAGGTCTCTTTGTTGAGGTGAGAGGTCCTCAGAGCTTGACTTCAGGTGACTTGCACTAGGACCAGAAAGAGAAGAGGACTTTTCTCTGGGTGTGTGTCTTTATATCTGTGTGTGTGTGTGGCGGGGGGGNTTGAGCCAGAAAAGTCTCAGCTGGGCAGAACTGGCATATGGTTGAAGATAGAGAGCCTACTGACTTTGTTTGCAGTTGAGATAAGCTTTTCCTTTGTGAGCAAAACGAGCCTTCTCAAGATACCATCCCCCACACCCCGAGTTTGCTTGGGAAGGGACCTGGGGTTTGCGGTTTTGGGGTTTTGCAGGTGGCTGGAAGCCTAAGGTAAGGGATTATAGAATAGCGTGACAGCTGTGTTTTTCCTGCTTTGCCCCATTCCCGCTACAGAAAAGATCGAGGAGATCTACAAGGCCTTCATTCAGGAGTCCGGCATCCAGTTCAGTGAACTTGAACAGCAGGTGCTGCACTTCCACCTGAGTAACCTGGAGTACGCCTGCGGGAGCAGCCTCCACCAGGTGCGACTGGCTGCTGTGAAGCCGCACCTGTGCGTGCGTGCGTGCACACCACGGATCTAAGTACCGCACCCCCCGCCGGCTTGGGTAAACAGGAAGCCATGGTTCTGCTGTTGAAAAGTTCAAAAACCATGACTTCAGAGCATATTAACCCCACAGCAGTTTAGACTCTTTTTTCTTTAAAGCGAGCGGAACCTTCCCGATGATGTGTAAGAAGACTCGGTATGCGAGCCGAGCGCAGGACGGCTGTTGGGCTGGACCCGGGAGGGGCCCGAGCCTTGTCTGTGCACCGCCGGCCTCCTTTGTGCTCCACGGATGCCCTGCAGACGTTTCTGTGGGACTGTGCGTGGTCTGGGAACACCGCTCTCAGGAGACCAAAATAGAGGAGGCTTACAGTTACGGTCTGTTTGTCCTGCTGAAGCAAATTTAAACTTGCCTCAGCCCCTTGACCCCTGTGGTCTTGATACTCAGACACTCTGCATTTTAAATAGACCCTCACCTCTTGCCCAACCCCGCACCTCTCTGCATTCAACTTCATTGCGATCAGAGTAACCCTGTTTTCCAGAATCATGCCGGTTTCAGCCTCTGCACACGTGCCACGTTGAAGACACGTGGCTGGCGTATTTCTAGATGGAGTTGCTCAGATGCAGTTTTGCTGGTAGAGTCCTTCTCTTCCAGAATTACTGATCTGTAATACACGGAGTGTGTTTATCAAGGAGTGGTCCCCACGCCCAAATCATGTCTGCCTTTTGTTCTAAGATCCGCTTTTCTGGGGCACGTGGCCGGCTCAGGCAGTGGAACATGCCACTTTTGATCTTGGGGTCATGAGTTCAAGCCCCGTATTGGGAGTCAAGTTTACTTAAAAAAAGAAAAGAAAATGAATAACGCAAGCTTTCCCGCACATTATCGTTCCCCAGGTGTCTGCTCGCTCCTGGGACCACAACGAGTTCTTTGCTCAGTTTGCTGGTGACCACACTCTGCTAACACCTGGCTACTCCGTAATCATTGAAAAGCTGGCAGAAGGACTAGACATTCGGCTCGAGTCTCCAGTGAGTCTGGAGGGGCGGCTCCGGTTTGGCCTTGGGTTTGGAGGAGGTCAGGTTCGGGCACTTGGATTACACGGGAGGCAGATGCCTGCCATGAGCCTGTCCCTTAGGCAGCACCGCTGTCTGGGAGCATCAGTGGCTCAGGCGCATTTTCATTGCTGATAAAGTGTGCAAGGGTCTCCTGACCTCCCTGACACAGTGCAGCCATTTTCACTCTAGACTGTTGCCCTCGGTCTTTGTCCCTGCACGTCTGTATTGTGCATTACTCTAAGCCTAGAGGCTGCCATTTACCTATTTCATTTTAGACTGTGTTGTAAAGATTTTCCATATGCCGACAAAGCGTTTGTAATTGTAATGATAGTCCCTGAAGTCAGCTGTGAATGAGACTGAGATCTCCGAATGCCAGGAAGTGTCTCTCCGGAGTCTTGGAGATCTAAACTCACGTGACCGACCTGGAGAGGACCCTGGGCCCTGTGGCCCGTCCCTCGTGGTTTTCACGATTGTTTATCTTGTGCAGGTGCAGAGCATTGATTATTCAGGAGATGAAGTGCAGGTGACCATTGCGGACGGGACGGGGTGTACAGCACAGAAGGTAGGTGCTGGCATTTCACGGGGGGGCAGCCGGGGATGCGGGAAAACTGTTTTCTACCCGGAAGTTGACCTTTGGCAGTCTGCCTGGGGCCATGTTTGATTCCTGAAGAGCTTGCTATCTCCATTCAGTTCTGTGAGGGTCCACAAATCTGATTGAACTGATCTAACACTGCATGGATTCATGACAGAATTCCAAATAGTGCTTATTTACTTCTTACTTTTTCTTTAAATTTTAGTTGACACGAATAGTGGTTGTTTTTTTTTTTAATGTTTATATTTGACAGGGACAGCACCCAACTGAGGGAGGGGCAGAGAGAGAGAGGCAGATGCAGAATCCAAAGCAGGCTCCAGGCTCTGAGCTGTGAGCACAGAGCCCAACACGAGCCTTGAACCTATGAACTGTGAGATCATGACCTGAGCCAAAGCCCCTTAACCAACAGAGCCCCCCAGGCGGCCTGAGTAGTGTTTCTTAAAGTGAGTTCTGTGGTACATCAGTCCTGAGAGTTGAATAAGAGAAGAAATTCTTTCGGCAAATAAGTTTGAAAGTGTTGTATACTGCAGTCTACTTTTTGGGTACTGAGAAGTCGTGCATTCCCAAAAAACTTAGTTTATTTTGTTTAATTCAGTACATACAAAGGTCGTGGGTTTGTTTATTTTGCCATGGAATCATTTTTCAAGTCAAGACAGCTCTGTGTTTTCATTTTGAAACTGGCAGAAGTCCTTTTGTGTTCCTGGTAATTTTTGTAAACCACTTGAGTAGGTGGACGCTGGAAGGGGACTGCGATATGCAGAGATTTCCGAGGTGTTGGAGAGCAGAGGTGCTTACCTGGGGCGGGGGGGGATTAATAAGCCCTGTAAATTTATTTCAGTTTAGTGAAGTCTGAAATGACCAAAATGTATACATGACAGACTATCACTAGATTCCTAGATGAGCTGTGCTCTCTCTGCCCTTTTCGGTTATCTGGAAGTATTTCAGATGCATGATATTCTTAGCAAAGTAAAGGAGGGCATGTCAAGTGAAGAGACAGGGCCTGGTCTGTGAGCTCAGGGGGCGGCTCCTTATTACTCCGACCATCAACTTGCAGGGCAGTTATGAGGGGCCGTGTGGCCTCTGGACTCGTGCTGGTTCTCAGTCCCGGCTCATGTGAGAACCACCTGGAAGGGGCTGAAACAGAAAGGCTGCAGAACCCCACCCCCAGAGACTCTCCGGGGGTCAGGCTGGTCATGTTGGGAAAGCTGCTCAGGAGAGTCCAGCGTGTCAGTGTCGGGCAGCGTGTGCTTGTGTGTGAGCCCCCCAGCTGAGAATCAGCCTAAGTCTAAAGCTCCTCCTGGTGGTAAAAACTTTTTTAAATGCCGCTCTTTAAAATTGCAAGTCAGCAGCGGGGCGCCTGGGTGGCTCAGTCGGTTGGGTGGCCGACTTGGGCTCGGGTCACGATCACCCACGGTTCGTGGGTCGGGCTCTGTGCTGACAGCTCGGAGCCTGGAGCCTGCTTCAGATTCTGTCTCTTGTCTTTCTCTGCTCCTCCTCTGCCCACGCATGGTCTCTCTGTCCTTCTCTTCCTCTCCCTCCCTCCCCTCTCTCTCTAATACACATAAACACTAAAAGAAATTAAACTTGCAAGTTAGCTGATGGCTCAGCCTCTGATAGTTTGTGTCTCTGCCTCCTGATGGCCCTCGCTGGTTCCCCCTCTGCCTGACCGTAACCAGGTGCCTTTGCTCATCTCTCTCTGTATCCAGCTCCCCAGGGTTATGAAGGCATAGCCACAGGCTGTATTTTCAAGTCTGTTCTGGAATGTTTAAAGGAAGTATTTTTATAGTAGTCTGCACAGATCGCATGGTCTGAGTTGGAAGTTGCCCTGACTTACAAGCGAAAGATTTCCACCCCAACGTGATAGGCTGATAAACAACTGACACGCTGTCATGCGGTCTCGGCTGCTTCTACCAGGGTCTGGTCTCGGTCTCTGACCAGAGCATGTTGATCTTTCCCCTGTTTACCTAAGTTCGTGTGCTTTTTTTTTTTTTTTTTTAATGTTTATTTTTGAGAGAGGGTGTGAGTCAGGGAGGGGCAGAGAGAGAGAGAGGGTCAGAGGATCTGAAGCAGGCTCCGTGCTGACAGCACAGAGCCCGATGCAGGGCTTGAACCCAGGGGCCTCAAGATCACGATCTGAGCTGAAGTCGGACGCTTAACCGACTGAGCCACCCAGGCGCCCCACTTCATGTGCTTTTGGAAGCAATTTTGTTGTTAAGAAAATATCCAGATCTTACTCCCTTGAAGTTGTTCTGCTTCCAAGAGAATAATTGTTCTTTTTTATGTTTTCCTTGTGATAGAGAAAATGTTTTATACTTTATAAAAAGCTCCATGTGGCAGAAAATAGCGACAAAGTAACAGGAAGAATTCTGGCCTTTCTTTGATCCTAAAGTTGGGGTTCAAGCCACATACGCTAAGTATGTGCTGAGGGCCATGGCAGACGTGGTGCTTGGCAGTCAGTTCTACCGCCCCCGCCCCCGGGTGTCCTGTGCTGTCCTACAGCGTAGACAGAAGCGGACACATACACACGAATCCACACACTTCCCAGACTCCCTTGCAGCTGCAGTTCTAAATGTGAAATGGTCCAGCCGCTGCGGTGTGCTGACATGAGATTTGGAAGGTGCGGCGTGGCTTTTCCTTCCTTCTGACCAACGTTGTGGTCAGGGTGTTGGGTTTTTCCGCAGTGGGGCCAGTAGAGGATCCAGGGTCTGTTCATGAAGTACAGGGAGTCGAGAGGCAAGGCGTGAGGAGCCCGTTTTACAGCTTGCTCTACAAGCGTTGTGGTTCAGGAGCTGGTGGTACCAGTAGCAGCTCCTCGGTGTGACTGTGTGGTCACATGGTGCCAGGGCCGGAAATTTCCTGACTGGATGGAGACACCGCAGCTCTCTTTAGCTGGATTTTGTGATGGGACTAANTCTCCCTTTCCCCCACCATTTCCCCCCTTCTTCTCCCCCTTGGTCCTCTGTTAAGTTCCTCCTAATCCTCCTATACATGCAAACATATGATGCGACTCAGTCATTCTTGAAGGCTCTGTTAGCATCTGTACCTTCAGCTCTCCTAAAAGATTTTGTAAGCCGTTGGAAGACCCTGCAATAAATTTTTTCCTCTGTAATAGTCCATAATGTTTTTTTTAATGTTTTTAAATTTATTTATTGATTTTGAGGGAGAGGGAGTGTGAGTGGGGGAGGGTCAGAGAGAGGGAGAGAGAGAATCAGAGGCAGGTCCCAGACTGTCAGCATGGAGCCTGACATGGGGCCTGATCTCGTGAACCGTAAGATCATGATCTGAACCAAAAATCAAGAGTGGGACGCTTAACTGACCGAGCCACCCAAGCGCCCCAGTAATCCATAATGTTTCTGATGTGCTTTACCATTTATGAAGCATATTGACATATATTGTATGAGTTTTCGGCATTACTCCAATTCTTTGAGATTGATTGGGCAGGTATTGGCCGCGTATTAGAAAGTGTCAGGGGCGCTTGGGTGGCTCACTGGGTTAAGCAGCTGACTGAGGCTCAGGCCATGATCTTCCGATTGTGAGTTCAAGCCCCACGTCAGGCTCTGTGCTGACAGTCTGGAGCCTGCTTAGGATTCTGTGTCTCCCTCTCTCTCTGTTCCTCCCCTGCTTGCTCTCGCTGTCTCAAAAATAAATGAAGATTTAAAAAATTTAAAAAAAAAAGTGTCAGTCATGATACACAAATGTAGTTCTTCTGATTCCATATTTAGGGCTGTTTCCTCTTACAATAGGCCTTTTCAGTTGGCATCTACTGACTCTTGTCACCCAGGGTTGCGGTAAACCATTAACGCCTTTCTGCAGGTTCCTCTGCGTGAATGCCACGTCTCAGCCGGGCGCCCCTGTGCGTGGAACCACCGCGGGGGGCGGCTCTTGCTCTTCCCACTAGAAAAAGGGACGTTGACAGTCTCGTGATTGGTGACCGAGAGGAATGTCCTTTGGGTTTTGAGACTTTCCTGGTCCTAACCCACTGGGTAGTTGTGCTTTTGAGAGTGAACTGTTGGTTTTCCCCACAGGTACTGGTCACTGTCCCCCTGGCCTTACTGCAGAAAGGTGCCATTCACTTCAACCCGCCGCTGTCGGACAAGAAGATGAAGGCCATCAACAGCTTAGGCGCGGGCATCATTGAAAAGGTGACTGAATTACTCCAGCCTCGACACCCAGGAGAGGACTTTGGGGTGACAGGGGTTCCTTACCTTCTGGTCCTGGGGGAAGAGTGGATCATTTTTTCATCCAAATAAAATTCGAAGATTTTGTTTTCATGTTGAGTAACTGTTGGTGAAGAATACAAAGGCCATTGCCGAAACAGGAGGAGCAGAGCTGGCCGAGGTCAGCATTGTGCCTGATGTCAGGAAAGTGGACGTTGTTATTCAAAATTTGAACTTGGCATATAAATATATGAAGTGATTTTTTTTTTTTTGGCTGATTTCCAAGTCTCCCCTCCATTAATTGGTCCCAGTGAGGAGAATGTTTCACTTCCTCTGCCTTTAAATAACATCTTCTCTTAAGCAGAACGTGCCAGTGCTGGGAGCCCTAGGGGGAGGGGAGACTTCATCTTCGGGATGTCAGCTTCAGGACCAGGTCTCAGGGCTGCCTTGGCATCCTTGGATTGGCCCCGTGGTGGCCAGTGCGTCCCACCGTTACCGGTGGGGGGGCAGGACTGAAAGGCCCCGAAAGCCAGATGCTCCTGACAGAACAGAGGAGACAGGAAGGAGCATGGAAAGGGAGCATTTTAGGTTTCTTTTGTTGTGTGTCGCAGTAGCTACGAGCTGTGCATTGTTTCTTAGAGATTACTGTGCTTCTGATTCCAGAAACTCTTAGCCGTCTTTTCTCTTCTTGCTCACTTTCCAGATCGCCCTGGAGTTTCCGTATAGATTTTGGGACAGTAAAGTTCAAGGGGCTGACTTTTTTGGCCACGTCCCGCCTAGTGCCAGCAGGCGGGGACTTTTTGCCGTGTTCTACGACATGGATCCCCAGGTAAAATCGTTGGTGGCATGTGGTTTTAGAATTTGGATTGGTAATGACGCCCGTGTCAGGCGCAGGAACTGATGGACTCGGTGGATGCTGTAGATGCACACTTACGTGCCGGCTGGGTACTTGGACCTGGACCTTTTCCTTCAGGGAAGCCCCAGCACCTGCCACAGTCTCTTCAAGTACTAGTGTTGCTCCCTGGGAAGCGATTTGTTTTTTGGAAACAGATATTTTGGGCTGCTGGGGTGTCCCCTTAGGGGCAGGCCTGAGCACTACTCTCCGGTCCGTGAGCTCAGGCGGAGGACATGGGATTGGTTGGCCAGAGGGGAGGGGAGGGGGGCTCCCTGTCGGCACATGTGATTGGTGGGGCAGCAGGGGGAGGGAGGGGCGTCCCTGGGACTCGGTAATGCTCACGTCATGCACAGGTGTCCCCTTCGGTGTTCTGTTGTTCCCCTTTCTTCTTCCTTCCGAGAAACTTTAATTTTTTTGTAATGTTTGAGAGAGAGAGAGAGACAGACAGCAGGGCAGGGGCAGTGAGAGACAGAGAAAGAATCCCAAGCAGGCTCCATGCTGTCAGCTCAGAGCCCGATATGGAGCTTACTAGTCTCATGAGCCATGAGATCATGACCTGAGCCGAAATCAGGAGTCGGATACTTAACCGACTGAGCCCCCCAGCTGCCCCTTAAATTTTTTTAATGTTTATTTTTGAGAGACACAGAGAGAGAGAACAAGTGGGGGAGGGGCAGAGAGAGGTGGGACAGAGGATCTGAAGCAGGCTCCATGTTGTCAGCACAGAGCCCAGTGTGGGGCCTGAACTCATGAACTGAGATTATGACCTGAGTCAAAGTCAGAGGCTTAACAGACTGAGCCAGCCGGCACCCCATCCCAAGAAACTTTATGTTAAAAGGTTGCACTTGGGCAAAATTTCTTAACCCTTTGAGAAAGATTGTTTTCCCCTTATTTTATCTGCCCATCTGCCTTCTCCACCTTCTTCTGTTTCTTCTAGAACAAGTTCTCATAAGGGGAAAAGCCAGGAGAACCCTGAATTTGATATTTACCCTTCTTCCGAAGTTGTTCAGCCACGAACAACAAAACGTAGAGATGAATAACGAGCTTTGTGAGGGAAGCGGACTGGGGGTTGCAGTGGAGATAAGGAGTGGGGGAGGTCAGGAGGTGCGTGAGGCCGAGGGCTTTCCCTGGTTGGAGCCACGCATTTAGGGACGTCCGGACCGAAGCCGGAAGTGTGAACCGCTGTCCCCTCCGCGTCTGCAGAAGCAGCAGAGCGTGCTGATGTCGGTGGTGGCCGGGGAGGCCGTGGCGTCCATCCAGAGCCTGGACGACAAGCAGGTGCTCCAGCAGTGCCTGGCCGCCCTCCGAGAGCTGTTCAAGGAGCAGGTGAGAGCCGCCTGCGGGGCGGGGCGGAGGTGGAGGGCATGTGGGCCCCTGTCCCAGTGTCCAGCTGGCCTGCCCGGCTGCCGGCACAAATGACCCCCGTCTGGGTGGTTTACAGCAGTGCAGGTTATGTTCTCGAAGTTCTGGGGCTGGAAAGTCCAGGATCAGGGTGTAGGCAGGCTTGGTCTCTTCCGAGGCCTCTCTCCTCCGCCTGCAGGTGACGGCNAAGCACCTCTTCTTAGAAGGACACCGGTCAGACTGGATTAAAGCCCACCCTTGGGACCCCACTGGACCTGAATTACCTCGTGAAAGGCCCTTTCTCAAAGAGGGTCACAGTATGAGGTTCTGGGGGGTTAGGGTTCTGACATCCAAATTTTAGGGAGACACAGATGAGTCTATAGCAATATTCCATACCGCCTTTCACACCAGGGTCTTCCTTCCCACTCACATCATGCACACACCCCTTCCCTTCCCCTTCCCTTTCTCTTCCTTCCTCCTCTCCCCTCCCCTCGCTTCTCCCCTCCCATCTCCTCTTCCCCTCCCCCTTCCTTCCTCTCTCTTTCCCCTCCCTTCCCTCTTCCTCTCCCTTCCCTCTTCCCCTAGCTTCCCTCTCCCCTTCCCCTTTCTATCTTCCTTCCTTTCTCCCTCCCTCTTTCTCTCCCTTCCTTCCTCTCTCCCCCTCCCCCCTCCTCCCCTCCCCTCCTCCCTTCATGCTCCTCTGCGAAGGGCAGCAGTGTGGTGGGGAAGGGCATAGACCAGGCTCCTGGAGCCTGTATGTCGTACTTGCAGGGGCGACGCCCATCCCCTCTGTACCGCTCCTATTTCAGTATGCGTGCCGCTGCAGCGAGCACCACCCTCTCTTTCGTGAGGGTGTCACGGGCTCAGCATTTTCCCCA
This sequence comes from Crocuta crocuta, assembly GCF_008692635.1. Lineage (NCBI taxonomy): Eukaryota > Metazoa > Chordata > Mammalia > Carnivora > Hyaenidae > Crocuta > Crocuta crocuta. Next base: position 16,015,192 of record NW_027530974.1, read on the forward strand.
CGCCGTGTATTAACCCAGACCTTCGCAAGCTTTGAGGACAGCTTTCCTTTCAAAGGGTTATTGTCCAGAATATTCTCATACCCTTCAGATGTAGCTAGTCTCTTTTCTGTCTTTTCCCAGACAGAAGGGTACCTACTTTATATTTGCCAGTTGAGGACATCTTACAATCTCTGCAGATTGGGAAACTGTGTAGCCTTCATCTTTATCAAATAAAGGAGTGGAAGTAGAAAGAAATGAAATGACTGAGAAGAGAAGGCACCTGGGGTGTTATTTTACGTGATGTGTTTACATCTCATAGTAGTCCCTAGCTTGCGGGGTTTTTTTCCAAAAATTCATTTTCACATTAGTTATTGGGACTTTAGCAAATAGTTCCCATAGAACTATTTTTATTTATTTAAGTGTTTATTTTTAAGAGAGAAGGAGCAAGCACGAGCAGGAAGGGGCAGAGAGTTGGGGTGGGGGGGACACAGGATCCAAAGCAGGCTCTGCACGGACAGCAGAGAACCTGTCATGAGGCTCGAACTCACAAACTGTGAGACCATAACCTGAGCCAAAGTCAGACACTTAACCACTGAGCCCCCCAGGAGTGCCCCCCCCCCAGCCCCCCGTAAAACTATTTTCCATGGTGGTGCTTGTCAGGGGCACAAAATTACTTAAAACTTAGTGAACGTGAAACCTGGCCCCGTCTGGCCCGCCCATTGGAGTTGCCTGCTGAGAACCGCAAGTTAAGGTCCCCTGGGCACATGCCAGGTGTCTGAAAGGGAATGCCCAGCGCGTTAGCTGCTGGCGACCGACCGTAAAGTCTCCGCGGGAGGAAGGGTGAAGGGTGGAAGTGAGCCGTTGGGGAGGCTGCGGGATTGGGCCAGAGATGGAGGAAGGCACACAAATCGGGGCCTGGGGGGGAGCTGCAGGGGCAGAGTCTAGGAGGATTAGCTCGTTTCCAGAGGAGGGGGAGCGTCGATTTGTGCTGGGGCCGTGGCATGTCCAGGCGCCCCTCTTTGACCCCGGCTTCTGGTTCCTTCCGCCCCATGCAGGAGGTCCCCGAGCCCACGAAGTATTTCGTCACTCGGTGGAGCACGGACCCCTGGATCCAGATGGCCTATAGCTTCGTGAAGACGGGCGGGAGCGGCGAAGCCTACGACATCCTTGCCGAGGAAGTACAGGGAACGGTCTTCTTTGCCGGCGAGGTGCGTGCCGTCGTCCTGGACCCGCTCACTGTCTTGGTGACTTTCTTTTAATTCAAGTGATGTACGTCCAGAAATTACAGGCAGAGTCAGATACGGTCAAAGGTGTTAGGACCCAGAACAGCAGACAGATGCCCCCTCGGCGTCCTCCTCCGGCCCTGGGGTGGCCATGTCTAACCCTTTCTCTTGTTTCTTCAGGAATTTACTTCATGGTTTCAAATATTTGTATCTTTGACTTGATTTAACAAAGTAGACATTGGGCGCCTGGGTGGGACAGTCGGTTAACTTGGCTTCAGCTCAGGTCATGGTCTCACAGTTTGTGGGTTTGAGCCCTGCATCGGGCTCTGTGCTATGGGTGCTGGGACTGCCTAGGATTCTCTCTCTGCCCTTCCCTCCCTCCCTCCCTCTCTCTCTCCCAAAATAAATTAAAAAAAAATTTTTTAATAATAGAAAAAAGAAAGTAGACATTGCTGACTACTTATCAGGTTAAAGATTTAGCCTGTTTAGTGTGGTTACTTCACACTTGAAATGGGCTCCGGGCCCCTGTGATGTGGCTTCCTGCCGAGTCACCAAGCTCTTCATTGACTCCTTTCTCACACAGCTTTCTGTTTTCTTGACAGGCTCACTGGCCCCTTTTTTCATTAGCTTAATTCTCTCTGTGCCTCTCGGGGCCCCTCCACCCTTCGGGCTTCCCTCAGTCACAGCAGAGTCCCTGTGAGCTGGTGTTAGCTCTGCTTTTGAAACCCTCTTCCTGGGGTCCCCTTGCCTGGGCTCTGGTCTACACTGGCTGATCTCTGGGCCTCCTCTTTACCACTTTCCAGGTTTTTATTTTTAAAATTATTTTTTAAATGTTTGAGAGAGAGAGTATGTGTGTGTGAGAGGGAGAGAGACAGAGAGAGAGGGTGAAAGAGAATCCCAAGTGGGCTCTGCATGCTTAACGTAGAGCCTGACTCGGGGCTTGAACTCACAAACCTGTGAGATCATGACCTGAGCTGAAATCAAGAGTCAGATGCTCAACCCACTGAGCCGCCCAGGCGCCCCACAGTGGTTCCCATTTCTGCACAGTCTTACCACCAATGTGCTGTTTTCTGGGTTTCGCTAATAGCCGCCCTAGAGGTGGGAAGTGGCCTGGCTCCTTTCTTGGTTTACTTCTGTTGAGAAATGTTTTGCTGTTTTGATTACTTCATGTTTTTCTGCGCCAGTTTTTTGCTTGCTTATAATCTATAAGCTCGTATCCTTCCGTCCTTGATTTCTTACTTCTGATCGTTTTCTCCTCACATTTTTTATTTCTCTTATTTCTAGATCTTCTGTTACATATGTTGGAACTCCTGAATTGATTTTCTATCATCTTTGCTATTACTCATATCTGTCTTCTCATCCTGTTTTTGTGGTGGGGAGATCTGTCTTCCTTGAATTGACTTTTGAAATTTAGGCTCTTTTATGAGCAGTTTCTCATCATCAGATGATTCCTTTGGTAGCACTCTCTTCTTGCTTAACAGCTCCTCAGAGTTCCTAGTTTGCTACCTCCCACTTAGCCAAATATCCCATCGTTGACTGTCTGCTCAGATTGGAATGAGGGCATTTTTACAAAAACAGCCTATTGAGAGCGCCCGTGAGCTTGCCAAGGGGTGGTTGGATCCCCAACATCTATCTATAGCTCTTTTCTCTGGGAACATTCTGGAGCCTTGCTCTTAGTTTTCAAGACCTGACTGAATCCCCATTTTCCTTACTGCCTCACCCCCACCTCTGCCTCTGACCCCCCGGGAATTTGGGTGTGGGGGAGGGGAAGTTGGCGAGGAACCAGATTGCTCTTCCCATTCCGTTTTCACTGGTGCCCAGCCCCTGCATCTGTCCTTCTGGACACTTCCAGTGGCTGAGATGTTTAAAAGGTTCTTTTGGGGTGAATTGGCTTGCTTTGGGTCACCTCCCCCCACTTACCCGCTCCAGACTTAGCCCTGTTAAGGAGACCGTCGGTGTTCTTCCATCTGCTCTCATCCCCTGTGGGCTACAGTTCGGGACCACCCAGGTCTTCTAGCGCCATCCAAAAGAGAGTTATCTTTTCTCTTCCTGATTTGTGGGAGATTACAAAAGAATGTCATTTAAAAACTGGCTGTGTGGTTTGTCCTTGGCCTGCAAAGCTTTGTGGGAACATGGCGTGACTGCATGCCAGACAGCAACTGTCCACTGCTCCCAGAGAGGCTCTGTTAGGCTTGTGTGATACAGTTGTTACTTCACATTGAAAACACTAAAACTTTTATTTAAAAATTTTTTAATGTTTCGTTTTGAGAGACAGTGTGAGCTGAGGAGGGGCAGAGAGCAAGGGAATCTCATATAATCTCATAATCTGAAGCAGGCTCCAGGCTCTGAGCTGTCAGCACAAAGCCCAATGCAGGGCTCGAACCCATGAATTGTGAGATCATGACCTCAGCTGAAGTCCAACACTTGACTGAGCCACCCAGGCGCCCCTGAAACATTTTTTAAAGCCTTTCTCTGAGGTTTCTGCCTTTCTGTATCCCCTGCTGGTGATTGAATTTTTCCTAGTGTTATTTATTTTTTAGTTTATTTATTTTGAGAGAAAGAGAGCAGGGGGAGGGAGACAGAATCCCAAGCAGGCTCCGCACCGTCAGCGCAGGGCCCACCTCAGGGCCTGAAAAACTGAGATCGTGACCAAGAGTCAGACGCTTAACAGACTGGAACCACCCCGGTGCCCCAGTAACTGTTCTTCCCTCCTGCTCATTCCCCCCATTACTGAAGTGTTTGGCACTGGCTGCTGTTCCTTCCATCCAGCCATCAATCTGGGTGACGTGGGACGCACTTTAGTTCACACGGAACTTCCTCCGCTCTGTACCCGTGTCCGCCTTCTGAGATCGGCTCTCCTCGCGTCAGTGACGGTCTCCCTTCGCTACACCCCAGACCTTGTTGCCTTCCCCACCAGCGCCCAAGCCCCGGATCAGTCTGCTGCTTGTCCCAGTTTGCGGATTCTGTTCCCACTCCAGCCTCTGGGACAGCCCTCCCCTTCCGTCCCCTCCCTGCTGACACACTCACTGTCTCGGTGGCAGCGCTCTAGCAAAACTCCAGCCACGGATGGGTCGGTTTGCTTTCTGTGCCTCACTCGTCACGGATTCCAATGGCGAGATTGCTTCCGGGGGGGGAGGTGGCACAGGGATTGTGTCGTCTTCATTACTCTTCATTCCAGGAGGTGGTGTGTATGTGGGCAATATGCTAAGGGGTGCCACCCAGTCCTCCACGGGAGGGGTGAAGCAGGGTGGCACAGCCAGAGAAGAGCAGGTGCGGTGGGGGGGAGGGGGGGGTCGAGTGTTGACATGAGCACTGAGGAGGGCCCGCTGTCGGCCTGTATTCGAGAATCAGTGTGTGTGCACGCTTGTATTCTGTCTCGCTTATCGTCTGAGTTCCTTACATGTGATCTCAAGTTACTCCGTTTTTTTCTTACAGGCAACAAACAGGCATTTCCCACAAACTGTTACAGGGGCGTACTTGAGTGGTGTTCGAGAAGCAAGCAAGATTGCAGCATTTTGAATAGAAATTTGTCTGGACCCAGCTTTCTTCTGTGCCCCGAATGGTAGTTTGGAACACATGTTAAACCTCACTTTCATAAAGTCAGGACACAACAGCCTCCCCTGAGAGCATTAGCCCCCAGAACCCTTCTGCGAGCACTTCCAGGCCATTTTCCACAGGTATGACGACGGCTAATTCTTCTGTGTTTCAGAACAAGGCAGAAAATAACCGTAAATTAAGATACGATTTCTTCCACGGTTGGAGATTCCCTTTAAATTTTGACATTTTGTTTGGCTCATCAGTTTTCAAACATTGAGAAACCAACCAGCAATCATTAAAAAATCAGATAAACCATGTATTTTTCTCCAGTCACAGTTCATCAGTTATCTTTGCCAATGAGCCTTAAGGTTTTTATATAGCTCCAAAATTGAGCTTTTACTTAAAATTCAGATAGAAACCTTTCCCTTTCAGATACAGCACAAACTCTTCAGTTAAAAGTAAATGAAGCTCCTAGACTATTTTGTACGTATTTCTTTCCATTGGGTATTCAAAAGAAATTAAAATTCAGGTATCTTTTGTGACAACACATTTCAGATTTGTGCACTCATTGGCAAACAGCAGACTCTTCAGTTCCCTCAACAGCACAGGCGCCCTGTGGTTTAGCCTGGGCTAGAGATCATATAGTCTTCATACCTGTGACCATCTGGAACGTGGCTGCTGTTCTTAGAGCCAAGTTTGGTCAGATGGCACACTCTGAATCGCCTTAATTTTGGCAACCACCTGCAAAACGATCTTGTCTGAATACTTCAATAAAAAACTCCCTCTACTGCCTCTTTTTAAAATAACTGATTCAGCCACTAGGAATATTTTTTACAGCATTATGTTTTCAGTATTCCATAGGCAGGTCCACTGGAAAACTGCAGAAAATGTGAGACTTCTGGTAAATATTACATATTTAAAGCCATATCTTAAAAGCCGGAGAACATGGCACATACTTACTTTTTCCTGGTTTCCCCTCTTGACAAAAGAATTCAGTTAGCCTGCTTTCAGAGACTTCGGGATGCTTGCCTTGCCAAGAAGTTAGAAAAGCAGATGGTAACTTAAATGCTTTTGTTTTAAAAAGTCTGAATGGTTCTTTCAATTATATTGGTGTTAAAAAAAGAAAAAGGGACTCAAAAGTACTTTAAAGACAGTTTTCAAAATTATAGGTATTTTTAAAACTTAAAGTCAACTCGTAAGTAGAGTTTTATGCAAACTTTAGACCTCCCTCATCAAACACAAGAAAGCAAACAGCAGTGAATTGGTTTCAAAGTTGGGTTAACACAGGAAATTGTTGATAGACTATTTGAGACTCATTGGTACTGACTGGGAAGTATTCTGCTTTAAAAATGTGTCCACCTGTTTAAGACTAGCATGTGTTTAGTGATAAATGCAAAATATTTTAAGTTTGAAATGGCTCAGCTACTTAGTCTCTGGGCACTAAAACTTGTACTGTGCTACAAGCAAACGAAGGAGAATCCCAGTTAGCTCAAGTGCAGTAAATGTGTATTTAAGTTTCCCGTCCCAAGTGACATCATTTGACATTTTGTTAAGGAGCCACGGTACTTTTTTCTTTGAATGTTTTTCACGGTTTGAAGATTTTGGAATGAGCAGTGACTACACGATGTTTTAACTGAAGATTGTGAACAGCTGGTTGTGTAAAACTGTAATAAAACCTAGACTTGTTTTTCAAATACACTGTGCCCTGTAGTGCTGAACACGGTGTACTATAACTGGGTACCCCTTCCCCACCACCTTTCACACACACCACCTGTCTGTCTGCTTGCTCCCAAGCCGCCTTTAGACTTTAGCTCATAGGTCTTCCTGCTCCCCGCCTTTCCAGTAAATGCTCGTAAGATAGTTGTTGACCGTGATCACCTTAGTTTTCTGAGAACACTTTCAAGTTTTTCTTCGGGATTTCTTCATAGTATAGGTGCAGCATAAAAGTGGTCAGGGGTAACTGACCACGACTCCAAATTAATTAATTAAATGGGTAAATGGGGCTGAATCCATCCATCCAGGAGCGCCAGGGTGGCTCAGTTGCTTGAGTCTGACTCAAGTTCTGCCTCAGGTCATGTTCTCACGGTTCCGGAGTTTGAGCCCTGCGTCAGGCTCTGTGCTGACCGTGTGGAGCCACCTTGGGATTCTCTCTTCCTCCCCCTCCACTGTGTGCTTTCTCTCAAAATAACTCAACAAAAATCCCTGTTCTGAAATCCTCAGTAGGGAGGAAATACTACAGAAACCATAAGACATTAACGTAAGAGACAAGAGCATGGATTTATGGTTTTTATTAACAAGGTTTATAAGAACAAATTAAATATTTAAAATCAATGGCCAATTCTTAGGTCTCCTTTAGTTGTTTATTCATTTGTATTTATCAAGAAACAAGTCAAACCTGTGAAAATACAGCCAACATTTATCATTTTTATGTATTTCATGTTCTCTGGGTGGATGTTTATTTTAAACACTCAACTGGTTTATCAAAGGCCTAAGTCTCTCATAAGCAGTAAAGTATTTAGTAAACTGAATAAGACAATGTAAAAGATGAAACGGTCTAATTCAGGAGCAGTCTGTGTGTTGATCACCTAGAATCCTGATTGGCCAAAATTTAAAACCCAAAAGCCCTGATTCCACAAATACATTAAACTTGTTTAATGTTAAAAATAAGTCTTTTATCACTTTTGAGAAATACTTTGTCAGAGATTCCCACTATTGCCTACACATTACCTTCTAGCATTGTACTCGGTGCATTTATCATAATTATAAAGGTGGCCAGGTTTCCTGTAAATATCAGCATTTTACATGGGCAAAAGCAGTTAATAAAAATCAGTTCATGTATTATAAGCCAAATGTGCTTGTACTTAATCCCACCCTCACCCCAATTTTGAAGTTCTGATGTGTTGGTTTGGTCTATCCTTAATATAAAATGTATCTACAGACACTTGCAGAGTTTACACTCAGACTACAAACTGATGACACTTCCGAGGCAGACAGAGAACGACCCGTTCCTTCAGTGTTTCCTCCACTGAGTTCTGACTTCGCTGCTCTGTCATATACCATCCGGCCCAACACTGACGGTTCAGTTTATAACTGCAAAGACACCTACCTATAGGAGTTTAAAAATTGATCTGCACAAAAGAAATAAAAAAACTTTATATACAACAAATTTGTTTTTAAAAATACAAAAATAACATCTGTCACTTTTGTCATGCTGACAATCTGACATATATACATCTGCAGCAGACACTTCCAATTTAATCATCTGGATAGCTGAAGCCTGTGCATTTTTAATATGATGAACACACTGCCACTGTCAGGTGTGTATTCAAAACATTTCATCTAAATACTGTCGTAGTCTCTGCATGTATAAATGTCAGGAATCGTTTCTTCTACTTGGTTAAAAGTATGTTGGAAACAAGCGAATACTAAGCGCACTAAAAACTACAACAGTTCAAGACTCTACGATCTCATATAAAGAAATCCAAAATGTACAAAATACAGCTATAAAAGCAAGGAACAGTTACTGCCATGCAAAATTTTAAACTAAAAACTGCATAGAAATGCAATTTAAAACCACAAACTCAAATTTACTTAACACTCCAGATAAAAAGATCAGCGATAGGTTCTACCAACACAACGCCCGCGAGGGTTAGAAAAGGAAGTACATTCTCTTTGCTGGTATTAACGGTATAAATCAGATCCTGACGTCCATGGGACAAGTCCTCTGTCTCCTCTGCCTCAAGAAATCAGCTGCAACGAGAGAGAAGCATCATTTTCCTCTATCCAAAATACAGTATTAGGAACACAAAAATCAACGCCCCCCCGCTGCTTCCAACTTCTGTTTTACTACTGTCGCCTTGGGAAATCTGTGGGGTTGATCTTCTGCCTTTGGTGGACAGGAATTCTGCTCAAGTAGTTGTGTGAGCACCTGTGCTGCGCCTGGCTGCCCGTATACGCTGTGAGCCAGAGGTCAAGTTTTATTCAGACTTTACTTTTAAACTCTAGAATGGGAATGAAAAATATTTTGCCCATCTATTTTGAGAAAATTTGAGGATCAAGTGTGATCTAGTGACATGAGTATTTTGAAAAATACACAGTATTTCATATAAATTCGTCTTCTACATACAAAATGATCAAAATCAGAAAAGGTGGATGTATTTACCTCTTTAACAGTTGTTTTTATGAAATCTTTTCTCTCAGTTAAATCATAAGCAGGATAATTTTCATATACCTAGAGTGAAAAATTAACAGTAGATTTAAAAATCCAGTAATACGGTTTATATTTGGATACAGAAAACTGTAGGCCGTGTACAAATAGCTGCATGTACATTCTAAGTTCTGGTTCACCATATACAACTACTGCAAATGAGCAGAAACTAAACTAGGACACAGACATGCTCAGCGTCCTCTGTGCTACTGGGAGTATCCGCTGAATTCACACACACAGGCGAGGAAAAGCCCTGCACAGAGACGGTAGGTAAGCGGACTGGGTTCCTCACATCATCCAACACTGGTGGTCTGATGAACTTCAGCCTCCACTGCGCCGCTCCACCCTGTCCCCCAAGTTCAGTCCCGGAGATCCAGGAGGTCGCAGGGGTCCTCTACTGCTACAACTTTACTCTCTAAACGTCCCTCTCTTTGGTCAACGGCCACCTGCCTGACCTCACGATCACTCCCGGGCCTGACTCCACACAGGCCTGCCCGCTTCGCTCCTGAGGACGAGTTCAGGTAAGCAAGCGTTTTCAGTTAAGGGCCAGACAGTAAATGGTTTCAGCTTTTCCAGGAACAGTTTCTGTGACAACTACTCAACTGGGCGACCGTAGCGTGAAAGCTGCCACAGACAACACTTGAATGGATGTGGCCGCCGTCACGTTAAACTGTTTACAAAAACATGGTGAGAGGGATTTGGCCCACAGGCTAGTCTGCCAAGTCCCGCAAACAGAGTTGATCATTTACATCACTCCTGCCATTCACCCCTTACTCTTTCTCTGCAAAACCATGCCCCTAAACTGGTCTAACTGCCACTTTTTCTATGGCTGACCCAGAGGAAGAACTGCTGTGGGAAAACAGAACTTCTAAAAGACTGGCCCCACGCCAGTTCATGGTATCCAATGTCCAAACCTCCCCGGGAACCCGACTTCTCTCAGCAGGTCCTCCTGTCATGTCAATGGCATTTTCATCCCTTCCTCCCTCTTGCTCTTGGCCAAGAAGCCACTATCATGAATTCCTTCAACGCTGACCTAGGTCTTTCCCTCCAGTCTATCTTTATCTGGATCCATCAATATCCCCCTTTTCCTTCACCGCTGCAGGGACCTTTTCTGGTCATCTCCTTCCCCAGCACTAGTCCCTCAGCCTAACGTAAGCATGTGCTTTCTCTCCCTCACCTCCTTAAGAAGTATTTTATCAACCCGTGACTTCACCCCCCAGTTAACCACGATTTCCCTTCTACAGCAAGAGGTTTAAAACAGCAGCTTTATTCACTTTCCTCACTACTCATTAAATCTCATCCAAGGGTACTTAATCCTCACATTTACCATCCTTGAAACAGCTCTTACTATGTGAACAATTATCTTCTAATTGCAGCGTCCGAAAGAACCCCTCAAGTCTTTCTCACCGGACCTCTCCCTGTTGTTAATCCCCTTAAAAAATTACGTTAAGGGTATTCACGAAAATCAAATGCACAGGATTCATCTCCCTTTACTCTTTCCTCAACTTTCCTCTCAGAGGAAACTAGTTACCAGTTTGCCGTGTATTCTTCCAGACCTTTATAAGCGAGTTTCTACATAAACTCATAAATATATATATCAATGGCAATACAGTTTTTTTGTATTTACACAGATGGGATAATATTCTAGATGTTTTAAAAAGTTAACCATACCTGGAAGGTTTTTCCATGTTCTTTTGAACTGCTACATAGCATTCCAAAAATAAATTTAAACTACTAAATTTAAACTACTTAAATTTAAACTACTACTTAATTATTCTCCAAAGTTGTTACAACTTCATGCATGAGTATGTCTCCCTATACCCTTTGCCAAGCACGAAAACTTGCTTAATCTTTATAAACACTCTGTCAAGTTAATAAGCAAAGATATTCCCTTTCAATTTCTATCTTCCTCATTAGTAGGGAAAGTGTGTCTTCATGTTTACAGGGCATTTTATATTACTCCCCCTGTGAGCTGCTCTCCATAACCACTGCCCATTGTCCCATGTAAGGTCATGACCTTTTCTTAACTGGCACTACCCCCTCCCGACTCTTCTGGAAACGGTCTCCTCTCTCTTGGCTTTGACAGCACCTCTCTCTCTACAGTCTTTATATTTTGGAGAAATTACTTCTCAACTCGATGAGTCTCCAGGACTCTATGTCCTTTGCTTTTCTCACCCTTTATCTTCTCCCTTGGGCCACCTTATCAAGACATCTGGTTTTAACACCCCACAGTAGCCCACTCTGACTCTCTCCCCGAACGTGGGAGAATTACAGTGATCAGTTTCTCCCACTTGGATGTTCCAAGCACCTCACTCTCCATGTCCAGAACGAAACTCCTCTTTCCCTCAGGGCGTACCCTCCGTTCTTTTCCCACAGATTGTTAATGCAGCTGCGCCCTAACCTCTGACCAAGCTCTCCTGATTTCTGACTTGCACTGTGGCCACCCTGTGACTCTGATGACGACAAACTTGGCTGTCTTGCCTCGCATCCTACTCTTCAATCTGTCTTCTCAGTGTGTCCAAGAGGACTCTTGAAAATTGGACTGTGTACGCCCCTGTCAATCAGCTCCCAATATCCTACCGAGCCTCCTAATTCTCCCTTTAGTTTCAGGGAAAAGCTAAATTCTCCAACAAGACAAAGTTAGATCTGCAAAACTTCTCCTCTTCTTACCTAACTTCTATGAAGACTTCCTTCCAACTCTAGTTTTCACCCAAATTAAACTAATTACTATTCCTCACAGTCACTGTCCATTTTACGTGCTTGGGTCCGTATCGCTCCCCTGTATGAAGTGGCTGATGCTCCAGGCATGTTCCCTCCTCCCAGGCCCAGGCAGGTGCAGCTCCTTCCGTGGTGGGGTGGCACCCTCCGCACGCTTCCAGCCCAACCCCCACCGACTGTCCCCAGCTTACTACCACAGCCACCTCCTCCCATCTCACGGTAGGCCCCTAAGAGCCAAGTAACAGATTCCCCAGCTCTACCCTCAAATCTATCCCGGTGTCGGGTCCATAGCAGAGGCTCATACTGGAATAAACAAAACAATAATCAAGGTCTTAACAAAAGTATAGAATATTTCACTTTTGGTACATTTGAAATGTTAATTTGGTTTTTACCATCAGAAACTAAATTGTAAAATCTCCCAGTTTTGATGTGGGGTCTAGAATCTAAGGAATCATCTTCAAGACCAGGTCATTTTATTTTCTGAGTATCAGAAAAACTTCACAGAAGTCTGAACTAAGAGCCTGATACAGCATCTTAGTACAACAGTAATGCTGGAAATATGGTGGTCCATGAGATTCTCCTTTTTAAAACTAACACAACCTAAGGATACGTCAATAAAAACGGTTTCCAGATTAAGAAGAGAACGTTCTCCCCGCAGTCTAGAATCTATCACTTTAAGTGTATTCACTGGATACACCCCACTGCTGTTTACGAAGCCAAGTCCAGGAGGGCAGAGACTCTGGCTCATTTATCTAAGGCAGCATCCCAGCACCTGCGGGAGTGGCTGGCTCTGGCACAGAGCAGCCCAGGCGTCTGCTCAGTAATGAATGCACAAACAAATCTCACTTTGAACTGAGGGAAGAGTGAAAGAATTTTTCGAATAAAAGCAGAACAATCCAAGTATTTGTCCGATTACCTCCTTGCAAATCTGCTTCATTGTGACTTCCTCCAAGTTGGCACTGGCCAGTAATTTCTTCACGGTTTCTTTTAACTCTTCATCTGTAGGAGGCTTCTTCAACTTTTTAATTAAAGGTTCATCATCTGAACTATCCTCAGATTCACTTTCTAAAAGACAAGCATTCATTAGATTCTCAAAGGGGTATGAGGTAAAATTATAAATTACCACCTATAAATGATGTGTAAAATGTGCATTGAAATTTCTGTCAATTTTGAAAAATTATAACCATAAAAAATTGGTATACCTCTTTCCCCAATTTTCTTTGCAGTTTATCTACTTTCCAAACATACACTTCAAAACTCTAACAGCATATGAATTAGATCTTTACAGCTGCTGCAACTGTGTCATTACTAACCTTTTTTGGAACTGTTTTGATTCTTCTTGGTGGTGCTGCTATCTGCCTTCTTAACGTTAGCACTTTTTACAGTTTTCTTACTTTTGGGAGTGGCTTTCTGTTTAGGTTTTTCTTTTTTAGAGGTCTTTTTTGGTGGCTGTTGGAAAGGAAAGCAAAGAACACATACTGATGAGACTAACTGTCATCCCTCTACTCCTCTGTACCCAATAATATTAGAGAAAATTAATGTATTCAACCTTACCAATAAAAAATTATTACTAATTATCAGGTTTTTAGATAACCAGTATGCTTAAAAACTTCACTTTATCCCTTCACAAAACTCGTCATGAGAAGAATCAAACACCAAAAATAAGATGCCCTGATTATCACATGGTACAAATAGAAAACTATATGCAATGCCTTCATCTTTTTAAAAAAAAAAAACCTCTAGAATATAAATGCTGTTAATATTATTTTATTATCTCTCCCAGCTTGAATGGAAGTTCCATGAGGATAGGATTTTTTTTTTTTACATTTTTAAGTCCACTGTTAATATCCCTAACCCCTAAAATATTGTGCATAGCTGTTAACTATTACATGAATACATGAGGAAACTAAGGCTCAAGAAGTATTTTGTTTACAGCCACATAACGAAATACTGAGATTCAAATAGATCTGACTCCAGAACCTCTTTTCTTAAACACTAACTCATAGCTGATATAACAAAAGCAAAGTATATATATATGGATAGATTAAAATGACAAAATTATAATTCATACTTTGTCTCAACCAGGGTCTTTGAAATTAGGGAACATTAATTTATTTAACTTTCCCAAAGTAGAAGTAACTTCTATAAAGCAAATGCCTCAAGATAACCTAAAATCTCATCTTTACATACCAAAAATACTGCAGATCGCTTTTGACAGAAGGTCTCTCCAAATGTCTTACAAAGTCTGATGATCATAATTCCTTTTTTTAAAAAAAGACAGATACTCTTTTGAACTTACCTTTAAAGCAAACTAAAGTGTATAGAGCAATATAAGACTTAAGTGGGCTCAGGCTACTTCTAAGTGCAGTTTGGATGTGAGTATTTGTCTTTCCTCTGGCCACGCTGCCACAACTACAAATTCCTACCAGACCATCAGCACCCTGTCCCACCTCAATAACTTACTGCTGGCCGGGAGCTGGCTAACCTATCGGGTTTAAGTGCTACTAACAATGCATTTAAGAGGTGGCAAGGGGCTAAAATGCTTTTTTTTTTTTTTTTAAGATCATTATTTTGAGAGAGGACAAAAGAGAGAACAAGTAGAGGAGGGGCAGAGAGAGGGAGAGAGAATCCCAAGAAGGCTTTGTGCGGTCAGCAGAGCTTGACATGGGGTTCTATGTCATAAAGCAGGAGAACATGACCTAAGCCAAAATCAAGAGTCTGATGCTTAACTGACTGAGCCACCCGGGTGCCCCTGTACCGCTTTATGTAGGTAAAGTGTATGAGCTCTACCTGTGGACACTTGCTATTTAAAGGCCATTTTTGCTTACTTATTGTAGAGGAATTAGGAATTAGTGGAGGTTGCTGGAAAGGCATCACTTTCTCTAGTCAATCAATTCTCTAACTTGAACTAAGTTTTATTAAGTGTCCACCAAATTCATAAGAACCGTACTAGGCTCTGAAAGGGCATACAAAGATTTTATAATGTCTGTTGATGCACCACTCTTCAATCTGTAGGTGACTAAAATGTAAGAAAATGTTATTACAGAAAGGCATGGGGAGGGTGAGCAAGGAGTAACAATGTTAGAAGCACTATTACTCCATCCCCATCCAAATTATAAAATTAGCAGCAGACACTTAAAATACTTCCAGAGCCTTTTCAGACCAGATTTACAGCTGTCATTAATATTCTCGAAGGCACATAATACGGCACCATTTTAAAACCTGCAACCTTAGAGTTCAGTGGTAGTTTAAAAAGTATAACAATTTAGAGTGACGGGGCGCCTGGGTGGCTCAGTTGGTTAAGCGCCCAACTTCGGCTCAGGTCATGATCTCACTGTTTGTGGGTTCGAGTCCCCGCATCAGGCTCTGTGCTGATGGCTACCTCAGAGCCTGGAGCCTGCTTCAGATTTGTATCTCCCTCTCTCTCTGACCTTCCCCTGCTCACACTGTCTCTCTCTCAGAAATAAATAAAACATTTAAAAAAAAAAAGTGATAAATAAAGGGTAATCAAGCCATCTCCACAAGATGTTACCACTGGACAAACACAATTAAAATGATGCTTCTTTCTGTATTTAACATCATCTTCTAGCAGGGACGGCATCCACAGCTTTTTAAGGGGACAACTAGCCTATGAAGACTGCAAACATACAGTCACAAGCACTACAGCAACCTAACAGAGAAGAGTGTGGGCTCTGGAGGCGAGCTTCCTGGTTTCAAATTTTGGCCTACTAGATCGTTGGGCCCTAGTTTCCTCATATGCAAATTGAAGGGAATATGATAGCACTTCATGGTTTTTTGGGGGAGTAAATGCATTATTACATGGAAAATACTTTCAATGGTGCCAGGTTTACAGGAAATGGTTAATAAATATTAGCTATTATTACTATTAGGAGTGCTTCCTTTTGTAAAGAAATTCTTTCATTAAATGCAGTAACTTGGAGGTTTTAAAGTTTTCTTTAAAAGCAGGGTCGATACAAAGAATAAATAGAACAAAAGCAGTATGACAGGCTCGATGACACCTGTGTTAACTAACCATGATGCATCATGCTTATTTTATTACATTCTGGTAGATAAGCCTGGCCCCCACAAACATCCATCCCTGTAATAACAAACTATGTTGTTTACACCCGATTTCACATATCTTTAGTAACTAATTACAAGTTTTTCTGTGAAGAACTTTAAGGCAGGAATTCAATAAAGGATGTTTTTCAGACAAGTAAATGCTGACATGGGGAAACAGCAGAGGCAGAATAACTCGTGTGTGTATGTTAACCTTGCAGATGTTAAGAATCAACCACCTCAGCCGCAGGTAAGTTTTCAGTGTGAATAGGAGGAGAAAGTTAACTTTTAAAAATGGAGCCTCTCAAAGGACCCTGGTGGCAGGACACAATGGACAATTTTTGACAGGATAATCTGGTATTCTGGAGGTACAGAGGCCTGGGGGAGCTGAGAGGAAAGGAGAGAGCATGCCCACTTACACTTTACAGGAAACTTCAAGTCCTCATTCTTTTCACCCCCCTCGTCTCCATAAGGAAACTCTCACCTGTGAGTCTAAGTCCAGCTTAACAGTCCCCTCTGAACTTCTCACTGCACCACCGCTGATTTGTCAGTGGCCCCACTCTATTCGGCCCATAGTTCATGTATCCCTACTGCATGTGAAGCAGTACACGGGTTTGAGAGCCACACTTCCTGGTTCAAATCCTGACTCCACTACTGACCAATCTGGTATTCTCAAGCAAATCACTTACCTTCCTTCCCTGTGCCTGCTTCCTCATCTGTAAAATGGAGGTAATAATACCAGACTGCTGAATTTACCATTTTTTCACATTTTCTCATCTCAGATACTGGGGTGCATTTTACAATTTACATTAAAATGATGCCTTATAGGCATCGGAGATTTGATGAACTGTGGCCATATCTGTAGAATTGTTCTAAAGATCAAATGAATAAATAAATATAAGGTAGCAGAGAAAACACACATTTAATATACAGCTTTATTAAACTAGTTACATATAGTCTTTTCCCACCACAGTATAAGTTTCTTAAAGTTATATTTGACAATTTCCATGAGAAAAGACACCTGGCTACCTTATTTAGCTCTATCTGTACCCAGCAACCTTAAAAATGTTTGATGTAGGGGCGCCCGGGTGGCTCAGTTGGTTAAGCGTCCAACTTTTTTTGGCTCAGGTCACTATCTCACTGTTCACAGGATTGAGCCCTGCATGGGGTTCTGTGCTATTACCTTGGGATTCTCTTTCTCCCTCTCTCTCTCAAAATACACAAACTAAAAAAAAAAATTGTTTGACATAAAGCAGCCAATGAAGTATTTGTCACATTCATCTCTGTATTACTTGCAAGGGATCTGGTTTACCTCTACTCTGAAACCAAGATATGGTTAAAATATAATTAAAAGGAAAAAGAAAAAGGCATTTGTATAGTATTGGTTCCACATACACTATCTTATATGAGCTTTAAAAAAAAAAGCAAAAAAAAAAAATCCAAGAAAACAGTTGATTTCATTACAAATGAGGAAAGTGTATCTGAGCAGTCAAGACGGCCTATATCTTACAACAGGTAAGGAGCTGGAGGCATGGTAAGCCCAGAGTGCCTCCTACTACAGATTACTTGCTTAGAGAAATGGAAAACGTACCTATGCATCTAAACCAGAGCTGAAATGACAAAAATAAGCCAGGGAGATCCTAACCTATTTATACTGTTAAATTTAACTTTTTCCATTTCACACAAATGTTACCAATGAGAAAAAAGAATAAAAATTGTTAGCAGAAAATGCAAAATGGCAACAAAGGATCACCAAATCCGTACTAGGGCTATCTCTGGCCTTTACCCTCCAAACTTTGTAAGGGCTCCAGGAGCATTTCTTTAGATTTTTTTCTTAAAAGCTAAGACAGGCCTTGGTGTAATCCAGTTTTGTATAAAATTTTTTTTTCCACCAAATTTTTAACTCTGCCAACCTCTCTTGTTCATCCTTTAAAGGCTCAGATCAAATTTGTTACCTCCTATGAAGGTTTCCTGTCTGGATCTTCACTCCCCACAAGTCTGTAGAGAGAGGTAAATACTCTTATCTTCTGAGCTTCCAATGATCCTGTCCACCCTTCTTAGCTCTCAAGTTATACTCTGCTGTACTTTTTTCCTCCTCATCTTTGACCTCTCCCTTTCTACCAGCTGATGAACAGAGTCCTTGTCTTACTTGTTTCTTGATCTCCAGTGCAGGGCTTAGAACTGGCACTCTGTAGGTGCTACATAATTAACTTGGAAGATTAAGATGGGAAAAGGTCTCTGGAAGTTAGGTAACTGTTAAGGATCTATTCCAGCCCCGAGGTTCTGTTTCACTAGCATTGCTCTGCCTGCTAAGACCACATGCTTGCTACTAACAGCAGTTAGCCAAGCTTCTTGATTTTTTTAATAAAACGGTCTTCTGGCACAACTTACGTATATAGGTTGTATATGAGAGAGAAAGAGAGAGCATTAGATAAACTCAAGGGTGACGCCTGTGCACCTATGTTTTCTTATTAAAGTCTCAGCAGACTCGCCTAGTTATAAGTTTCTTTTTTATTATTTTTTAAACGTTTATTTTTGAGAAAGAGATAGAATGTGAGCACGGGAGGGGCAGAGAGAGGGAAACAAAGAATCTGAAACAGGCTCCAAGATGTCAGCACAGAGCCCAACACAGGGCTTGGACTCACCGCAAGATCTGACCTGAGCCAAAGTTGGATACTTAACTGACTAAGCCACCCAGGCACCCCTAGTTATAAATTTCTAAGATAAAAGATAAATTTACAGTCTGACTCTGTCACCAAGCTTTCTCTATAAAGTGCCAGAGAATAAGTAATTTGGGTTTTGCTTGGCTGTATGTGCTTACAGTTACAATTTTCATTTTTTAACAAATTTCAAAAATGGAAAAAAACCATCCTCAGTTTCTAGGCTGTACAAAAACGGGCCAGAGGCTGGATCTGGTGTTATAGGCCATACACAGTTTGCCATTTCTAGTCTAGATTATATGTGACTGGAGGAGATATGTAGGGAAAAGGCAGGAACTGTATATAAATTAATCAGAGGATAATTTCTCAAGTTCTATATTTATGTCAATAGCTTTTAGTTAAGTTTTTAGAAGCAGAAGTGGATATATACTTATCTAAGGCTATTGCTTAAATTCAAATTTGAATCTAAATCAGTTCGTTATAGACAGATCTGATGATAGAAGCATATGAACTAGCAGCTCTGGGAACAGTAATATGGACAATACATTAAAAAAACTTAAAGAGCACACCTGAAACAAATGTAATACTGTGTCAGCTGTACTTCAACACTAACAAAACGCACACAGACGTGTGAGGTACACAACGAGGAGGATACATCATCCTGGCTCTGGGAGTCAAGACTCACACCGATGTGAAGTACACAGCACACAACTAACTTTCAGCGAGTCTCCTAATATTTACCAATAAACACTTACTGAATGAGTGGTACCTCTCCCCAGGCAGACTGTTTCTAGAAGACAGAGACCAGGTCTCTCTTTTTTCCCCCTACTAGCCAAACACTTGGCAAAATTCAGGTAGAATAAGGCAATCATTTTGAATAAGCGAGAATGATGCCTCAACTACTCCTATGAAAACGCCCAACCTCGTGGACTCTCTAGTCCGGCTTCTGCCCTCACTGCTCTACTTTTGGACACATCACCCGACCACAAGCACACAAACAAGTGTGTATGTCAGAGGTACCCTGGACTTTCGTGCTCCCCATCTTTGTTCACAACTTTCCTTTCAAGTCCCAAAGTCAAATTCAATGGGTATTTCTGCCATTTTTCTCCAAAGCTTTCTCTCAGCAATAGATAAGGACACTTTCTTTTGGAATCCTACATCAAGTACCATTCAAATGGCATTTGGGTAAAAAATTTTTCTGGAAGCTCAACAGCACTTAACACATACCCAATTTATTGAACTGAATAATGTGATAACATGAGAAACCTCTACTTTAAAATCTCTCCTAAAATATTTTGAAAATCTTAGTAATTATAGCAAACACATTATGTGTCACTACAAAGGAAAAATGTTGGAGGTAGCCAGAGTTAACTTAGCTATTTAATCAAAGAGGAGCTAAAACTTGAGTCTTATTCAAAATATATGGGGAGAAATAAGGTGGTTAAGTTTTTTAAAAAATTAAGGCCAGTGTCCAAGTTGTCTTGGAACTTATTAAGATTCTGGCTCGCTATTCTGAATCTGCTGTGAGTAGTTCAATCAGAGCCATCTAGCATCGTAGGAAGTTTTGATGTGCTAATGGGAAACACATAAAAATCAACAGCTGCCATTAATTTCAGATAGTACCATTTACTGTAATCTAAATTTGTAAGAGTAATAATGCAAATTTTTAAAAATTTGAAGAGGGTTTTCCATGATCTCTGATAACCGTGAAGGCACAGAATCAGAGGAATGACGCAGCACTTTTGAAGGCAGGCAAAAAAAACCCTTGGGAGAAAAGGCTTACCTATCTCTTATAGGCAGCAGGGCTCTTGAAGGAGGGTCTCCAAAAAAGACGCCTGTCAGAGCCAGAATCCTGTCCTCACAGCAGAAAGGTTGTACTGGGTGAACAGATGAACAAAATAAAAATTAGCTTAAAATACACTATTCTTTTAACAACTTGGCTGAGAAACCTCAAGAGTGCCAAGAGTAAAGAATGTGCAAGCCTCAGTATAGTTCACAAAAGATTATGAAAGCAGGTTTAAGATTTTATTATGGTGACTATTAGCTTTGCCTTCCAATGAAAGATTTCAATAGTTTATATGGATCTGTAATTCCTCTGATCAAATTATGATGGGGGGAGTCTTATTTTTTAGAACACAATTAAGGACTAACAGAACTTTCACATTCACCCTCCTACTACTACCAAATAATTCCCTGAATGGTCCAAATATAGGAGTTTACCAAAAACTAGAACTGAAAGTTTTTCTGATCTGGCTGACCCTGTAGGATGGCTCCTTCCCCCACATACACAGGAAAGCTAACACGTGCATCTCACAGCTTCCCTTGCCCTTAGAGGTAGAGAAGTAACAAAGTTCTGGCCAAGGCAATGAACACAGAGATCTTTGGTAAAAAGCATCCTTTCAGGGGAAAAAAAGAAAAAATCTAGTGAAACATTACTAGAAGAAAAGCTCTCTGCTCTTCTGTATCTGCAACAGGAATTCAATGACTTAAGGTAAAGCGACCATCTTGTGATCAGGAGGTTAAGGGCCACTTATGAAGATGGTGGCTGAGGAAGAGGACACTCAAATTCTTGATAACCTTTCTTGGCCTGCTGTACTGGCCCCAAATTGCCTGTCTGTGGATTTCTTGTCATGAAAGAAAAAGGAGTTCCTCTTTTGGACATCACTAGTAAGGTTTTTAAGCATTCACAATTGAAGACATTCCTGATACGTATGGGAAGATTCAGATTAATTCTAAATACCAATAATTCAGTTTGCTGTAGACATTTCTAGCGATAAGAAGGTGTTATAGAAACACTAAGAAACAAAAACTGAAGATGTATTAGAATAAAATTTAAAAACATCAAGTATGCTTTTAAGGGTCTAAGAGATCATGAGAACGGTTTTTTCCAGTGTGGGCAGCACGGCCTCTGCAACAACTGCTCTGTGCCGAAGGTCTAACACTCGTGGTAAATGGCATACCTAAGCATGGTTTAATCTCACTGGCTCATTTTAGCAGTCTTCCCCAAAAGATGCTAATCCAATATGGGAACCACATGATTTTCAGAGTAAGTTTATAGAAAAGAATTAACCCTGTCATTTTCTTATTCCCTCATTTTTAAGAAACTTCATCTACAAATTTCCTAATTCTAAACTGCTCTCCTTCTACTGCCCTAATTAAGCAAATGTTCATGAACCAAGATGATAAAGGTTTAAAATGGCTCTTTTATAAAGGAATTACTACCCAAGTCACTCTTGGAAAGAAAGAGCAACTTGCTTGAGTTAAGGATTAAAAACCATTGTGAACCATGCACTCACTGCCTATCACAAAAATAGAGCTACAGGTACAGAGAACCTCTAACAAAATGTTTTAGCAATTATTGGCTAACATGATTAAGTATGACACATTTTCTTATAAAAAACTAAAAAAAAAAAAAAANATTTAAGAAATAATAAACTTACTTTTAAATATCCTAGTCTTCCACACAGATAAATATGAAAACGAGCAGATGACTACCACTCAACCTCACATAGTCAACGGACAACTGTAACTGGATTTCTGTCTACGTAAGAGTTCTAACTTTAGCAACATGATGTAAATTATACAGTCCAAAGCCCTCAATTTAGAGGAAACAAAAGGTAAGATTAATCTACCACGTTCAGTTATTTATTCCAAGAATCTAATGTAAACAGGGGATAAGACTTTTATTTAACAAAGAAAAATCTGTCTCAAGAAACAAACAATAAATAATATTAACTTAGTAATCTTCTATGAAAAGAATCTGCAAAATAATTCTATCTACAGGCAGTACACAACTTTTCTAAATAACCTGTAAACCTTCTTTATGGCCTCTTAAAAAAGAGATTCTTTCATAGTAATAATCAAAAATACTTCCTCTTATGAAGTCCCTAACAAAGTTGCCACTTAACTTAGTCCTCAAAAAAATTAAAGAGTAAGGGAAAACACAGTTACCATAGAAATACTATTCCTCTTGTTACTACTTACCTTTCAAAGGCAAGAAGAGCCTTTCATAGGAACATAATCAGTAATAAAGTTTTTAAGGAGTATAGTCCTAAATCTGAAATATCCTTTAAAGCAATGAATAATTACTCTGGTTGTTGGAGGGAGACTTAACAGAAAAAGAAAAAAAATTAAAAAAAAAAAAAAAAAAGCAATTCTCAGTCCAGATTCTATTGGACTGTACTTTATGAAGTTTGTTACTTTTTTATTCTACATGAGTTTTCACCATTTAGCCTGGGTTTCTAGCACAAAGGCCTTTTTTAATGGCACTGTAGAAAAACTTTGATTTATAATAAGGACAGTTCCACTTGTGATCATTATCCAGGAACCAGTATCATTACAAATCAATCAGGGGTCATTTACATTCACAAGATTCAAGGAATTCTATTTGGATAAATGAGACAGTAATCCGGAAAACAAGTAAAAATGAGTATAAAATATCTTTTTTTTAATAAATTTTTTTTAATGTTTATTTATTTTTGAGACAGAGACAGAACTTGAGCGGGGCCGGGGCAGAGAGAGAGAGACACAGAATCCGAAGCAGGCTCCAGGCTCTGAGCTGTCAGCACAGAGCCCAACATGGGGCTCGAATTCATGGACCGTGAGATCATGACCTGAGCCGAAGTCAATGCTTAACCGACTGAGCCACCCAGGCATCCCTAAAATACCTTCACTTTTTAACCCACACCTTAGTCATTAAATGACAGGATCACTGGATTTAGAAATTTTACATGACAAAAGGTCATCTCAATACTAATAGTAACAGTACCACCTAATACTTACACATAGCACCCATGCCAAGCACTGCTCTTACGTACTTTAAATAAAATCATTGAATACAACCCTTTAAGACTGGTACTGTCATCACACCTGTATTACAGATGAGAAGCTGAGGTATAAAGTTTATAAGTAATCTGCCCAAAATCATTCTAGAAGGTAGAGCTGGGATTTGTACCCAGATAGTTTCCAGAGCTCACACTCATAATCCTATGCCTCTATGGAAAAATTCGATGTTTATATTCTATAACAAATTTTCTTCCTTCAACTCTGCCCTTAAAAAGGTTTTAGAAGGGTGCCTGGGTGGCTCCGTCGGTTGAGTGTCTGACTTTGGCTCAGGTCATGATCTTACGGCCCATGAGTTCGAGCCCTGCATCAGGCTCTGTGCTGACAGCTCAGAGCCTGGAGCCTGCTTCCAATGGTGTCTCCCTCTCTCTCTGCCCCTCCGCCACTCATGTTCTGTTTCTCTCTCAAAAACTAAATAACATAATTTTTTTTTATTTTTTAAAGATTTTAGGAAGCATAGTGAATACATGTAGGCATAACCCCAAAATTTGTTGAAGAATACTATTAATGCAAAAGTGCTATTATTCTAGAGTCACACATAAACAAATGCATTTCCCTCCTAATGTCCTTAAAAATCTATTCCATAAAACCCTTAGGGCTAAGATTACTCATCTTCCTTCACACCAAAAATATATTATGAAACACCTGCTAGATTTGTAATATTCTCTTTTAACTTATGAAGCATTTGATACTTAGCTTTATAGAAGTCTTTACAAAATTTAACACTGAAACAATCGTGGATTTTAAGTACCTAAAACCAAATACACATTCAGAGTTCATCTTATCTTTAGTCCTTCTAATCCAGTAGTTATCAACTAGAGGTGGTCCCCTGCCCCCGCCCCGTGCCCCTCTCCCCCATCTGTAGGGACATTTGGCAATGTCTGTAGACAATTTTGTTTTTCACAACTAGAAGTTGGGGGGGAGGGGAGAGGTGTGCTCCTGTCCTCTAGTGGGTAAACATACTATAAAGCACAAGACTGCCCTCCACAACAAAGAATCATCTTGGCCCAAAAAGTCAAGCCAATTAATCCAGTCCCTAAGACAAGGTAGTTGACCCAACTTACAGAGCAAATTCTGACCACTGAAGGGGACACCAAAACAAAGTTAAAAAAGGGTCTCTATCAAAACTTTAGCAGTAATAAGAAGTCACTTTCTTGACTGAAGTTACATATCAAGGAAAGGGTATAAAGCTAACTTTTTAAACGGTTCAGAGCTCTCCTCTTCCTCAAGTTTCACTTAGGAAACTCAGTATTCTCAAAATTTTATTGATATTCCCAAGTAAAAGAAAATGGCAGGCATTCCTAGGTGATACTAAACTGGCCCACCTACCAAATAAACCTCAAATGCTGTTATTCTCATTAAATTATCCCTACTGGGTTGAGAAAAACTGGTGGTCCTTAAACCCCTTGCTTTCTACGTAAAACAGAATAAAATGGCTCAGTGCACACACTTCCACTTCCCAATGAACTACTCTAATCTTCAAGGTCCAGCTCAACTCTTCCAACCCCCGAGTTCTCACATGGCCATAAAGCCAAAAGCTCCATAAGGGAAAGAAAGGATTTGTACTGAACGATTTCTGTGTCTTTGGAATTAAAAACAACCAACATGGTAGACAATTTCTAGAATCTGTTTTGTGGCTGTATCTATCATAACAGGAATATTTAACGCTCCCATGAAAAGAAATGAGAAAACACCCACAAACACCCAACATTTTACCTCCTCTTCACTTTCTTTATCTTCCTCATCGGAGGACTCTTCCTTGTTTTTCTTTTCATCTTCATCACTGCTGGATTCATCTGACAGAATTTCAGGACATTTGGTTCGCTTAGCTTTCCTGGCCATTCCAGAACTGTTCCGTTCCTTTTTGTTGCCTTTGCTAGAAGTTTTTTTAGATTTTGGCAACGGCTGTATACAATAAAGATAACAACAATGGGCAATTATATTTCCAAGTGAATCACTTTTGATAACTACTTCTCAACCCAATTCTTCTTGATCCTATCTCAAGAAGTATTGCCAAACTTAGCTTTATGGAGAACAATTCATCTTTAATGAATCATGTAAATCTTTCTGTCTGAATGGTATACCAATAGCCCTTCATTTGTGTTCTCACACCTAGGCAAGACTCTTCACTAATGCTAAAATATATACTCTGTATTCGGACTTGAGATTAGAAGCCCAAATATACACTGGATTAAGCTCCAAGTTATGTACATGTTGTCAAGGGCAATATTTTGAGTTACACTTATAGTTTAGTTCACTCCTATAAGCATTAATGTCAATGCCAGAGGAGCCTCTTGCTTCAGGGGATCTTACAAAGGACTGGAACTATCTGTAAAGGAAATAAAACCTCACCTTACACATCTTGAGTTTATGAACTATATAGTTTATATTCATATTACCTCTGGGCTCTACTTTCACTAATGTCAGGATAATATTCTCATTGACTCTAAATATGCAATTAGTGTTGGGTATGTTAATTATGAAACTAATTAAGAATCACAAAATACGTGTATCACTATTACTTTGATATTCAATTAAACCACTCATATTTAAAAAGCAGAGACCATGTGAAGAAACAGTTTGATCATATTAATCAGCAAATTTAATTCTTAAATGCTTTCTTAGGGGAGTATTTGCTAACTTCTAAAATTGAAAAACGTAAAATCTTGCATAAAAGATCTGAAAAGATATACACTGAAGAATTAAAATTATTTCCAAAATTACAGGTATCTTGTTCTTATTTTTGCCTGTTACTTTCTGCAATAAGCAGAAATCATGAGAAAAATACCAGAACATAGCCTTATGATACACAGCTGTATAAATGTTAGTGGTAACTGTGGACACAGTCTTTCATGAAGCTGGCAGAACCACAGCTTTTTCTCTCCTAGAAACTTCCGGTCTTAGGGGTCACCATTGCCTGCACAAAAATTAAGAATAAGGTGGCTGTTTCCTGTACGTTCTGTTCTCAGGCTATGTACAGCCCAGAAGATACCCTCTAGCTGCCCAAACAACCTACTCTTCCTAAAGACAGACAGGGCTACAGCCAAGTCTGTTCAGAAATTGTAAGCTCAGAAATTTTTAGTTCGTACACCAACAATATTTCTCAGAGGGGGTTCTCTGTAAGCTTCTATAAAAAAGCTTTCTTGAATGTATATAGATATTCTTGTTATGTGACCTGTTACTATTGCCCATTAGTACCAGGAACCAAATCCATTTGGCTAAATTCTTCAAGCTCACTGGAGAAAAAGTGACTCTCAATGTTTAAACTCTCCCTATTAATGAAATCCAGGACTTAACTATATTAGAAAAGTGTGGTACCCCTTTCTATCTCAGTGCAGGAACCAGATACAAGCAGTAAGAATATAATCTATATAAGGAATTAGTAATGAGAGGACTTGATAGGTACAGGATAATCTACACAGGAAAGTGAAAGAATGTTGTATCGTTCAAGTAACCAATCAAGAAACTGCAACTTCCAAAAATAAAGCAGCAGCAATATATGTTTTAGAGCTTTCCTATTATTGGTCCTAAAAATAGGTAAACCTTAACCAGAATCGAGTGTCAATAGCATCATCCCTTTTTGGAAACAAAATCTGAAAAATAATCAAAGTACAAAAAAAAAAAGGTAGTAAAACAATGTTAATTCAATAATTTTATTACTATGGGAGAAAAATTAATACTAATGAGTTTGCAGTGTTTTTCTTAAATGACAAAAATGTAGGGTAGTACAGAAAGTAACCTGAGATTGTTATCAATAGATTAAGGAGTAATCATCACAGAAGCAGATATAAAAAGTGGGTATGAGTTAGATTCCATAAGAACTTAGCTCTCAAAATACCGTTCATGGATCATAAGGTTTCCTGAGATCTTTTTTGAAACTCACAGGGTCAAAACTATTTCCATAATAATACCAAGACATTATTTATTTTCTCTCTTCACAGTGTTCACATGTGTACTGACTGCAAAAACAAAGGTGGCTGTACAATTGCTGGCACTTTAGTACTAATCAAGGCAGAGGAGGCAAACTGTGCTAGGAGTCATTATATTCCTCATAAGCACGCACTAGAAGTGAAAAGAAAAGGCGTTCCTTTAAGAATGTCTTTGATGAAGCAATAAATACTAATGATGTTAACTCTTAACCTCTAAGGACATGTCCTTATGATCTCTGTGTAACAAAATGGGAGGTACACCTCAAACACGTTTGCCACATACTGAACTTCACTGATTTTCTCAAGAAAAAGCACTTGCACAATTGAGCTGGGAGCTGAGCCAGCTACCTTTTTCATGAAACACCATTTGTAAAAGAACCGTCAAAGTAGGCCTTTTCAGACTTAGGTATTGAAAAGACATGTTCTCAAAATGAACGTGAGCCTGTCACTGCAAGGAAAATAACTGATGGTATTTATTGCCAATAATAAATTTGAAAACTTCACATGGAAAATTCACATCCATCACCATGAGCTTAACAGCCTCCTAACACTTAAAGGGTTTTCTGACAAGACAGTGATTTTATTAATGACTTTTTGACAGTGTTTAATGGAAACGTGCCAACATTTGGAAGATCTGCACAATTTAAAAGCCTGTAATTTCCAAACGGTGAATGTTGGTTTCAGAGACCACATTACAGCTAACCGTTAACAAACTACGACTGTGGAGCTCTGGTGGTCCATCAGAGGTGAATATCAAATAATTACCTCAAGGTTTTTAAAGATATTCTTTTCTTGGGGCGACTAGGTGGCTCAGTCGGTTAAGCCTCCGACTTGGGCTCAGGTCATGATCTCACAGCCCGTGGGTTTGAGCCCCGTGTTGGGCTCTGTGCTGATAGCTCAGAGCCCAGAGCCTGCTTCAGATTCTGTGTCTCCCTCTCTCTCTCTGCCCCTCCCCCACTCCCATTCTGTCTCTCTGTCTCTCGAAAATAAACAAACATTAAAAAAATGTTTACAAAAAAAAAAAGATATTCTTTTCTCTAACTACATACGGGTGAGGCTGGATCTTCTTTACATACTTCAAAACGATGTGCGATTGATTGAAATGCAGAGCTAAATGACAATACAGCAGTCTTTTAAGCCAGACATGAATAGACTTGCAGAAATATAAAACAATGCCATTCTCTAATTTTGTTGAAAGTATATTTTTCATATAATACATCACTTTTGTTAACCTGTATTAGGCTGTTATTTACAAATTTTTCAGTTTTATCCTACAATACAGTAAATATCAAAATAACCCACATAAAACTTCTGGAGTCCTCATTAATTTTTAAGAGGGTAAATGGATTTTAAAACCAACACATTTAAAAATCATTGAGTAAAAGAATATAAACATATCCCTCATAACTTAAACAACAACTTAATGGCGTCTGCGAAAACGGTATTCAATTTGTCACATGAAATTCTTAAGTAGAGGTCTGTCCACAGTAAAATTTAAAAAAATAGGGCATCTCTCGTCTTTAATCAAACTCAAAACACACACACACCCGAAAACAAAATCCACCATAGCCCTAGGATATATAGCTGTATGACAATTGACAAAAATATCCTTTAACTGCCTTTCTCCAGCTAATGGTAAATTATACCAAGAAAAAATAAAACCAGAATTATCTTCTGGTTCCTAATCTTTATGCCCTCTCCCTTCACCGATGGTGTTCCCTTGAACTCCTAGGTCCTCTAGAATTTTTCCCAGTTTCTTTGCTATCAAAATAAGAATATTTACTGACTGACTTACACTAAAAGTGGAAGGTAAGGTAAGTAATACTTTAATAGACACTGGAAGTTGGTAATAAGTCATGTTAAACAATTAGGGCAAACTTAATCTGAATTTTAGGAAGAGTGGGGCAAAGTATAAGGCCATTTTACTTCCATATCCAGCTTTGACTCTGGAAACCCAATCCAAGAAACTTGCAAGAGGTTTTTTTAATGTTCTATTTTCATAGCCTTATTCCAATATCTAGAAAATACCCAGCTCTACTATCCACCCATCTTATCTTTCCTGACCTCGATGAAGGTTGCATACCTTCCCTACCAGCCTAACCACCTCACCCTCGACTCAACCTGTTTCTGTTCTTCCAGTGCCTTCTAGATATAAAACCCTGGATACTTAGTTTGTATTTCTGTCCATTTGATATTAACTTAGTTAATAATTATTTCTCTTAATCTTCTATCTTTTGTATCTGATAAGATAGGTCTGTATGTCTATGTTATTTCTATCTTGAAACTGTTGCAGGTATGTCAACAGAGGCATGTTCTTTGAATGCAGAAAATACTACCGAATGTTGACAAGCAATGCTACTAACAAACTAAATTATTCCATAAAAAGAGAAAGGAAAGAGAGGCTATAATTGATTATTAAAATAGTAAAAATTGGTCCTCACTTTGCCAGAAGGCTTTGGATGCATTAAGAAATTCAAGATCCTCTTCACCAGTTCACTATTTACACCTGATCTCTCCAAATCAAGAACCTCGCAGATGCTCTTTAACATGGCATTTCTAAATCTAAAACAGAAAATGAAAGAAACCAAATTTGTTACGTAGCAAAGTTCATAAACATTCTCTACAAGATAAAGGCAACAGCTAACCAAACTGGCTCAGGTACAAAGTACAAACATTAAAAAAAAAAAAAAAAGTGGCCGGGGGGCACCTGGGTGGCTCAGTCAGTTAAGTGTCTGACTTGCACTCAGGTCATGATCTCAGAGTTTGTGGGTTCAAGCTCCACTGTCCGGCTCTGTGCCGACAGCTCAGAACCTGTCTTCAGAATCTGTCTCTCCCAGTCTCGGCCTCTCACCTGCTCATGCTCTGTTTCTCTCAAAGATAAATANTGGCTCAGTCCGTTAAGTGTCTGACTCTTGATTTCAGCTCAGGTCATGATCTCAGAGTGCTGAGATCTGCGCTAACAGCACGGAGCCTGCTTGGGATTCACTCTCATTCTTTCTGCCCCTCCCCTACTCTCTCTTTCTCAAAGAAATTTTTTTTAAAAAAAGTAGCATATCCAATGTTTCTCTGAATATAAAAAGTACTTGCCTGAAAAGAATAATAAAAAATACTTTCCTAATAATCTTGACTAATGTACAAAATACAACCAGATGAGATTATTAATAAACTGAAAACACCATTTACCAGTTAAGCTTTAAAACATTTTTTTTAAAGTTTATTTATTGAGGGGGGGAANAAGAGAGGGCATGCAGGAAAGCAGGAAAGGGCAGAGAAGGAGAAAGGAGAACCTCAAGCAGGCTCTGAGGGATCAGTGCAAAGCCCAACTCAGGGCTGGAGATGGGCTGAACCCCTGAACCAGGAGATCATGACCTGGGCTGAAATCAACAGTTGGACACAACCAACTGAGCCACCCAGGCACCTCTGTCAATTAAGTTTTAAAGGTAGTAAACGAATAAACTAAGTCAATTCACTAGAAAATAATGTAAGAAGTTGCCATAAAATTCATGGACTCAACTTCTCTGGTGGTGATTATAAGACCAGTGCTCTCACCCCTGAGCTATGGGGCCAAACATGGTTGGTGATTAAATACTACATTTTCCACACTCCTACTGTGATGAAGGAACAGTCATCTCTATTATTTACAACTTTAAACTATAAAGGATTTAATAAACAAAAGCTCTTAAGAATGTATCATCTTGGGGCGCCTGGGTGGCTTAGTCGGTTAAGCGTCCGACTTTCGCTTAGGTCATGATCTCGCGGTTCGTGGGTTCGAGCCCCGCGTCGGGCTCTGTGCTGACTGCCAGCTCACAGCCTGGAGCCCATTTCAGTCTGTGACTCCCTCTCTCTGTGACCCTCCCCTGCTCACGCTGTCTCTCTCTCTCTCTCCTAGAAATAAATAAAAATATTAAAAAAAAAAGAATGTATCATCTTGCTTGCATTACGGGGAAGAACACGGTTTCACCAAATTCATTATTTTCAAAATAGTTTAAATGGTACCTGGAAGCTGGGAGATCAAAACAGCTGGCAAGGGATAAGAGTGGGGGAGGGTGGTGGACTTCTCACTATATCCCCCTGAACTTGCATTTTGAACTGTCTGAATGACTTACTTGTGGATGCTGTTCTTCTAAGAAATAGAAGCATTTTTTTATTGTGAGTTTTCAATAATCTTAACAGTAACCACTTACTGGAAAGTAATGAACATCTCACCTTAATAGGTATGAAGAAAAGTCAGATCTTGGCATTAAGAGAAAAGCATTAGCAGTCTACTAAAAATGTTTGGATGGTCATATTTAAATGTTTAAAAATTAACTTAAGGGGTGCCTGGGTGGCTTAGTCGGTTAAGCGTCCGACTTTCGCTTAGGTCATGATCTCGCGGTTCGTGGGTTCGAGCCCCGCGTCGGGCTCTGTGCTGACTGCCAGCTCACAGCCTGGAGCCTATTTCAGTCTGTGACTCCCTCTCTCTGTGACCCTCCCCTGCTCACGCTGTCTCTCTCTCTCTCTCCTAGAAATAAATAAAACATTAAAAAAAAATTTTTTTTAAATAACTTAAAACATATTGATCAAAACACAATACTTATTAAAATAACTTACTTTTTCAACATTTCCTCCTTCTTTTTATATTGGACACTTCCTTTTTCAAATGGAAAACCACTGAACTGACCCACATTCTTCTTTAATGAGGACACCTGAAAATGTTTCCTTTATTATTAATGCTATTTATTACCCAATAATGTACATAAGAAAAAATTCAAAGCCAACATCTGTATTTTCAAATCTGTCTTCCAGTTACAATATTGGTTTATTCAACATTTCTTACTCACAACTGAAAATAGTATTTTGTCACTCAAATATTAGCATTATAAAAGGCTTACAAATTTAATTATTTAAAAATAACAATTTGAATTGAATAAATTTCCATCTGGGAATTTTTCCTGGCAATTACGGAACTACAACTGTTATCTGACAGTATTATGGGGGGATGTGGAAAGTCACTTCTTAAAAAAAGATCCTTTCCTCAAATAATATAAATTACTAGTAATATTTCCCGTATCAGAGTCATGGATTTTATTCTTTGAAAAGAAGACTTCCAAAATCCAAAAGTTAATACAGTTTAGCAATAAGTCTTGTGTAAATGAGATTGTAGTGAGGATCAAATGAGATAACACACAAGATTCTAAGATCAAACTTCACTTTGTCAATGGAAAACCCAAAGCAAAGTTTCCTCAATTATATGAAATACTGACTTGTTCTAACAAGTCCCCAAAGAACTACCACCTAATTTATCAGATATTTGCTCCAAATGAGATACAATTAAACTGTATCATTTTTTTCTGAATAGCTAGAAACATCTGACAAATTTCTTCTAATACACTTAAAGATCGCTAAAATTACCACAATTTAAAATTTTAGTACGGCATAAAACCTACAGTACAAAGCCTGGATATTACAGTCCTAACTGCTAATGTCTAACTATGTATTCTGTGATAAATCACTGAACAAGTGTGTTTCAGTCTATTCATTTGTATGGTACAGAAACTGAACTAGCTGACTGCCGAAATCCTTTGAGAACTAAAATTATATGTTTCTTTTGTGAAGTATTTTAATACGTAAATATGTTACTAGATTAAAGACAAAAAATACGAAAGGTCTTAACTGTGCCTGGTCTGTTGTAAAGTAGTTTATGTAGATTTCTAAGTTCATCCGTTTTCTTTTTACTCAGGAAGAAATGTATCCTTTCAATTTCACAAAGTTTCTGTCCCTTTCCTAGGAAAAAAAAAAAAACACCGCAATCATTAAAGTTAAGTAGGGTTATGTGTTAACAGATTTAAAAAATTATTTTAATGATGGTTATTTTCACAGCGTAATTTATATATAGTGTTCGCTGAAAAAGGCAAACTAAATGAAATTATACCAATAATATATACTTAGTAAACACTAAAACTGAGCACTCCTGACCATCATTTTGATGTTTAAACATTTTTACTGTAGAGTGAACAGAATAAACTTACCTTGTGCAATTGTAAATGGCTCTCTCTGTAAGGAAGAGACTTGCATGGTCAACCTCTCCACTTTTTTCTTTTCCCTCTTGCCTTCCACGATCAGACTCTTTTCTAGAAATTAATTTAACACTTCTTAAATAACTAGAAGCTTAAACAACACATTGATTTTATTGGATAAACATATAGGGAAAAAAACTGCAGAAATCTCTAATACTTTATTCTTCTCCTGAGCATGATTTTGAGAGGCAAAGGAGAGATGAAAAATAGTTAAGTTAACAACATCACTTAAGTCTTTTTTGAGGGTGACATTTTGTTTTCCTGGCAACATCACAAGGGATCCAGTTTAAAAAAAATAAATAAATCAGGGGGCGCCTGGGCGTCTTATTTAAGCATCCGACATCAGCTCAGGTCATGATCTCATGGTTTGTGGGTCCAAGCCCTCCATCAGGCTCTGTGCTGACAGCTCAGAGCCTGGAGCCTGTTTCAGATTCTGTGTCTCCCTCTCTCTCTGACCCTCACCTGCTCACGCTGCCTCTCTCTCTCAGAAATAAATAAAACATTTAAAATTTTTTTTAAAAAATCAGAAAGAAAAAAGCTTTTATTCAACTACAATTATTACTAATGAAAGTCCAGTCACTGGGAACAATCACCAAGGCCCTCCTCACTAAGACTTCTCTGATTAGACCTAATTCTGTTGACTGCAATTTAGTTTATGGTACATCATCTAATAGCTACCTTAGACTAAGATTATAAGAACTTTCAAAAACACACAAAGAAAAGCAATAATTCAGTAAGCTGATGAAAGAAAAACAAGGACCTTAGCTAAGGCAGAGCAGCCTAATTTTGCTATAAATAGGGTAAAATTATACAAGTTCACACTTACTGCAACTGACTGAAAAGACATTATTTTGTAGTTCAGTAAATGGTCATAAATCATTCTAAAAAAAAGTTAAACTTTGTGGTGTGGTCTGCTTAAAAAAAAGAAAGAAAGAAAAAAAGGCCAGAAGGGCGCCTGGGTGCTTGATTAAAGCGTCTGACTCTTGATTTTGGCTTGGGTCATAATTTCATGGTTCCTGAGATTGGGCCCCAAGAAGGGCTCCTCAGCCCTACGATTCTCTACTAGTCTTTCTCCTTGCCCCTCCCCCGATTCTCTACTAGTCTTTCTCCTTGCCCCTCCCCCATGTTTGTGCATTCTCTCTCTCAAAATAAACACTTAAAAAAATGGATTAAAAACTTAAACCAGTAAACTTAAATTTCTAAAATGATTTACACCCACTGAGACAAATTCAGATAAAAAAGAGGACACTGAACCTTCTTTCACGCATTCAGCCGAACACACCTGTTTTGTGCAAAGCCGCACTAGATACTAAGGGGGGAACGAAGAGATGATTAAGACACTAAATATCCTGAAAGACATCATGTCTACTGGTGTTTGGTCACAAATATACTCCATGGAGAAGATGATGAACACCTTAGGAAAGGTACAAATAAAAGTTCTCCGAGTTGAAGAGAGTAATTATTCTTGGATTAAGGAAAAATGATCCAAACATTGGAAGTGGCTTTGAAAGATCTGGAGATTTAAGGTTTTGCGCAGAAAAAATTAGTAAGGATAAAGGGACTCCAGCAGGTATATTCTGGCAATGGTGTGTAGAGTGAAGGAAACGCACACTAAAGCAATCCCTGTCAACCTGCTGCTTAAACCCTGATGTGAACATCTGCTTGCCTCTGATTACCACCTATAAGCTAATGACTCTCCTGATCTCCAGTCCAGAGCTTTCTCCTGAGCTTCAAATCCACTGAGAGCCGCCAAGTGGACAGCGCTACTTCAGGTCCTACGCGTACCCAAGCCTGTGCAGTCAAGACAGAAGTCCTAATCCTCTCCACACTCACTCACTTTTGTGAATTCTGTTTTTCAGTAAAGGTAATATTGTCAGCTCCGCTGCCAAAGACAGAAACCTAAGAGTCATCTTTTATACCAGCCCCTCCCCCACCCCAGTCAAGTCCACCTTCCTCTGGCACCAAGGACTCCACCACCTTGTTTCTGAGATGCCTCAGTAGTAGAATTACATTTTCAGGGCTAACTGGGATAAAAACCTTCACAATTTTAGTTGCTCCAAAAAAACTGAAAGGAAGGAAACAGAACAATAAACAATTAGGACGACAGAATTGCTTGGGGGTAATTCTGGGGGGAAAAAAATGACATTTTGAATGATCATCTGTCCCCTAAGCATTACTGTATCAGCCACCTGTAGTATTTTTACATGATTTCTATAATTTTTTTCCTGACACAAAGGAATCCATCATCCTCGTGGTATAAAAACTTGGTCTTTAAAAAGAAAGTAAACAACAAACAAAAAAATCGGAGACCACTGAGAAAATTT
Source organism: Crocuta crocuta (assembly GCF_008692635.1). Taxonomy (NCBI): domain Eukaryota; kingdom Metazoa; phylum Chordata; class Mammalia; order Carnivora; family Hyaenidae; genus Crocuta; species Crocuta crocuta. The sequence continues at coordinate 16,050,726 of NW_027530974.1, forward strand.
TGGACTAGTAGTTGAGACACTGCAGCCAATCTCTATAGTTACTGTACTGTGAATGATTTAAAAATAATGTCTATCTTTTCTCACCGCTTCTGTACTTAAATGTGGAAATGCTCTGATCTCAGAGCACCTCCCACTTCAAACAAACAAAAAGGCAATACCGTGTAATCTCAACCCAGATTGTGGGTATAAAATGCTGACCAGGGGCTGGTGGAGGCTTAAAAGAAATAGACAGTGAAAGCCGGGTTTGGAAAGAACCCTTCAAACGTCTTCCCAAGCTTGGCTGGAGCCGCATATGAAAGAAACCTGGACGGGGCTCTTGTCATCAAAGCACGTTCAAAACTGTGATCTAGGTTTTTAGGGGGCTGGAAAACACGTTCGGAGGCTGGCACACCCGGATGTGGCCCTGCCCTGTGCGCGCTGGAGAAAGTGATGCGCTCCTGCTTCGGACCCCAGGCAAATCAGGGCTAACCGCACTCTCCTGCAACTCCAAAACCCACGCCAGTTTCGGAGCGCTTTCAGAGCTCACCGCTTTCGTATTCAACTACTTTCTCAAGTCGCAACAGCTTCCGCTGGTGCTTCCCCGTGAAAGTGACCTCCCCCGAGCCTTTAGAGGGCCCGTGCTGAAGTTCGGAGGAGGCACTAAAAGTTGCCAGGCCACTTCCAAGACTGGCGTCTGTGAACAACTTCTCGTCTTCATGTGCGGTTTCACGGAAGCCCTCGCAAGGACTTCCAAAGGCAAAACACCTGTACTTAAATGAGATGAAAAATAAAAGCAGCTACCCTGACGACTTGAGAAGCTGCCAAAACAGAGGCTTAAAAAGCAGATCTGAAACTTAGAAACGTCCTGTCAAATGACGAAAACGTGAAGAACGCAGACTGACGGCCGCCAAGTCAACCGCACCTCCAAACACGTAAATAAAACCCGAACGGCGGTTTCCTACCAACTGTAATTCGCCAAGTTAATTCTCTGCTAATGCTCAGCGCCAGGAAGGGATAAATCTCGCCGACCTTCTCGCTAGAGATCCCTCCGATTCGGGGTCTCCAGGAGCCAAAAAAAAAAAAGGGGGGGGGGGCAAGAAAACGGTTTCCTGAGAAACCCATCACCAGGGACGCGGCTTTCTCCCACCTTTTTCTTCCTCTTCCTCCTCCTCCTCTTCCTCGTCGTCTTCGTCTTCCTCTTCACTTTCGTCTCTCCGGCCGGGCATTTCGGGTTCCTTCTCGGACGCGGGCTGGGCGGGGGTTCCGTCTCCCTCAGCAGCTGGGCCCGAGGAGGACATGCTGCCGACCTGCGGGCGGGCCAGAAGCCACACTCTGTNCGGACGCGGGGGGCGGGGGTTCCGTCTCCCTCAGCAGCTGGGCCCGAGGAGGACATGCTGCCGACCTGCGGGCGGGCCAGAAGCCACACTCTGT
>NW_027530974.1:16053583-16054297 GCF_008692635.1 Crocuta crocuta
CTACCTGCTGTATTTCACAGAGGTCGAGGCGAGTTACTAGATGAGTGATCTCCCGTTAGGTTCCGGAGATCGTGCTGGGGGGCGGGGGGAGTGAGTCCTGAAACGGCTGTATTTCGGAGGACCCCATGCCTCGTCAGGTGCGCCGTAAGGAAAAAGACCCTACCACGTTCAAAGGTCACGTCACCAGAGACGAATCGATTTCCAGATCTGTCAACGTAGCGTGTGTGAGCCCGATTTGCAGATCTGTAAATGTAGGAGTGCGCGTGTGAGACAGAGATAGAGGGAGGAGAGACAGTAGAGGAAATACGGCACTGCCCAGTAATACCCATGAAGGCAGGGGTTGTGTGTGAGAGAACAGAGGATGTCCAGGGTTGCCCAGTCCAGACCCGTCCGTGTGGGGGAGATAGTAGAGGGAATACGGTACTGCCCAGTCCACGCTCGTAAATGTCCGGGAATAGTGTGTGAGATAATACAGGAAGTACGGTATTGCCCATTCTAGGCCCGTAAAAGTAGGTGTGTGTGTGTGTGTGTGTGTGTAAGAGAGAGATCATAGGAAATACGGTAGGGGTGTGTGTGTGTGTGTGNGTGTGAGATAATACAGGAAGTACGGTATTGCCCATTCTAGGCCCGTAAAAGTAGGTGTGTGTGTGTGTGTGTGTGTGTAAGAGAGAGATCATAGGAAATACGGTAGGGGTGTGTGTGTGTGTGTGTGTG
>NW_027530974.1:16055748-16067993 GCF_008692635.1 Crocuta crocuta
CATAGGAAATACAGTATGTGTGTGTGTGTGTGTGTGTGTGTGTGTGTGAGAGAGAGATCATAGGAAATACGGTAGGGGTGTGTGTGTGTGTGTGTGAGAGAGAGAGAGGTGATAGGAAGTACAGTAGAGCCCAGTCCAGACCCTTCTCCCGGAGTTCTAGGATAGGGGTGTGTGTGTGTGTGTGTGTGTGTGTGTGTGTGTGTGTGTGTGTGTGGTGTGATAGGAAGTGCGGTAGAGCCCAGTCCAGACCCTTCTCGTGGAGTTCTAGGCCAGCTCCACAGACACCGCTGAAAACTCATCGTTACAAACACTGAACGCAGCCTTTTCGCCCCTCAGGCGCTCCCCGCTCTGTGTACGTGATGCCCTTCGGTTCTTCCCTCCTCAGCCGCAGCTGCCCGAAGGACCCTCTTACTCAGTGGACTTCACGGAAATAGGGTTAGTTACATTGGCCTGAATGGTCTCCACATTGCAGGGCAAAAATTAGACATTTTCTTGGAATTCTCTCTTTTCCTTTTGCGCCCGTACTGAAAACATAAACCAATTCTGTCGTTTTTACCCTCAAATTTTATACCATTTTCCCCGCTCTACTGATGCCACTAAAATCCTGTCCACTCCTTTGCTTGGATTTCCACACAGCCTCTCACTGCTCAGGTGGCTTCCACATTACCACCCCCAGCCTCCCTGCTAGTCACACAGCAGCCGAGGCGATTTTTTGTTTTGTTTTGTTTTAATCTCAGGTTGGGTACTCCCTTGCTTGAAACTCTCCAGTAGTTTCTCACCGTACTTGGAATAAAGTTCAAAATACTTGTGGTTCAGGGCGCCTGGGTGGCTCAGTCGGTTAAGTAACCACTCTTGGTTACGGCTCAGGTCACGATCTCATGGTTTGTGAGTTCGAGCCTTGGATGAGCAGAGCCTGCTTGGGATCTCTCTCTCCTCTCTCTCTCTCTCTCTCTCTCTCTCTGCCCCTCCCCTGCTCACTCTCTCTGTCTTTCTCAAAATAAATAAACTTTAAAAAAATACCTATGGTTCATAAAGTCCTATATAATCTAGTTATTGGCATTTTACTTCTCTGAGGCCTTTGGCTTTTACAACCACACAAGCCTTCTTTGATATTCCCCCAGAAAGCCTGGCTCATTCCTAGCTTTGTGCTTTCTACTTTTTTCTGCTGGGATCGTTTTTCCTTCCATCTTCAAATGGTTTGCACCTTCACATCATGTAGCTTATGTCGTGTGCTTCTGCTACCCCTATATCACCACTACTCCCCTTCCATCCTTTCTCATTCATTCAGGTATTCATTCGAAGTATTTGCCAAGCGCCTGCCTCTTGCCCATCACCGGGAGCTGGAGATCAGGACTAAGTCCCTGCAATCTTGAAGTTTGCGTTCTGGTTGAGAAAATGAACAAATTAGTGACTATATTGAATGACTAATTGTGATAAAGGTAAAGCAGGTTAAAGAAGCAAGGAAGTACCAGTTAGGTGGACGGGACTTTATTTTGCTTATTTGATAACTGTTAATAAGATGACATTTGAAGGGGCACCTGGGTGGCTCAGTCGGTTGAACGTCCAACTTCGGCTCAGGTCATGATCTCATGGTTCGTGGGTTCGAGCCCCATGTCGGGCTCTGTGCTGACAGCTCAGAGCCTGGAGCCTGCTTCAGATTCTGTGTCTCCCTCTCCCTCTGACCCTCCCCTGCTCATGCTGTGTCTCTCTCTGTCTCAGAAAGAAATAAAAAACATTTAAAAAAGATGACATTTGAAAAGAGACCTTAAGTAAATGAGAGTGCTGGAGAAAGACTGGATAAATTCTAAAGAATTCTCTCACATGTTGGATGTAGAGTATAAGAAGCCTATACCGATGATGAAAGAGGAGTTGATGATGACCTTCGTTTTTTGGCTCAATCACTGGAAGAACAGAGTATCTACTTACCTAGATGAGGAAGACCTCAGGTTGGGGGGGCATGGAGGACAGGGATTCCTTTTTCTTTGATGGGGGAAGTGGGGAAGGGAATCAGTTGTTTTGTTTTGGACCTACTAGGTTTGAGATTCTTATTAACCTAAATGGAGATTCAGCAAAGGAGGTTGGATGTGAGAGTCTGGCATTCAGGGGAAGAGGCTCTAGTCAAGATATAAATTTAGCACTTGTCAACTTATAGATGGTATTTAAAGCCCCGGGAATGGATGAGATTACTAACAGAGTGAATATTGGTAAAGATGAGGAGAGGGTCAGGATCGTACCCTGGAGCTCTCCAGTGTTTAGAGATTCAGAAGAGGAAGAACCAGCAGAGTAGAGGGAGCTACTGTAGCCAGGAAAGGAGGAGGGAAATTGTGGAAAGCTGTGTCTCAGAAGCCAGATGATTGTCTAAGGGCGAGAAGGTGACCACCTGGGTCGGGAGTTGCTAAATGGTCGGTGAGATGAGAACTGAGCATTGTCCATGGCTATCACCATGATGCATTATCAGCGACACTAACAACAGTTTCTATGGGGGGATACTCGTGAAGGCGCAGGAGTCGGGCTATAGTCAGACAGGTACGCAAGAAATGTCTAGGAATTTTCCTGTTCAGTGGAGCAGACAAATGGAGCAGGAGCTCACAAGGAGTTTGGTTTTTAAGAAGGAAGGGGGCACCTGGGTGGCTCAGTCTATTAAGCATCCCACTCTTGATTTCGGCTCAGGTCATGATCTCATGGTGAGATGGAGCCCTACATTGGGCTCTGTGCTGGGCATGGAGACTTCTTGGGATTGTCTCCTTCCCTCTCCCTCTGCCCCTTTCCCCTGCTCACGAGAGCTCTCTTTCTCTAAAAAGAAGGGGTGGGGTAGGGGTATTACTGAATCAGTAGAGAGGGGAAAGTTCATAGTGGAAGAGAAGGAGGCCACAAGAGCTGAAGCTGACCTAAGGTAGGTACAGTAGGGATGTCAAGTTGGCTTCTCTGTAAGTGGATGCTGAAGCAGAAGTCGGGGTGCCAGATAGTTATGGGGGATCAATACCTATGAAAGGAAGGAAGGGATGCGATATTGGGCAGAGGAAGAGGTCAAACTGAGGCAGAGCTGATGAGACCTCAGCCAGTCTCGTGGGGAGCTCTGGAGGACTGCTCTTCAGAGTGTCCTTCCTGGTCAGACTTTGAGAACCTCGCCTTGCTCAGTCACTGTGTGCATGCTGCCCCAGGAAGGGCATGGCTTCAGGACAAGTGACTCCATGGCTGTGGCAGACCCTGAGGGAGCTGACCAGTGCACAGCAGGGCCTTCCTTGAAGGGGGATCTGGTGGCACATCTCCATGTCGGCCACAAACGAGAGGTTGACCCTCGATGGGACAGTAGACATTTTCTACACAGTAATGAGGGAAGGTAGAGCCTATGGGTCTATGGCCCATAAAGTGGGAGGTTTAGAAGTTATTCCTTTAAGTTTCTTAGTGAAATCAGGAGTAGAATCACTGACAGCGAGCGTGGGAGAAAACGTGGGAGGTTTCAGGAGAGAGGAAATGAGAGCTTGTCCTGTCGGAGAATGGGGATGAGTGGATGAGGGAAGGTAGTACGGTTGCCAGGATGCCTCAAGGAGCACCCAGTGACATTGGTGGCCGTGAGGTCAAAGTCAGCACTAGTTAGGTTTATGGTTTTTGTCCAGCTATATTCATCTTCTTGGGAGTAGCTGGGAATATGGCCAAGGTTTGGGTTCAACCAGGTTGGGATTTTGCCAGGCAAGTATGAAGACAGGAGAGAATGGGGAGCAAGCTGAGGGTATGGGTGGGACGCTGGATAGAATAATGATGAAGCACAGAATCTGAGCCGAGCAGGGAAGAAGGTCGGGCAACAAGAGGGGTGAGACTTAGTGACAATGAGGCAAGACCAAGAATTTCACTACCTGCAAGTTTTATTATCTGTCTTCCCTGCTCAAACTTAAGCTCCTCGGAGCTGCAGGCATTTTGGGTTATTCATCGCCGTATTCTCACCCCCTGAAGCCACCCCCAGCACAGAGTAAGTGGTTAATAAATATTTGCCGAAGGAATGCAACACCCAATTCTTATTCAGCTCTCATCACGAAAATTCAGAACGCTTTTCGTTAAACATGATGAGATGATGTATCAGGACAGGGCAGGTTATAGCAGCAAACGTTCATTTAACAGCAGTTAAGCAGTTTTGTTTAACCTCCAAAGTTTATTTCTCACGGCATAAAGCTTTCTGTAAGCTGAGGCTTCTATTCAAGTGGTTTGCTCATTGCTCTAGGTTACTTTGGCCTTATAGATCCACCATCTCCACTCAAGTGCTTGGCGTTCACAGCAGTAGGGAACGGAAGGGGGGGGGGGACTCTTTCCTGCTCTTCTGGGCTTCTGCTTACTGGCCAGTGGCCAATTAGTCATGAGACCCCACCGGCCAGTGGCCAATTAGTCATGAGACCCCACCGAACTACAAGGAATCCAGGCAACATGGGGGCACATATGGAATAATCGGTGAGCACTGCTGTCTCTGCACATCAGGGGCTGATAATTGCAACCAGATCAGGCACAATTGAGATGAGCGGCGGATGTATGTTGGTTTTATTTTGGAAATACTAACACCCTGATTCTTAAAACTTTTTTTTTTTCATTTTGGGTTGAGAAAGTTTTTACATACACTGCACACGTATATCAATCTTTCTCATACACATATCTGGCTCTTACATGCACGTATCTATCTCTCCCAGCCTGTAAGCTTCAGGGGCAGAGACCATGTGCGTGCTATTTATTATTCTCTCCCAGTTCCCGGCACAGTGCCCGCCACATAGTAGATACATCAAAAATATTTGGTTAATTGAAATGAACCCTTTTGGTTCTTAGTGGCATGAGTCTGTTGTTTGGATGCTATTTAAAGACCTTCTAGCAATATCAACTCAGTAAATTAACATGGCTTGAATAAACTGATGACCAGATTCTTATTTAAACCTTGTTATAAATATAAATATAGTGACCCATTTGGTCCTTCTAAAAACAAGATATCATACTCTATTTTGGTAGGAAGAAGTTAGCCAAAGTACACAGTTCAGTAATTTGAGATTAGGTTTGAAAATATGTGAGTGCCACCATATCCAATTGGTTGATACGCTGGATATTCTTGCTCTGACAATGGCCAGGGAGGGCTGTTCAAGGTAAGCAGTAGGAGAAGTTGAGGGAAATGGTGGTGTGATTATAAAAGATGGACGACAAAGGATAAGTAGTTGCCAGATTTTGGCCATGGCACCTACTGTTGCTCTATATTTAGCAAGTATTGTTTGTAACACATTTCATGAGCATATCCTTATCAGCTGTTGCATTGAATGAGACCAAAGAAATAGAGAAGCATGGAGCTCTGGTATTATGTCCCTTGCTGACTGTCAACTGGTGAGGGCTTCTGTGCTTATTGACCAATCTTCGGTGCTTAGATTATGTGTAGTGCCATCTCTGTTGGCCGGGTCATAATATCAGAGGCAGTGAAGTGTTTTCCACTACAGGTTGGCTAGAAATCATCGATACTGGCCCAAGATTATCAAAATGGGGTGTTGTCTTGGGTAGTAGATATATCTAGGTCACATCTATGTTTATCATTCCCAGTTGGCTCCCCGTATTACACATAGGACAGAATTCAAACCTGAAACAAAACATATGACACTCGGAGCCTTAATTTACTTGTCCAGCTTTATCACCTACTCTTCCTTCCTATTCATACAGGCAACCTATCTATCATTATTTCTCTTCCTTTCCTCCCTCCTTCTGTCCTTCTTTCCTTCTTCTCTCTCTTTCTGTCTCCACCTTTCCTTAAATTTTATTGAGATATAATTGGCATTAAATAAAATGTATGTACATAATGAAAATATCCTAGGGGCAGCTGGCTGGCTCAACTGGTACAGCACGAGTCTCTTGATCTCAGGCTGTGAATTTGAGCCGCATGGCAGAGGTAGGGTTTACTGAAAAAGGTAATAATAATTGTTAAAAAAAAAAAAAAGGTGTCCTATCTGACAAATTTTGACGCAGGTTTACAGTCTGGAACCATGACCACAGTCAAGATTGGGAACATACCCACCACCTCCAAGTTTTTTTGTGCTCCTTTGTTTCCCTACCCCGTCACCGCTCCACTCCCTACCCCTGGATAATGACTGATCTCTTATTTGCTGCTATAGAAAAAAAAAATAACATCTAACCCTAAAGTAGTCCTATAAATTTTGTTTGGAATCTAGACTTTTATGAACTTATTCTCTAAGTGAACAAAGAGAAGGCTTGGATATTTATCCCATAGGCATTGTGGGTTTATAAAATTAAGTTTAGAATAAATACATAATCACAAATTAGGAAAAAAAAATGGTCCCAGGCAGTCTCAGTTTAATGCAGTTGTTCTCAAGTGGGATGGCCCTGGGAGTTTTGTCCCCAAGGAATTTGACATTGTCTGGAGATATTTCCCGTTGTCACAACTTGGGGAGGTGCTACTGGCATCTAGTGGGTAGAGGCCCAGGATGCCACTAGTATCCTCTAATACATAACACAGCCCTCACAACAATAAGAATTATCTGGTTCAAAACAGCAATATTGCTGAGATTGAGAAGCCCTGATATAATGCAGTGTACTTTCTGCAGTACACTGCAGTACACTTCTGTACAGACCCAACAATCATCCCCAAAGAGGCAATTGTAAGGCTTCTTTTAAGTACTCCTATAATATTACTTGGCTTCTCTACAGCATCTGACACTATTTGCCATCTCCTTCTGTCTCTTAAAGTTTGTTTTATTTCTGTTAAGTAATCTCTGTACCCAGTGTGGGGCTTAAACTCATGACCCAGAGACCCAGAGTCTCATGCTCTACTGACAGAACTGGCCAGGCGCCTCACCATCCCCATCTTTCAAAAACCCTTTCTCTGGGGTGCTTGGGTGGCTCAGTCGGTTAAGCGTCCAACTTCAGCTCTGGTCAAGATCTCACAGTTTGTGGGTTCCAGCCCTGCATCAGGCACTGCGCTGACAGCTCAGATCCTGGAGCCTGCTTCAGATTCTATGTCTCTCTCTCTGTTCCTCTCCTGCTCACACTGTATCTCTCTCTGTCTCAAAGAAGTAAATAAACATTAAAAAAGTTTTTTAAAAAAAAAAGACCTCACTCTAAAAAAAAGAAAAAAACCCTTTCTCTTGCATGACAGTTTCTCTAACGACATTGCTTTCCCTTGGTTCTCCCCATGTTAGCTGTCCTGCATCTGTGATGTTGATGCTCTTTAGGGATCCCCAGAGGCTTCTTATTTTACATATGATTTTTTTGAGTGCTCTCTTCCACATCCATAGTATGAATGACCTCTAGGTTGATAAAGGCCAAATCAGTGTATTTAGTAACTTCTCTTTGAGTACCCTACTCTTACCGACTGTTGGATTTCTTCACTCAATATCCTCTCAATATCTGAAATTCAGTGTATCAAAAACAAAACCCATTCTCTTCTTCAGCAAATCTCTCCCCTTTCTACTGATTCATTTCATCTCTTTGCTGCCCACCTTGTTGCTCAGACTTGAATATTTGAAGTTATCTTTGGCTTTTCCCTTTTCCCAGCTCCTCATGTCAAGTCTTCTGGATTCTAAACCTTGAGATGTTTCTAACACACCTAATCTTTCAGGCCAGATTAGCTCTCTCCCTAAATACTGTAATAGACTCCTTTCTGGCGTCTGCCTGAAGCCTTATCCTTCCTGAAAACCAAACAAGGAGTAATCCTGCAAGTTCTACAGACTATTGTGTTTGTGTAGCAAACATAGATTAAGCTTTCAAAATGCAAAATGGTGCTTTCTCCATGAAGCATTCCTTGTGTCTCTAAAGTTGAGCCTCCTCTTCCCCCCGATCTGTGTTCCTCTAGTACTTTGTTCATACATTAGTACAGCATTTTTGAAATTACATTGTAATTATTTATGTGCTTACCCTTATAGTAAACTTAAAAACATTTTATTAATGCTTTATTTATTTCTGAGAGGCAGAGAGAAACAGGGTGAGTAGGGGAGGGTCAGAGAGAGAGGGAGGCACAGAATCTGAAGCAGGCTCCGGGCTCTGAGCTGGCAGCACAGATCCCGACGCGGGGCTCGAACCCACGAACTGCGAGATCATGACCTGAGCCGAAGTCGGACGCCCAACCGACTGAGCCACCCAGGTGCCCCTATAGTAAACTTTTATTAAGCTGTCTGTCTAGAGCTCTTTCTGAAGAGCTGCCTTACCCCCAACTCCTCATATACCCTTACCTCTTCGTCCCCAATCTGTGCTTGCCACCATCTATATAGTTATGTGAAGAACTCCTGTGGACCTGTGTTTACATCATGACCCTGACACCTTTTCTTCTCTGACTGGACATCTGACCTAGGTTAGGCTGGTTAATCCTCTCTCTGGGAATTTGGAAGAGAGAGAGAGAGAGAGAGGGAGAGAGAGAGAATGAATGAAGATGAAAGTGAATTAGGATAAGTGAGGGACCCAGATTCATGAAATATATTTAATTCGCAGACCCAGATTGCTGAGGAAGCCTGTCTGTATCCATGCATTCGGTTCCAGGTGAGAGCCCTGCTACCTTTTAAGCAATTCCCTTTTCCTCTTTTGTTGTCTCCACTACATTTCTGTTGCTGACAGCCATCGTATCCTAATTCATACATCTACTGACTGAATTCAAGGACCAGGACCTGCCCGTGGCCATCTTTGTATATCCAGTATTTACTATCAAAGTACAAAACACAGTAGCTACAAAAATATCTGTGGAATGAATCAAGGAAGGAAGCAAGGAGGAAAGGAAGAAAGGAGAAAGAAATGAAGAGAAAGTAAAAGGAGAAACAGAAATGGAAAAATACGGAGGACAATTAGAATTCTAACGATGGAGAGAAAAGGCAGTAAATTACCTTGAAATGACAACAACAAAGAGAAATGAAGAGAGTGCTCTAGGGGTAATATATTTGGCTGCCTTGGGGCACCAGGCTGGCTCAGTTGCAAGAGCCTGTGACTCTTGATCTCGGGATCGTGAGTTCCGGCCCCATGTTGGTGGTAGAGCTTACTTAAAAATGTTTGGCTGTGCTCTGCTCTCCTGTCCAAAGATCAGCCATCTCCACCCCCATTCACCGCTCCCCCGCCAATGCTTTCACTGGTGCCCATTTGCTCTCAGATCTGGTGAGAGGACCCAGAAGGAGCCCTGGTGTCTCCCAGAACCCCAGCTCTGCCACTCATGCTTTCCTTTAGATCTGATTACAGCCCACCATGGTCGCAGCAAGGTAGCTGAGCTCCCAACCATACATGTCTAAACCTTAGCAAGTCTAGACAGCATGGCCTCGTAGAAGTACAGTGAACTCTGATTTCAGACAGATGGGTTCCGATTGAGGAAGGTCATAAAATGATTAGATGGTAGGAGTGAAAGGTAATAGGAATAAAATAAAGGAAGAGGGGAGCTGGGATGGGGCATGCTTGTCTGCTGTCGCATCGTAGGACATTTGAAATATATATCAGTTGCAAATGAACATGCTTTTTATCCTCGAACTGTGTGAATTACTGTCTAATAAAATGTTTGGTAAATACCATTTTCTCTCTCATTCCTATTTACCTCCATTGTTTCTCAGTGTTTACCACCACTGACCCTCCTCTGCCTCCACGTGGAGAAGTTTGACTCTCTAGTGACTTGTCATAGGACTGAACTTAGATGTCACAAAGGCGTAAGGATCTGCACACTGGTATTTACTGAGAAGTGCCCCTTCTAGAGTTCTCCGAGTCCTTCTCATCCCTACCTCCCGTCCTCATTTGTTTTCTGCTTGCAGCCAGCAGTCTTTCTTGAGCAAAAATCTGATTTCCTTGTTACCTTACCTGTGACATTTCAATGCCTCCCCATCTTCTGTGGAATCAAGTGCAATTTTAAAACATGTCCAGCAGGGGCGCCTGGGTAGCTCAGTTGGTTAAGCATCCTGACTCTATTTTGGCTCAGGTCATCGTCTCAGAGTTTGTGAGTTCGAGCCTTGCATCAGGCTCTGTGCTGACAGTGTGGAGCCTGCTTGGGATTCTCCCTCTCTCTGCCCCTCTCCTGCTCTCTCTCTCTCAAAAAATAAATAAAGCTAGTTAAAAATTGTTTTAATGTTTTATTTATTTCTGAGTGAGAGAGAGAGAGACAACGCAAGCAGGGGAGGGGCAGAGAGAGAGGGAGACACAGAATCTGAAACAGGCTCCAGGCTTTGAGCTAATGGTCAGCACAGAGCCCGACGCGGGGCTCGAACCCACGAACCGTGAGATCATGACCTGAGCTGAAGTCGGAGGCTTAACTGACTGAGCCACCCAGGCGCCCCGGTGAGTTGCATTTCCAACACCACACGATGTAGATGTGTATTTCCTAGGGACGACATGGGGACGTACAGAAGGGAGCCAGCCTGAGCTTGCAGTAATGAATCTGAGCAAGAGGTCACCTAGAAGGGCGCCCCTAATTTTTTTTTTTAAACATGGCCTAGCAGACTCTACGTAATCTGGCCTCTGCTTACCTCTCTAGTCCTGTCTCTCCTTCCTTCCTTCCAACCACTGACATTCCCTCACCCAAGAGAGAATCCAACAGCCATCATGAGCGTCTTGAAATTCATCGGATTGCCCTGTTCTTTCTTTCCCTTTTGACTTTCTCTCCCTGCTTTCCCCCTCCGGGGAAACTCTTTCTCTTCCTCCTCTCCTGTCCCTGGCTGAGTTACATTCATTCTTCAGGTCTCGGCTTAAAAGTCCCTTCCTCTGGGCTTGTTGTAGAGTGCCCTCCTGGTGCGCCAGCCTCCATCAGAGCATCTACTTTTTTTTTTTAAGTTTATTTATTTATTTTGAGAGAGAGAGAGTGCGGGGAGGGCAGAGAGAGAGAGAGAATCCCATGCAGGCTCTGCACCTTCAGCCTAGAGCCCGATATGGGGGCTTGAGTGCAGGAATCATGAGATCATGACCTGAGCTGAAGTCGGACACTTAACTGAGCCACCTGGGAGCCCCGGGGCATCTACTTTTAACAGCTGTTTACTTGTGTATCCCTCTATTCAGCTCCAAGAGGTTAGGGATGTTGCCGTTCTTTTTTAAAATTTTTATTTATTTTTATTAATTTTTTAAAACGGTTATCTATTTTTGAGAGACAGAGTGTGAGTGGGGGAGGGTCAGAGAGAGAGAAGGAGACACAGAATCTGAAGCAGGCTCCAGGCTCTGAGCTGTCAGGCCAACTCAGGGCTCGAACTCACAAACCCTGAAATCATGACCTGAGCCAAAGTTGGTCACTCAACCGACTGAGCCACCCAGGCGCTCCATGTCACTGTTCTTATTAACCCTTACACCCCTGGCACCCAGCAGTGTCTCGAACTAGCAAGCTTTCAATAAATACTGGCAGAATAAATTAAACAAGCCCGAGTCTCTTTAATAGCCATTTGCATTTTCCAGGACTCTGTTATAAACTCGTTGCGTCTTCAGTTAATTCCTAGCATCCTTTAAGTTATGACCGGCATGACTGACTATGAATAATGTTATGCTGCCTCTAACCTATTCCATAAATATACATCACATTGATAGGTAAATGAATGAATGAATAAATGGAGTGCCATTTAACAAATCACCTTCCACATTCCCAGTGGGGATTATGTCACTTTCAGCTCCTGCGTGTTAATGATACAGTGATGTTTTCACAGACCCCTTCTCGTCACTCTTACCATTTATATTATTCAGTACGTGCTGCCCATTGCTGCTTCCTTGGCCTTGGAACTCTCCTTGAATACATCCACCTGCTCCCTCCGGAACTTTGGCTTCAGAAGTGCCTCTCTCCGGAGAAGCGGAGGCTCCAGACAAGCTCGGTAACCGAGGCCATGTGTAATTAACTGCTCTCGCCTTGACTTGGGGCCCTGACTTGGGGTGGCAGGAATCGACGATGCTGGCAGAAGACACCTGCCCTGTCTTGCACAGCTGAACATACCCTTCCCGAGGCCAGTCTAAAGTCCTGGCAACCCACATTTGAATAGTGGGGACGGCTACATTTTTAAAACAATAAAATGCCAGGAGTTATTTTGGAAAAAATGAAAATGACTGGCAGGCGACTCTCAGAGCACAGTCAGGCGTCCAGTGGTGTGGTTAAGGCACGCGGGCAGCGGTGCCTCCCCTGAACCTCATTGGGTAGATCAAAGATTTTAAAAGGGGTTTTCCGAAGTCGCCCAGCCCCAGAATCTCAAGGACCACAGTGGCTGCCCCTTCCGAAAGAGAGCGCTTTTCTGGGGGAGGCGTGTGCGTGCACGCGCCCGGGGGAGGGAAGGCTCGGGAGAGGGGCCCCCGCTCCC
>NW_027530974.1:16069324-16069698 GCF_008692635.1 Crocuta crocuta
AAGGCGCAAGCCCGGGCGCACCGTTCTCCCCTAGGCTCTGCAATAATTTCCAGGTAGAAATATCGCAGCTGCGGTCCTTCCAGAACACCCCCTCTGCGGCCCCCACGGTCTGTTTCTATTCCTAACTTGGGGGTGGGGGTGGGGGTGGTCGTAATCCTGGGTCGAGGTAGGTGAACCGTCCTGTCGTCGCTGTCTGCGCTGAACAGTCGGTGGAGCCGCTTTGGGGGTTATCGTTCCTGAAAATTAAATCCTGGGATGAGTTTACCAGGTTTTTTGGGGTGACTGCGGCGTCCCTAGAACTTGATCGCAGCCTAACGCAGTAGGTCCCGCTGGAGCGCGGAGACCCTGAGTCCGAAGTGGGGGTGGGGGGGGGG
>NW_027530974.1:16070462-16115194 GCF_008692635.1 Crocuta crocuta
GCCAGCGCCCGCGAGCTTCTGGGTCTTGAAAAAGGAGGTGGCGAAGAGCTCTCTCTTTCCCCCGCCCCCGTGGTCACTTCAAAGTGTCTGAAAGGTCGGCACCCACGGGACTGGGGGCACCCAACTGACGATAAGCATCCCCCGCAAACGGTAGCGTCAATGGGGAATAAAAACCGTGGAGGCTGGTTTCCTTCAAGTTCATGAATTTGGTGCGGTGGTAGGTTTTGAGTCGGCAGTTTTGGGAAGGGAGGGTTAACATTCATTTGAAATTCAAATAGAGGGTGGGGAGAAATACCATACTTCTGAGGGCCCGTGTTAAAGAGTCAGCTTTAAAGCCTCACATTTTTAAATGTAAGAATTCCTTCAAAAGTACTCCGGCGATTAGAAAGGACTGAGGCCTATTCTGTGGAAATCAGACAACCTTCCTGACTGTGCTTACATTGACTGTCTGCCCATGACCCCTGGCATTTTTACATGTTGGTTATTTTCAAACTGAAGATTCAAATGCACTAGATCTCTAGGCACCAGAAGGAAGAATTATCACATAAATCAATTTAGATTCTGTTGACATTCCTAAGTATTCGAACCAAGCTCTTCTACCCTGAATTGGTGAAGAGTGTCCTTGAGTTGTATTGTATTTGAACTTGCACTAATACTAAATGGTTCTCTCCCTCTTGCACTTTGTCGTAGATGTAGCTCTGCTGCTTTCCATATCTTCCTGTATCTGCGCCAAACCCTCAGTTCTTACTGAGGTTAAGTACTTACCAAACCCTCAGAGTTAACTACCGGGGAAAATAAATATTTTTATTTTATCTGTCTTTGGAAAATTGAGGTAAAGGACTGACTTTTTAAAAATACCATTCAGTAGGTTTCCTATGAAATCCTACAGCCTTCTATGGAATGAGATGCTTATTATGAAATGGGGATGGTATTTGGTACCTGCTTTCAAGGATATTAAGGACAAGTTGGGGACTTGAAGCATTTTGAACTTTTAAGAAAAGAGTCACTGTCTAGGTATTGAGCCAATGTGATTGTTTTCCTGGCAAACTTTTTCTCCTTTCTAAAATTAACTTTCCCTTAGGAAAAATAGTGCAGATTCACACGATTCAGCCAACCAAGCCGAGAAAGTACTGTTTGAATTTTAAAAGTGACCTTAATTCATCCCTATGCATCTAATGTTTGCAGCGTCTGCCACAGAATATGCAGAAATAGTCATCGCTTGCTGACCTTTTCATAGCATTGGCTTAATGAGGGGTGTTATGGACAGAGTACAATATGATGTTATGACTTGTGTTGGCTTCGGCAAAACTATTATCATTATTTTCCTGAGGGTTTTGTATAGATGTGTGTACCCTGGTCTGGGACTTACATAATTATGTGTGTGTATATATATATATGTGTATATATATATATATAAAACACATGTTTTTAATAGAAAAAAACCCACAATATTTTTCTTTGTGGCAGAACACTCTAAGCATTAGGTTTTGATTACTTTTTCATGGAAATTTTTAATATGACAGAACTAAAATCTTGAAGGAAATAATTCTATACAGATCTATTTGGAACTGAAGGCCGTTTTAATAAAAGATGGTTGGAGCCCTTAGCTGTGCGCTTAGCATACGTGGAACTCACTCCTCTGTGAGTAAGGAAGGGTTGTAGATCCAATTCTGGCCGCCTCAGACAGTGCATGATTAGACCCTGCCACTCTTTCAGACCTTTAATTTGGTCTGTAACTTGATGCTTCACTGACCGCACACACTCCATGCCACGCTAGCTCACAGAGGAATTGCTGGCACTCCGGATTGAATTAAAAAAAAATTTTTTTCTAAGTTTTTATTTATTTTTGAGAGAGGAAGGGGGAGAGCGGGAGGGTGAGTGGGGAAGGGACAGAGAGAGGGAGACACAGAATCTGAGGCATGCTCCAGGCTCCAAACTATCAGCACAGAGCCCGACGCGGGACTCGAACCCATGAACCGTGAGATCATGACCTGAGCTGAAGTAAGACGCTTAACTGACTCAGCCACCCAGACGCCGGGGTTGAAGTTTTTTTTTTTTCCCTCTCTCATCAATTAGAACATGTTTACATTGGTTGCAGAATGCAGTTACATTTTCAGCACTGTATTCTAAGAAACACCTTTAGCCACAAAGAGAGTAACCTCAGTGTAGCCTAGGTCACAAATTGCCTTATTTAATCCTGCTATGTTAATTTCCCTTGATTCAACTATGTAGAAATAATAGAGTCCTGGAGTATTAAAATTGGAAGGCATTTTAGAAGTCTTCTAGTTTCTAATAATTTCTTTATGCAGATGAGTATTGAAGCACTCATAGCCATAATCCAGGCTTTGAAAGAAGACGTTAAATTTTATACTCTTTCCAGTGCTTCTAGTAATGAGGAATTTGCTCATTTGAAATGAATTTATACATGAGTTCACTAGAGTAGGAATGGCAGCGAAGTAAGTTGCAAATCTCAGCTAGATTTCCAATGAATCTCAAAGTGTGACCTTAAACTGCATTTTTTTAAATGTTTATTTTTGAGAGACAGAGCATGAAGGGGGGGGAGGGGCAGAGAGAGAGGGAGACACAGAATCCAAGTCAAGCTCCAGGCTCTGAGCTGTCAGCACAGAGCCCAATGCAGGGCTTGAAGTCACGAACCATGAGATCATGACCTGAGCAGAAGTCAGATGCTTCACCGACAGAGCCACCCAGGTGCCCCTTAAAGGTAATTATGGGTCATTTACGAAGGTGATGAAGTACTCTAACCTAGCATCCTAGGTTTTCATTGTGTTGGGTAGGGACTGCTTCCGCTGGCTGATGAAAGGAAAGAAGTATCCTAAAAAGGATGAGTATATAGATAGAAGTGTAGGGTGGTGGTACACATGGTGGCAACTTACTAAATCAGTGTATCATTCAGGAATGGTTAGCCTTCAGACCCCTCACCAGAGATTGCAGTCTGAAATAATGGAATCGACCACTGTAGTTTCTAGACTTCAAAACTCTACTTAACTGAGACTTGATTTTCAGAATTCCCACTTCTTGATGTCTGTGTCTTTCAAGATCTTCTGTCTCAAAGATCTGTCTTCCTAAGCTCCTAGTGTTGAGACATTTTTCTTTTGTGACTTGTGAAAGGATTTGTACCGATATGTAGGCAGCAATCTGAAGAAACCATATAGAGTCTGGGGAAGTATTCTAGCAAGGGCTGTATCTCACTGCCAATTATTTGTGAGTTGCTTTACCTACATTAAAAAAATTTCGCAGCTGTCAGAGGTAGCCATTTTTATCCCCTTTTTATAGATCTGTGATTCAGAGAAGTTAAGTATCTTGAACAAGGACACATACCACTCTCAACACCCCTACACGGTTTCCCTAATGAGTCCAAGCTGTTGATTGAATCTATAGATGGTAGTATGTTCATTTTGTAATATCTGACAAATTTCCTAATTCTTTTTTTAAATGTTTTATTTTTCACTTTTTGAGAGACAGGGAGAGAGACACACAACATTTTTCATATTTTATTTTTCATTTTTTGAGAGACAGAGGGTGAGCAGGGGAGGGGCATAGAGAGACACACACAAACAGAATCCAGGGCAGGCTCCAGTCTCTGAGCTGTCAGCACAGAGCCTGATGTGGGGCTTGAAGCCTCTAAAGTGAGATCATGACCTGAGCCGAAGACAGGTCAACTGACTGAGTCATGCAGGTGCTACCAAATTTCCTAATTCTGAAAAGATTTTATAAAGTCTTCATATGTGTTTAATGTTTCACTGTGGGGAGCTCAACATTCTTACATTGATTTAATGATTAAAGACAATTTATGTGTTCCAAAGTGGAATTAATCTTTAACAATCAACAATCAAGATATCTTTAAAATAGGGGTGCCATGGGGCACCTGGATGGCTCAGTCGGTTAAGCATCCGACTTCAGCTCTGGTCACGATCTCAGTCTGTGGGTTCGAGCCAGCTGTGCTGACAGCTCAGAGCCTGGAGCCTACTTCAGATTTTGTGTCTCTCTCTCTTTCTTCTCTCTTGATTGTGTTCTCTCTGTCTACCAAAAATAAATAAACATTAAAAAATAAAAAAAAATGGGGGCTCCAGGGCACCTGGGTGGCTCAGTTAGCTAAGTGTCCAACTCTTGATTTCAACTCAGGTCATGATCTCATGGTTTGTCCTGTGGGGCTTGGGCTCTGTGCTGATGACGTGGAGTGTGCTTGGGATTCTCTCACTCTTCCCTCTCTCTCTGTCTCTCAAAAGAAACATTAAAAAAACAGGGGTGCCTGGGTGGCTTCCTCTGTTAAGCATCCAACTCTTTTCTTTTAAATATAATTTATTGTCAGATTGGCTTACATACAGCACCCAGTGCTCATCCCAACAAGTGCCCTCCTCCATGCCCATCACCCATTTCCCCCTCTCCCCCACCCCTCATCCACCCTCAGTTTGTTCTCTGTATTTAGGAGTCTCTTGTGGTTTGCCTCCCTCCCTCTCTGTTTGTATCCATTTTCCCCCCTCCCTTTCCCCACGGTCTTCTCTTAAGTTTCTCAAGATCCCCGTGAGTGAAAACATATGATGTCTGTCCTTCTCTGACTGACTTAGTTCACTGAGCATAATACCTTCCAGTTCCATCCACGTTGCTGCAACTGGCATGATTTCATTCTTTCTCATTGCCAAGTGGTTTTCCATTGTATAGATAAACCACATCTTCTGTATCTATTTGTCAGCCGTGCCCCTATGCATCAGCCCTCCTGTATCCCTTGGGTAAATTCCTAGCAGTAAGCATCCAACTCTATCTCAGCTCAGGTCTTGATCTTGGGATCCCAAGTTCAAGCCCCATGTTGGGCTCTGTGCTGGGCATGAAGCCTACTTAAAAAAATGTCCTGGAAGGTATGTTTTCTTTATAATTTCATGAAATTTTGGTGATTTACAAGACGTCTATGATACGACCAATGTGCCACATCTCCATTGCTGTCTGCGAGTGATTCACTATTGCATGGGATTGTTTCCTTCAAGGAGTTTTAGAAATTTTGTCTTCTTGGATTAGCCTGCTGGAGTACTCATATATATATATAAGTACAAAAGTATAATGTTTTATTTATTTCTGAGAGAGAGAGAGAGAGAGAGAGAGAGACAGCGTGAACAGGGGAGGGTCAGAGAGAGAGGGAGACACAGAATCTGAAGCAGGCTCCAGGCTCCAGGCTCCAGGCTCTGAGCTAGCTTCCAGCACAGAGCCCAACGCAGGGCTCGAACCCACGAACCGTGAGATCATGACCTGAGCCGAAGTCGGACGCTTAGCTGACTGAGCCACCCAGGTGCCCCGGGAGTATTCATATATTAAATTTATTTTCTTTTTCTGCCTCATTTATATTCTTATTAGAGCAGTATATTTGACTTTGACATTTGACTGTATATGTAATTTGGCTACATTTCTATGAATTTCATGTCAAGACAATAAAGGCGAAACATTTTATTATTTATTTTTAAAGTTTTATTTATTTGTTTTGATGGGAGAGAATAAGCATGTAAGTGGGGGAGGGGCCGGGGGAGGGAGAGAGGGAGAGAGAATCCTAAGTTTCTCTCTGTCAACATGGAGCCTGATGTGTGGCTCAAAATCACAAACTGAGACATCATGACTTGAGTGAAATCAAGAGTCAGATGCTCAACCAACTGAGCCATGCAGGTGCCCCAATAAAGGGGAAAATCTTACAAAATATTATAAAACTGAGAGTCATTGGTTGAATAGGGTTGAGAGTCATTGCCCTATAAAGAATACTTCTTACTGAATCTGACACCAATACAGCTACTTAGCTGGAAAAGTTTTACCTTTAGTTTCATGAGTCTATACATTTCAATCGGTTTTATTACTTATTCTACTTAACATTTTGCTTTAAAAAAATTTTTTTAATGTTTTATTTATTTCTGAGAGAGAGAGAAAGACAGCCTGAGCAGGGGAGGGTTGGAGAGAGAGGGAGATAGAGAATCTGAAGCAGGCTCCAGGCTCTGAGCTAGCCGTCAGCACAGAGCCTGACATGGGGCTTGAATCCCCAAACCGTGAGATCATGACCTGAGCGAAGTTGGATGATTAACTGACTGAGCCATCCAGGTACCCCATTGATTAACATTTAGCTTTACAAAAAAGGAGAAAAGTTGCCTCCTTGAAGTTTAATTTTTTTTTTCCAGTAGACTCCATGCCCAATGTGGGGCTGGAACTCAGGACCCTGAGATGAAGAGTCTCATGTTCTACTGACTAAGCCAGCCAGGCACTCCCTTACAGTTTAATTTAGAAGCTTCTATCCCAGGAGAGTCTTTGCACCTGTAGAAGCTTCTTTCTCTTTCGCCACATTTTTCTGTTGCAGTTTCTTCCATATCCTCCCAAGCAGAGGCTGTTCTCTGAATTAGTGAGCTCATCGACAACCTCTGTAAACCCTTTGAAAGCTCCACCGCCAGGCCCAGTCTGTACAACTTGGCCTTACTCTTGGCACAGCCCTGCTTCTCGCTTCTTGGTCTGCAGCTGGGGAGGGTTACGTGGCGCAGGTCAGGCATTGTGTTGAGAGTATGAGCCCTGCCTCCCCTTCCGAGGGTAGAAGGGCCTTCCCAAGCTTTGCTTTAAGTTTTCAAATAAGTTCTTGTAACTTAATACCTCTTTCCCATAAGATTTAATTAGTGCAGACTCTTTTTTTTCTTTTTCAAATTCTGCATTAGCATACTTTGGGACTTTATCACTATTTTCTGGGACACCATGTGAGCAGAAAGAGGTAAGAGTATTTGGAATATTGTATATAAATTTGTGTGTAAGCGTATCTAAGTTTATAAGTAGGCTTGTGAAAAAGCCCAAGGAACATGTCAGACAATTGACTAATTTTACATTTTGGTTTTGGAAAACAAAGAGGAGTATAGAGATCACTACCGGAACCACCTGTAATCCCACTATCCAGAGATAACTACATCTAACATTTTCGCATGACTTTCCAGTTTTTTAACTATGCATGTGACTGTATATGTGTATGAATGTTGCTATAGAATTAAGATTTTTTGTTTAAAAAATTTTTTTAATGTTTTATTTATATTTGAAGGAGAGACAGAGTGCGAGCAGGGGAAGGGCAGAGAGAGAGGGAGACCGAGAATCTGAAGAAGGTTCCAGGTTCCAAGCTGTCTGCACAGAGCCTGAGGTACCGCTCGAACCCATGAGCTGTGAGATCATTACCTGAGCCAAAGTCAGATGCTTAACCGACTGAGCCACCCAGGTACCCCTAATTAAGATTTTTTCCTATGCACTGTTTATTTTTTTTTTAATTAACAATGAACGAATTGCCTGTGCTATTTAACATTTTTCCTTTAGCTATCTGGACTATATTTTATTTGCCCATATTTCTTTGACAGGTTAAAAGGTATAGATCATATCTTTAGAAAATCCAACTATTGCTGCCTTTAAGGCTTTTGCTTGTTTTTTAATATAGGCGTGATCTCATTTTCCCTAATGCCAGGAAGAAATGATATTTGACAGGTTTCTTTCTGTAAGGTGAGGAATTGGGCACATTTATTATTTTTCTCCAACTCCTCCATGTTCTAGTTTTTTGTTGATATAGTGATAAAATGTAGGGTTATTAAAATCAAATTTATTATTCATAAATGCTGAAATTATTTTTTATTTAAAGTATTAGTTTTGATGTTTCATTTAAGGTTTATGCCCAAATTGACCAAGTTTGTTTAGACTTAATTCTGTTTAGTTAATTAATTAATGCTTACACCCACTTAAAAATAGTTCTGTTCCTTCATCCTTAAATTCCTATCATAACAAAGTTAAGTATAGATCCAAGTGAATTTTTTTTTTTTAATTTCTAGGAGAGAGAGAGAGACAGCGTGAGCAAGGGAGGGTCAGAGAGAGAGGGAGACACAGACTCTGAAATAGGCTCCAGGCTCTGAGCTGGCAGTCAGCACAGAGCCCGACGCGGGGCTCGAACCCACGAACCACGAGATCATGACCTAAGCGGAAGTCAGACGCTTAACCAACTAAGCCACTCAGGCGCCCCTAGATCCAAGTGAATTTTTTAGGAGGCTGTGTGTAGCTGAGAGTGTTTTTAAGAAATTGCTTTCAGAAAGCCTTGTATACATGAGACTACTTTCTGTTTTTCTTGCATTATATAAAATGCTTGCAGGGGCTCCTGGGTGTCTCAGTCAGTTAAGCGTCTGACTTCGGCTCAGGTCATGATCTCATGGCTTGTGAGTTCAAGCCCTGCATTGGTCTCTTGCTGACAGCTCAGAGCCCGGAGCCTGCTTTGGATTCTGTGTCTCTGTCTCTCTCTGCCCCTCTCCCAGTCATGCTCTGTCTCTTTCTCAAAAGTAAATAAACATAAAAATTTTTTTAAAAAATACTTGGGTCATAGTCTGTATCTCAAGGCTCTCTAGATATGGCTTGATTGAATTCTAGCAATGAGTGTTCTGGAAGAGAAGTCTGAGGTCCGTCTGATTGCTGTTCTTTTATAGGTAACCTGCTTTTCTGTCTGGATGCTTAATGCATTGTTTTCATTTCTTTAATACTAAAAAAGATTTTTTTTTTACCAGACTGTATCATAATGATAATCTGTTCTATATTTTCCTGGTACTCTTTGACTAGTATTTATTTGAAGACCTAAAATCTATTTTTTTTAAATAGTTTACTGTCAAGTTGGTTTCCATATAACACCCAGTGCTCATCCCCACAAGTGCCCATCACCCCCCTTCCCCTCACCCCACCCCCATCTATCCTCAGTTTGTTCTCAGCATTCAAGAGTCTCTCATGGTTTGCCTCCCTCCCTCTCCCCACTATTTTTCCCCTTCTTCTCCCCCTTGTTCCTCCGTTAAGTTCCTCCTAATCCCCCTATACCTGCAAACATATGGTATCTGTCCTTCTCTGCCTGACTTATTTCACTCAGCATAACACCCTCAAGGTCCATCCATGTTGCTACACGTGGCCAGATTTCATTCTTTCTCATTGCCACATGAGAAAGATAAACCACATCTTTTTTTATTTATATATTTATTTATATAGATTATAGATTTATATAGATTATATAGATATTTTATTTATATAGATAAACCACATCTTCTTGATCCATTCGTCTGTTGATGGACACTTAGGCTCTTTCCATGTTTTAGCTATTGTGGAGAGTGCTGCTATGAACATTGGGCTACATGTGCTCCTATGCGTCAGCATTTCTGTATCCCTTGGGTAAATTCCTAGCAGTGCTATTGCTGGGTCATAGGGGAGCTCTCTTGTTAAATTTTTGAGAAACCTCCACACTGTTTTCCAGAGGGGCTGCACCAGTTTACATTCCCACCCACAGTGTAGGAGGGTGCCCGTTAAAATCTATTTTCATCTCCGAATTCAATTATTTTCTTATGATTTCTTTACTGATCTTTTTCTTTTTGGAGTTATGCATACTTTTATGTATTCATCTCCCATATCATTGTTCATTTAATAAATGTGATTTTTTTGTTTTTTCTCTGAATATTGGCAGAATTTCTCAAGCCTGTCATCTACTCTGTTGAGATTTTCAGTTATTTCCAATATGTTATTTATCTCCATTGCAACTTCTGATTTGGCAATAGTATTTTTGGTTGTCTTTTCTAATCTCCAATCCTTCCTCTTTTGTGGTTACTTATCTTGGCTTCATAGCTGAGGTGCCCTTTGCTTCTTGCTGAGTCCGTTACATAGAAGACCTGTCCAAATTTCTACTGTACAGCAACTTTATTCCAGTTCATATGATTTATGGTAATTTTTTCGAAGAGTCTTCTTTTGAAATACAGCCTTTTCATGGATGCCTGGGTGGCTTAGTTGGTTGAGCATTTGACTTTGCATTAGGTCATGATCTCATGGTCTGTGAGTTTGACTCTCACATTGGTCTCGTTGCTGTCAGCTCAGTTCACTTCAGCTCCTCTGTCCCCCTCTCTCTGCCCATACCCTGCTTACTCTCTCTCTCTCAAAAATAAATAAAACATTTTTAAAAAAGAAATAGAATCTTTTCAGACACCTAGAATTTTCTGTTTGCTCTACCTTGGAGAAATATTCTCTTTTGGTTCAGAATCAGGAGTTAAGACAGGTCCTGTGGATATGGTGTGGAGCCCTGGCTGACTCCATGGACAGCAAAAGGAGAAGAAGTTGAAATGTGCTGTGATTTACTTTAGCACCTCAGAGAGAAGGGAGAGAGCAAGAGACAGATGGCACTAAAAGAAATTTAGCTCTTCACTCAATATTTTTTATTATACAGTGCCTGAACTTCATTAAAATGGAACCCTTTGGGGATGCCTGGTTGGCTTAGTCATTGGAGCATGGGATTCTTGATCTCGGGGTCATGAGTTTAGAGACCCTGTTGGGTGTAGAGATTACTTAAAATAAGATAGAAACTGTTGTCTCAGTTTTCACTTTCATGCATTATTTTATCCTCAAAACAATTGTTATAGAGTCCAAGGGCCATGGCCTTTGGATTCTGAAGATCGTGGGTTGAATACATTCCTTAGCGCTAGTAATGGAAGCTTTGTAAATTAGTTTTCTTAGCCTCATTTTTTCACCTGGAACAATAATGTTTACCTCAGAGAGTGGTACAGGGTACAGGGAATAATTATATAGTAATTGTCAGAAAATAGTTTGTGGTAGAAGGCATGAATAAGATGGCCCCAGGAGGGCACAGAGCAGGAAGAGGCCCCTGAGGGCACAGAAGAAAAGCCAACAAAGGAGACCAAGCAGGAGTGGCCAGAGACAAGAACAAAGATCAGAAGAGAGTGGCATCAGGGAATCAAAGGGAATTTAGAAATTCGAGATGAAAAGAAGTCTCATTAGCATCCTGAACATTGGGTTTGGCGGTTGGTTGGAGTGACCTCAGCCACAGACCCTTTGAATAGATGCAAGAGGATGATTAGCAGGTGTGAAAGGAAGACAGGAAGTGGAAACAGCCAATGAATAAAGGTTTCTCCCTTAGAAGAAAGGGATGAGATAGGAAAGAAGAGAGAGAAGTCTGTAGCTAGACAGATACTCAACATTGCAGACTTGGATTTGAAGGAATATCAAAATTTCAGAGGCCAAAAAAAAAAAAAATTAGGAACTGAAAGCTTGCCAAGTTAAAAAAAAAATTCTTTCAAGTAAGGACATTAAATATGCTCCCATCAACTATTAACCTATTTCCAAAAAGTTTGAAAATATTGACGTGAAAAAATGAAATAAGTTTAGCTTCATGAGAAAGTCAGTATCTCAGATGGTAACGTCTTTATTTTTCTGTCCAACATTGACTTTCCCCTCTGGGTTCAAGGTTCTGTCTCTTCTTCTTTAGAGATGTGGCTTCACCAGTGGTCTTCTCCCTCAAGTATTTTCAGTCTTTTCTTCTCTATTGACTCTTTTCCATGATCATATGAGTGCGTTCCACTCCATCGTAAAACAAACATGACCTACATGAAAACATGGAGGACTTACATGGAAACAGTGTCAGAGAGGATGAGCTGAGTGGCCAGACGGGAGGGAGGTCTTATAAATAGCTTTAATAGGAGTTGGTGACTGATAGGAGGTGGCAGGTGGGAGAACGTGAGGAACCTAAAATGGCTTCCAGCGTGGCTGTGCTCCGCGGTGCTGTCATAAAGGAGGAAGAGGGCTGGGGGACAGAAACTCATGGACTCAGTGCAGTGTGTGGTAGACTGTACAAGTCGGGAACTCTGTATCTTTAACTCTTCCCCTGTAGTCCCCAACTAGCCCCCACCTCATCCAGCCGCTCCACCTCTGCCATTGTCTTTTCATCCTTCATCAGTTGGTGCCTAAACCTCGGCGTCTGCAATTATTTAATTCTTGGGAGTTTCAAAGCCTGCATGCAGGAGTTTGTGGGCTAACAGATTATGTATATTTTCTACAGAAAAAAGTAAAAATGAACCAGATGATAGAAACAGGAGGGAGTCCCCCTGTAACAGGATGTCAAGATAGAACCTTTTGAGTTTTCGGTTTTAAGCTGTAACTCCAGACTATTAAGGCCATATCCCAAAGTCAGGTGTAAGACCATGGGGCAGACTTGGAAGAGAATCAGTGTGGCATTGTTTGTGGTTAGCTCATTGGCCACTTGCAGCTGACCAAACAGGCTGGAGAAGCTACAAAAATAATGATCAGAAGGTAGTTTTTAGAGAGTTTGTAATGGGTTTGTGTCCCTGCTCCTGATCACCTTGAGAAAGGACTCTGAGATAGTGCCTCTTCAACTCGAGTCTAGGGAAAGCGTTGTTATTTTTTTTTAATGTTTGTTTATTTATTTTGAGAGAGAGAGAGCACGAGCGAGCGCACACGTTTCTTGTGGGTCTCAAACCCACAACCCAGGGATTGTGACCTGAGCTGAAACCAAGAGTCAGACACTTGGGGCGCCTGGGTGGCTCAGTCGGTTAAGCGACCGGCTTCAGCTCAGGTCATGACCTCACGACTCGTGGGTTCGAGCCCCGCGTCGGGCTCTGTGCTGACAGCTCAGAGCCTGGAGCCTGTTTCAGATTCTGTGTCTCCCTCTCTCTCTGACCCTCCCCTGCTCACGCTCTGTCTCTCTCTCAGAAATAATTTTTAAAAAATTAAAAAAAAAAAGAGTCAGACACTTAACTGACTGAGCCACCCAGGTGTCCCCATTTGGAGTGTTCAATGATTGGGAGGCACCGTGGCTGAGAGATTGGTGCCTGGGAAATCTAAAGAGCAAGAGACTGGCTAGTTTCACCACTGGTAGATCAAAAGAGATGCAGCTGCATTGTGCCATAATTTGATAGAGCACTGGCCAAAGGGTTGTCCCCCAAGACCTAGGGTAGACTATACTGGAGCGTTGGCTAGCCTGGGGTCATCTCACATCATGTGCAGCAGGGACAACTGGACCCTTGCAGGGTAAACTGAGGAAAGAGCCATAAGTGACCATGTGCACCAGGGGATCTGTAGGTTGTAGGTGAAAAGAACCCCCCGCCCCATGATGAGGGTGGAGTTGAGGTTCTCTGTCTCACAGCCCCTCATTTCCCTCACCATCATCCCAACCCTGGCTCAAGAGGAAAAAGTCAGCTTTAAATACCCGCTAAGCTCCCAGATCACCAGCATTAGATTATTAGTCAAGAGAGAGCTTTCCTTCTGCCTCTTCTTCCCCCCACCCCGGGCCCCACCACCACCCCATCCCCACTTTGGCATCAGAAAGTGGCATAACCTATATTGGTGATCTGGCTCAAGAGAGATCTGAGCCAGTACAAGGGGAAAGTGTCCAGTGAAGGTGTTCAGCAGGGCCAGAGCCGAAGGAAGAGGTTTAACTCTGCACGAAGTTGGAAGACTTGGCGTGCTGCATATGATTGGGCGCATTCATTACAGAATGGTGATCGATTTTTTTTTCGATTTAGAGCGACTTGAAGTGTCTTCATTATTTATGAGGACCTGGAAAAGTCATGACAACTGTCCTGAATTTCACCCAAGGACAAGAGAAGAGCAAGCCTCACATACTAAAAGAGGCAGTGGAGAAAACAGATAAAGTCATCTTCTGATTATATCCCATGAGTCCTGCGTATTCACTGTAAGGGTCATCCCGACAAAACCGTTTTTAAAGGATACGTCATTGACAAGAGAATGGAAGGGAAATGCAGGGTCTCACAGGAATTAAATAGAAATGTCATGATGACTATTTTCATTTCTTGAAAGGATGCTAGGAGAATTTTAATCAGTCGATTAAAATATATATCAGGTAATTTAAGAATAAGGTTTGCAGGGGCGCCTGGGTGGCTTAGTCGGTTAAGCGTCCAACTTTCGCTTAGGTCATGATCTCGCGGTTCGTGGGTTCGGGCCCCGCGTCGGGCTCTGTGCTGACTGCCGGCCCAGAGCCTGGAGCCTGTTTCAGTCTGTGACTCCCTCTCTCTCTGACCCTCCCCTGCTCACGCTGTCTCTCTCTCTCTCTCCTAGAAATAAATAAAAACATTAAAAAAAATAAAAAAAAATAAAAAAAAAGAATAAGGTTTGCAATCTGTTCCACAGCTGGGGTAGTGATCTGAGCTATTGCCTTTGTGAAATAGGCCCGTAAGACGTTAGCTCCCTTCTGTTTCCAAAGACTCGCAGAAACCATAAATGGCTAAGATTAATTGTTCACTATTTGCATTCTGCTGCTGATCAATTTAAAAAATAAGCGTGTATTCCTATAAAACAATAAAGATGATGCCCACAAACCAATACACTCTAGAATAAAGAAAAATGCCAATGGATTTCTCTTTTCAGCTGTTGTGAATTTTATTTATTTATTTTTTATTTATTTATTTTTTAAATGTTTTATTTATTTCTAGGAGAGAGAGACAGTGCGAGCAGGGGAGGGTCAGAGAGAGAGGGAGTCACAGACTGAAACAGGCTCCAGGCTCTGAGCTGGCAGTCAGCACAGAGCCCGATGCGGGGCTCGAACCCACTAACCATGAGATCATGACCTAAGCGAAAGTCGGACGCTTAACCGACTAAACCACCCAGGGGCCCCCAGCTTTTGTGAATTTTAAAAGGGCTTTAAACTATTAGCCTTCATATTATCTTCCCAGAATTTGCAAAGTTATTCAATCGAAGTCTTTAAAAATTTTCTTAATATTTATTTATTTTTGAGAGAGAGAGAAGGAGACACAGAATCCAAAGCAGGCTCCAGGTCTGAGCTGTCAGCACAGAGCCCAACATGGGGCTTGAACTCATAAACCGTGCGATCATGACCTGAGCCGAAGTCGGACACTTAAATGACTTAGTCACCCAGGTGCCCCTCAATCAAAGTCTTTAATCATAAAAGAATGACAAGGGAACACTCTAAGTAATGTTTTTATTAATGTGTTCCTAAAAGTGGAAAAGACAACTTGAAAAATGCATATGAGTCACCCCTACAATACTTACACTGACCGAGAATGAGTGCTGTTTATTTCCATACAAGTGGAATTTTGGATCCAGAATTCCAGTGGGATAGTAGATTGACCTGACTTAGCACAGGAATGTGAGTCAGTCTCCTGTGGGTCTGGAGGAAACCCTACTGTGCCCTTAGGATTTTGAGGGTGATGCTACATTGCTCCAGTGCTCTGCTAAATGCTACGTGCAGCTCTGTTAGCTCAGAGGTAAGGGCAAGTGCTAGAGGTAGCATGACTTGGGGCATTTTACGTGTTCTCGTATTGCTGTTTCGCTGTGGTAGGAAAAATTCTAAGACGTGTCCCAAGATCTTTGTACACTCCTGTAAATCCCTTCCCCTTGAGTGTGGTGAGCCTGTGAGGATGATCTATGATCATGATTACTCCCATGATTATGTTCCATTATCCACATTATCAAGACTGGGGACAGACTGGATACACCCGTAACTAATATAACCCTGTATGTTAACTACGGAATTAATAGAAAAGACTAGAGAGAGGTCCACCTGCTGGCTTTGAAGAAGCAAGCTGCCATGTTGTGAGAGGATCATGGGACTCAGGCTCTCAAGCAGCCACTAGGTTTGTGGTGAGTTGTTTCATGGCTACAGAAAATCAACACACCTCCCATTTTCTCTAGTCTGTGCCCTTGGAGTTAATACGAGCACATGCTGGAAATTTTTCATCTATTTTCCTGTCTCTCGACTTCCGGTATTTCCCATTAAATTTCTCTGTATTGTGTCCTGGGCTTTCTTCAGATTTATCTTGAATTTCACTGCTTCTGTCTTCAGCTGGTTGCATCGATTGGTTTTGCTTTAATAATACAGTAGAACAAACAACCTTCAAACCTCAGTGGTTTACAACAGGTATCCCTTTCTTGCTAACATTGCATGGTGGTGGCTTCAGGCCAGGTGCACCAGCCTTGCTCCAAGCAGTGGGTTAAGTTCAGCCCACCCCACTGTGAGACCATGGGAGGTCTGCCTGGGGTGTGAGTTGCTGCCTGGGGTGTGAGTTGCTCATGGTGGGCTAGAGGGCTGGTGGGCTGGCAGTGTTGCCCAAAGCCTCTGCCCACAACTGGTTGCAGCGTCACTTACGCCATTGACCAAAACAAGTCAATGGCCAAGTCCATGATTGGCATGGAGAACTAGAACCTTCCCTGGGGGAAGATGAGAAGAAAAATTGTAAACAGTACCACATGTGAAAATGCTCTACTTTTATTTTTTCCCTTAGCCATATTTTAAATTCTAGATGTCTACGTGGTTCTTTTTGAAAGCTCATTCCTTTACTTCATGATATCTTGGTCTTGACTTACATGTTCTATTCTATGCTTGATCTGGTCAAACCTTCTAAAAACGCTCACATTCTTAGAGTGCCCTCTTACTGTGCCTTTGGTGGAGTCAATTGTCCTTTTTGATTCATCTGTTAGTTTCCCTCTCTCACGGTGCTTTGCTTGCCCTGTGCCCTCTCGGCTTTGAGGGTGAGTGCGTCGGGTGAGTTCCATGTGGCCTGGGTTGTGGAGGCGCTCCTCCGAGTCAGGTCTACATTTCTTTTGTTGAGGTCAGCATGCTTCCTCAGTCGGGGATCTGCTTTCCAATGCTGTGTCGTGACCGGGCACTTGAACTTCTTCCTCATACCTTGAGCAGACTAACATCTCTGATTCTTCACTGCCAACTCCTCTCCCTTCTGTAGCCCAGGGCCAGTGCTTTGCTTTTGTACTGCTTCCCTACAGGGAGAAGGGAGTGTTTTCTAGTCCTTCACCCTCCTGACTTGATGTGAGGAGCTTAACGGCAGCTCCACCTGCTAGGTAAGCTCCGTACTCCAAGGTGAATGTCTGTTCTCGTATTCCTCCTCTGCCTTCAATTCTTAATCACATTTGTGGGGCTTGAGTTTCTGGGAGATTTCCCTTTCCTGCTTTGTACCCGGCTATGCATTTAAAAATAATTTGTTATATTTTATCCAGAACATAGAAGTGTTAGCAGGAAAGGGATTGGGATGGAGGGTGGAAAGAGTTGGGGGATGGAGTGGGCTTCTCAAGTCACCTTGGCCTATAGACTGGCCCTAATACATGCATTCTGTGACCTTCCTGTGCCAAATTCCATTTTACTTTTTACTGGAATTACACTGAATCTATAGATTAATTTGGAGAGAATTTATATATTTATAATATTGCATCTTTCCATCTATGAATCTGGTTTATATCTCATCATTCATTTGAGACTTCTCTTTAATGTCCTGCTGAAATTAGGCAATTAAAAAAATTAGTATTATATACATATTGTTACATTTAGTTCTAGATTTTATACTTTGTTCCTAGGTGTTTTTCCTGGCTTATTGAGTAACCACAAGCAAATTATGTAATCATTATAGTTTTAATTTTGTTTGAACTGTTTAGTTGCTATTAGTTAATTCAGATACTTATTGATTATACAGTGACAGACTAATGGAATAATTCAGTTTTACATTTTCATTCATGAGTTTAGTCTTACTATGTTATAGTTCAGAGATTGTAAATACGTATTTATCAAAATTACTCAGAATATCTGGAAGTAAAACTTTTTTGAAATGTAAGTAAAAATAGAAACTACCAGCAGTCAACTAAATGAATATGTATGGTTTTGTTACTTGCTGCATGCCAGTGTCAGGATTTGTAAAACCATTGGCTGAAAGAAAGAAATTGTGGAGCCTGGTTCCGTTGCTAGAAATTGCTGGAGCTTGGTTTTAGGCATCAGGCAGTAAGTGAGGGGCGTGGTCTTCATTGCTAGGGTGTGGTAAAAGGCAGCTCAGACACAAGAGGAATGTTACATTCCTAAAGATGCCTCTTATGGATGCCTCTTCGGGCCCTCGGTGCTGGTGCTAACTCTGGGACAGTCCTCTCTGTTGGCAGCCTGATAGCCGT
The DNA here is from genome assembly GCF_008692635.1 of Crocuta crocuta. Lineage (NCBI taxonomy): Eukaryota > Metazoa > Chordata > Mammalia > Carnivora > Hyaenidae > Crocuta > Crocuta crocuta. The sequence goes on from NW_027530974.1 coordinate 16,088,208, forward strand.
CTACCCTGGTTTCAGTGACCTTCAGGTTTTTTTTTTTTAGTTTTATTTATTTCTGAGAGAGAGAGAGAGAGAGAGAGAGAGAGAGAGAGACAGTGTGAGCAGGGAGGGTCAGAGAGACAGAGAGACATAGAATCTGAAGCAGGCTCCAGGCTCTGAGCTGTCAGCACAGAGCCTGACGCGGGGCTTGAACTGATGAACTGCGAGATCACGACCCGAGCCGAAGTCAGATGCTTAACTGACTGAGCCACCCAGGTGCTCCAGTGACCTTCAATTTTAAAGGATTTTGTTGGCCACCTACCTGGGTGGCTCAGTTAGTTGAGCATCCAACTCTTGATTTCGGCTCAGGTCATGATCCCAAGGTTGTGGGATTGAGCCCCATGTCAGGCTCTGTGCTGAGCATAGAGTCTGCTTAAGATTGTCTCTCTCTCTCTCTCTCTCTCTCTCTCAAATAGAATAAAAAAAGGCTTTTGCAAAATTGTGAAAATTATTTCTTTTAATTAAAGAACAGATGTATGGCACCCCATGTCAGGTGATCTAAGAATGTAAGGAGGCACCCCCAAATCAACCAGGACTAAATGGGCAAATCTTCAATATATTAGGGATTTCTGGGCTCCAATATTCTCTGTTATCTTTAGTTATCCCGGTAATGCTGAGATAGCACCCTATATTAAAATGTGCTCACTTTAGAAAATTGTACCTTTGCTATTTATTTTTATTATTATTTTCAAATTACTGGAAAACATTTAAAATATAAAGTCTTAAATGGGCATATTTAGTTGTGATTCTACAAAACTATTCTGAGAGCAGCCTTAGGATGCAGTGGGAAATAAAAAGGCCTCAGGCATGATATACCAAAGTGAAACATATATACATGAAAAGCGAATCAGATGTCTGTTATTGAGGCTGGAACTTGTGTATGATATTATGGTCACAAATCAACATATTCCTCCGGTAAATATATTTTCTTCACATTATGTTGGTTTGGTTTTTTACTATCTCCCATACAATATGGGGACGGGAGAAGAGGAGGGGAAGCGAGTCACATTTGTACTCTCTGAGAAGCCTGGCTGAAGGCTGTTAAGAGCTGCTATGTAATAGCCCCCCTTTATATTTGTGTAATGTTAAATGTGCCTTAAATCATGTTGATACACGTGCTCTCACTGGGCTCCCACAGATGCTCGAGACAGATATGGACAATATTAGCCTTTCTACTTGATGCAAATGAAGGCCCCTAAGACAAAGTGTCTTGCCCAAGGCCTTCTAGTTAGAAAACCAGAGGGTTTGACCCGGAAAAGAAATGACTGAAGTGAGATGTGGGGTTTGGAAATAGTAATAAATAAACTGAGGCTTGTGGGTTATTGAGTGTAGTATTTCATGTCTCTGTAATACACCTTTCTGTTGTTTGTAATAATTAAGACTTTGCAGTTTTTTTCTCTTTAAGTCAAAATGTTTCATTGGCTTCATAATGGAGAAAAGGCTTAGTTTTAGCAAAATGAGGCAGAAGTAGGAGGTATGTGACATTTAGAAATTACATTCAGCCATTACATTACTGAGCCCCTGGGTGGCTCAGTCGGTTAACTGTCTGACTTCAGCTCAGGTCATGATCTCATGGTTGATGAGTTCGAGTCCTGTGTTGGGCTCTGTGCTGACAGTTCAGAGTCTGGAGCCTGCTTCAGATTCTCTCTCTCTCTGCCCCTCCCCCACTTGACCTCTTTCTCTCTCTTTCTCAAAAACAAATAAACATTAAAAAATACTAAAAAAAAGAAGAAATTACATTCAGCCACCACCTGTTATATGTCAAGCTGGATGTGAGGTCCTGTGCACAAGTGAGAGGGATTCTTATTCCTATTTTATACACCGCAAAACTGAGGCTCAAGAAGGTTTACATTTATTTAAAATTTTTTTATTTTTCTTAAAAAAATTTTTAATGTTTATTTTTTTGAGAGAGGTAGAGAGACAGAGAGACAGAGCATGAGTGGGGGAGGGACAGAGAGAAAGGGAGACACAGAATCCGATGCAAATTCCAGGCTCTGAGCTGTCAGCACGGGGCCCAACACTGGGCTCAAACTCACGAACTGCGAGATCATGACCTGAGCAGAAGTTGGACACTTACCCAACTGAGCCACCCAGCAACCCTATAAATTTTTATTATTTTTTTAAAGTTTTATTTACTAAAGTAATCCCCACACCCGACATGGGGCTCGAACTCCCAACCCCATAGCAAGAGTCGCACACTCCTCCAGCGCAGCCGGCCAGGAGCCCTGAGGTTTAACCAATGCAGGTGTAGTTATCCAGCTACTAATGAAGAAGCAAGAATTTGAACTTGGGCCAAAGCATATTCCCCTTGTCTACTCAGACTCTCAGTGAAACGCAAATCTAGTATCCGAACCTTGGCTGCAAGCACAGCTCAAGATGGAGACCACGTGGAGTGCCTCCTTCCCAGTGACACCACTAGGTAATCAATAAATCGTGATTGCTTGAAGAGCCTTATTGATTCAACTCTGTGGAGCGCTCTTCTCATTGGCTCCACTTAATCACGTAGAGTTTAGAGCTGGAAGGAAGGGCCTATGGAGGTTAGAATTTACAGACCAAAGGCATATATCTGAATCCTTTTGTGGAATATTTTCAAAACATACGTGCTGCCTTCTGATTTCGTACATCAAGTTGTGGATGGGTATGTGTGTTTGGAGGGTTTCCTGAGGGGTAATCTGATGTACTTTTCTGGTTAAGAAATCCTTTCTCTGGTCTAACCCCTTAATTGTGGCGATGAGAGAGTTTTCTTGGAAGGGAGACAAATGCTTCTAATTTAAGGTTGTCTCGGTTGCTGTAGGTAGTTAAAAAATGTGAACTTCACTGCTTCGATTTCTCCAGTTCTTTCCAGGTTCCTATTTCACCACTACCAACTTGCAATTCTGATTTAATGACTTGGGGCTTTAGGTAGACTTTTATTTTCAAAACAAGTCTCTGTTTTTCTGTAACGTAGATGAATGAACAATGCCGTGCACTGTGCTTTGGGTTCAGTAATCGTGAGAAGCGCTCTAATGATAATAATTCAAGTTGGCTGCAAACAGCTGCAGCGGGGGAGACAGCGAGCTGCCGAGTCCAGCGCTGGGAGGCACACTGAAGTCTGTATGGTGTCTGTGGGACCACGACTTTGCTCCAGGCGGAAACAGAATGTCTTTAACCCCTTTTGTTTATCTACACTCATGTATGTCCTAAGTGATACCAGCACGTACGCTTTATGACTTGCCATCATGTCCCGCCGTCATCATGTTTAGTGACTTTGAAACAGGATTTCACAAATCTTGAGGTTTAGGGGAATATAGAAGTTTATTTTTGCAGGTAGGTAAACAGGCTCCTGGAGACAACAGGAAAGCAAGGATGTCTTTTCCTTACATACGAGAGTTGGGAAAAGGCCCATGGAAGCATCTATCATTTGTGGGAGAGAAAAGAGCATAAGCTGATTTTAACGTTCATTGAGACCGTCTACCTTAGTTGATCAGTAGCGAACCAGGGCTCTGTTTTCATTCATTAGGCCCCAAATCCAGCTTTCTTAAAAACATTTTTAGGGGTGCCTGGGTGGCTTAGTCGGTTAAGCGTCCGACTTTCGCTTAGGTCATGATCTCGCGGTTCGTGGGTTCGGGCCCCGCGTTGGGCTCTGTGCTGACTGCCAGCTCAGAGCCTGGAGCCTGTTTCAGTCTGTGACTCCTCCTCTCTCTGACCCTCCCCTGCTCGCTCGCTCTCTCTTTCTCTCTCTCTCTCTCGTAGAAATAAACAAAACATTAAAAAAACATTTTTAATGTTTATTTTTGAGAGAGGGAGGCAGAGAGACAGAGAGAGAAAGAGAGGGAGTGCTAGCGTGAGCAATTGGGGGAGGGGCAGAAAGGGAGGCAGACACAGAATCCGAAACAGGCTCCAGGTTCTGATCTGTCAGCGCAGAGCCTGACGCAGGGCTTGAATCCATGAACCACGAGATCAGGACCTGAGCTGAAGTCAGATGTTCAATCAGCTGAGCCACCCAGGTGGCCCCCCCCCCCCCCCCCCNTAACATGGGATTCAAATGAAGTATTATAGGTTGAAGTGACTTGCTTTATAATCTGCCTTTTATTAAAACAGATTCACTTTTTAAAGGGAATTTTATTTCTGATTTTACATTTTCATTTCACAAAGAGGAGCTTATACTCCTCTTTCCATACTATGTAAAACGATTTTTTTTCTATTAATACTCTTAATGACAGGGAGTAAATATGAATGGCTCTATCTCCTCAGCTGGTTGAACATAATGACTATTGGTTTGGGTAAAATGTTGCCAGCTGATGTATAATGCTACATTATTGCCTTGTAGAATTTAGAATTTTCTTAACCCTTTAAAGAAAGACACAAATATGAGCAGGGAGAAATAACAAAAAGAGAGTGCATTTAAGTGTAGTATAGTCAGGTCCAGAATGAACAGAAAACTTCTGCTGTGGTTAGTGAAACTATTCCTAAATGTTGGTGTAGGATTCTTTGAGGCAAACCCATTGCAAGCTACCCATAATTTCTTGAACCAAGTGAGGTTTTCTACTTTCGTGACTATTTGGAAAACACAACAAAACAGCAAAAACAACAACAACAACACAACAACCAAATGATCCCTATTTTTTTTTTTAAACTTAGGCTTCTGTGTTTGAATGTAGCATCGTCAGGAGACTAGAGCTTGATTTTAGCATTTGCTAACACAGCCAGTGAGAAGTCTTCTTGCACATTCTCTTTAGCTTAATCACGCCTGTAGGTTGTATAAGGCTTGTTGAGAACTCAGAAATCACCTTTTCTCATCTGGTTATTTTACAAGCGATCAAACTGGTGTGGCTTGCCAGGGTCATTGGTTACGGGGGGAGGGGTTGAACAAAGGCCTTTGCTGAAGGTTCTTGATGCTTAGAGACATTCTTTGTAGCTTCTTTCTGCTTATGATGAGAAAATTAAGCACTTAATAAATTTGTATATTCAGAGAAGATGAGTCTCCAGTTTTTCACTTTTCAGAAATACAGAATGTTGGGGCGCCTGGGTGGTTCAATCGGCTAGGTGTCCGACTCTGGCTCAGGTCATGATCTCACAGTTTGTGAGTTTGAGCCCCGCCTTGGGTTCTGTCTTGTCAACGCAGAGGCGCCTTCAGATCCTCTGTCCCCTTCTCTCTGCCCCTCCCTTCTCGTGCTCCCTCTCTCTCAAAAAGAAACAGCCATTTAAAAAAAGAAGTGTGGTAGAAATGCTCTTCTCTAAATATTTCTGGTTTTCTGCCTTCAATATTGCACTTCCTGAGCCCCTCCCCCCTCAATGGTTGGATAGGATCATGGTCACATGACCTGTGACCAGTTTGACCAATGATTTGCCAGCAGGATTGCATGTCACTTCTGAGAGTGAGTATTTAATCCGTGGTATAAACCCCCCTGGAGATGGGTCTGTGGTAGCTGGTCCATTGGTCTGTGTCCCTGAATGATAATGACGTGCAGCGCCCCCTGCTGAATGGGAATGGACATTTATTTTTATTTATTTATTTATTTTTTATTTCTAGGAGAGAGAGAGAGACAGCGTGAGCAGGGGAGGGTCAGGGAGAGAGGGAGTCACAGACTGAAACAGGCTCCAGGCTCTGAGCTGGCCGTCAGCACAGAGCCCGACGCGGGGCTCGAACCCGCGAACCGCGAGATCATGACCTAAGCGAAAGTCGGACGCTTAACCGACTAAGCCACCCAGGCGCCCCTGGGAATGGACATTTAGCATGAGTGGGAAAACCTTTTAAAAAATTACTTTTATTTGAGTAGAATTTTTTTTTTTTTTTTACAAATAGTTTATTGTCAAATTAGTTTCCACATAACACCCAGTGCTCATCCCCACACAGGATTACGTTAGTTTGAAGAATACAACATAGTGATTCCACAAGTCTACACATCATGCCCTGCTCACCACGAGTGTAGCTACCCTCTGTCACCATAAAACAGGATGACAAGACCGTTGATTGTATTCTCTGTGCTGTACCTTTTGTTCCCGTGACCTATCAAAAATCCTTTTTGTTTTAAGCCACTGAGATTTGGGGCTTATTTGTAAATTCTGGGTACAAACCTGCTAAGGGGTGTCTTCTTTTAAGGAAGAAACTGCTTCCTATTTAGGCTATTGCATTAAAGGGAAGTGAAGAATTTAGGCGACACATTTGACAATTGAGGGCAAAAACAGCGATATAATTTTTTTTGCTTATCAAAGTACCTTTTTGTTGTTGCTTTTTGATGGCTGGTTATTTCTGTATCATCTTGATTCTCCATTTTTGTTTTTTGAATCACTTGGGGGTAGCAATCTATGCCGGGAATGACAGCTGCAACCAATCTCAAAATATTTTGAATTGTCATTTTAAATCACAATGAAGATTCAGTAAATTAAGAATCAGGGACTCTGGGCTCTAGTTTTCACGTTGTCACTACATGATCTTTAGTTTGTGTCTCAGGACACTCATCTATAAATAGGTGTTGAACTAAATCATCCTGAACATCATTCTAGCTCAGTTGATCTGTGATTCCAGGAAATCAGTAACATGCTAGCTAACTGATATAGGTTAGGGATTTTTTAAAAAATTTTTCAAAAAGGTTATTTATTTTGAGAGAGCAAGAGCACAAGTGGGAAAGGGACAGAGACAGGGAGAGAGAGAATCCTAAGCAGTCTCCACACGGGCAGTGCAGAGCCTGATGCAGGACTTGAACTCACAAACTATGAGATCATAACCTGAGCCAAAATCAAGAGTCAGACGCTTAACTGACTGAGCTACCCAGGTGCCCCTTGGGTTAGGAATCTTAAACAAAATTTTAAAATGTAAGAATGAGATCTAAGTGTACCTTGTAATAACAACAATTCAAGGAATAAATGATACTTAAATCATCCAAATCTTGAACCATCTTGGAAGATGCTCTATTGTGTTTTCACAGCCCTACTTCTTTTGTAAGTGCAACCCACGATTATCCAAAAACATAGTTTCCAGGTTTTTCTGATATTTAAATTATTTTCCTTGTATTTAAGAACTTGTTTCTTCTTGGACACTCAAGAAAAAGCTTCCCAGGGGTATGTCTGTCTGGCTTAATTTGCTTTTTCAGTCTCTCCAATTACTTATAGAGATGTGGATGCTAAGATTGTTAACATTTTTTCATGAGATCTGTCAACTTTATCAAATTTCCCTTGCTTTTCCCTAGTTCTAGGACTTTGGGAAAGTATTGGCAGGTGAACATTAACCTCTCGTTTTGATGGGAGTGCAACAGTGGGTCCTCTCAAATCTTTAGGTTGCTATGCAGTCAGTTTGCATGGAAGGCTCACGTGACAACGCCTTTAGGATCAGTTGCCAGGCTCTTTAATGATGGAAACTGTCACTGGTTTCTTGCCCTCACTTTTAACTTTTGTTTTCCTAGAGCCAAAGTAGATGGGTCACAGAACCGTAAAGCCATAGCCCCTCCTCTGAGAGGTGTCCACGTTATGTTGATTTCATGGCTATACTGCTGGATTGGTAAAGGGTCAAAGGGATCCATGAAAGCCAGTACGACTATTTTCTTTCATGTACGCAATGTTCTGATTTCTTCCTTTTTTATTATTTTCACGTGTGTTGCAAGTGAATATACTTAGTATTGTCACGTGATATTCTTTGATCTCTGAGAGACAGAATGATGGAGAAAGTTACTCATAATGACTGTCATTCTTGTTGGCTATAAAATAGACTTCTAAGAATCAGAGATTGCCCAAAAATGTAAGCCAGTGAAATCGCACAGAGCTCCTGGCACTTTTTTTTTTTTAATTCAGTGGCAAATAAGATGCTCTGTATGCAAAACTCAGTTTTGAAGAAAGTAGGGGTGTGACATTTTGACTAGTGTTACCTATTTTGTATTTCTAAACCACTTTCATTTTTTGCTTTTATCTGAGTCTTAAATATGTGACTCTGTGCATTAAATATCTTAGCTCCGTGCATTTACTCAAAGAAATTAAATAACACAAATACAAACATTACTCAGTCCCAAGAACACATACTGAGTGTTAAGTCCCATGTACAAAAGCACCATTCAGTGCTTTTAAAAGCTGGAGAAGACTGATTTTAGCGGCATGTTATCATCATTGGCTAGTCCTCTTACCTGACCTTAACGATTGGTTACTTACAATGAGGTGCAGTGTTAGAAAGGTGATTCAGTGCCTTCAGATTTCAGTGGACTCTAAGGAATGCTTCAGCCCCCAAGGCCAGGGTAGTGCACTGTGAGTTTCTATATGCTGGTGAACCACAATCTTGGGGTGTCTCCATAAGTATGAAAGGTATGCAGGGGTGAAGTATTTTACTGACTCTTTCTTCTCTGCCACTGGGCTCACAGCACTCAACTGAGCGAAGCCAGAATCCGCATGTCACAACTTGGGTGGCTTAACTGGAGAGGAGAGTAAACTGGATGGAATGCAATACGCGGAGGATGTCCTGAAATATGTTCAGATTTGATGGCATGAGAGATACGTGCATTTTGCCTCATTATTTTCAGCGGAACACGTGCTATTTTAAACGTCCTTTCTTAGCCTTCAAAAAGCAAGTACTCTTATTTGCTTGATTTGTTATCAGAGCCATTTTCTTCAAGTCCAATGGATAATATTAAGAAAAGAGACGATGGCTGTAACTGAATCTACTGTGGTAATCATTTCATAACATACATAAATCAAATCATCACGCTATCTCCCTTCACCGTATTCAGTGAGGTATGTGAGCTACTTCTCTCTAAAAGGTGGAAAAAAGGAAAACGCTAATAATTACATTACTCTGGACTTTCAGTTAATAGACCCCTGTGATTTCTCTTAGCTCACCAACCATTCACAAAGGGAATGAACTATATTCTTACGGCATTTAGCATCTGGGGTAAGTGCAAATTTATTTTTCATTCACACTGGCGAGGTTCTGCAACGCACTTGAGTAACTGTACCTCTATAACCTCAAGGGAGGTTGACAATAAGAGGTTTGATATTTGGGAGAAAAATGTTTGGGCTCCTCAAAATGAAAGCACATGGAAGAGCAAGGAAGTGGTAATTCTTGCATCAATGTTTTGTAACGTGTCTCTGTTGGGTTCTGAGGTCAAGAGTGAGCCGTTCCTCCTGGGTGGGTGTCGGGTGCCCAGCACAAATCAGCTGCTGCTGCTAAGTGTCAGTTATGTGGGGCCCTGACCCCCTTTCCACTTTCAGAACAAGAATAGAACTAATTGTAGCATCAGAATGCAATGCATTCCAAAATATATTTACCCCGAACCAGTAATCTCTTCTACATCCTGCAGAGCCATCAAGGCCAATTTTTTTTTTTTTTGTCACTTAGAATTTTTTTTTTTTTTTTTGAAATTGGATTTGGAATTCTAAACCTCAAATACTGGGAAAATCTAGTACACATAATCCAACCTGTGTGTCATTCACATCTTTTAATAATGAACTTTATGAAACCATCCATATCCTTTTACTACATTGGAATCGTGCTGTGTTAAGCTTTACTTAAAATAAGAAGACTAATTTTAGAGTGCTTCTTTTGACAGTGGTATTTGCCATAAGGGCATGGGGTCTGCATCCACATCTAACCCTAGCCTCAATCATAAGTTGGCAAAGTCTGCATCTCTTGTCTTCATTTTCTTTGTTCTTTAAACTTTATCTCCTTCTCAGAAGCCCTCACCATCATTGCAATAAACTCCGCATATTGGAGAAAGTCCCTCCTTAACCTCAGCCGGAAAGTCTGATCTTCAGAAGACATGTAAAACTAATGCATACAAAAGTATAATGAACCAATAATAATGAGCAGAAATAGGAAACCTCTAACTTCATCCCTGGACTAACTGTATCAAACAATAGGGATGTGTTTTGTAGCTTCTGCTGTGCCTGGAGCCAGAAGTCCTGTGTTTGAGTCTGGCTGAGTTTCTCCCTCAGCCATTCATCTTTCTCAGCCTCCAGTTTGTACCATTATTTTGATATACCTGTGCTTAGATTACCATTTCTTTCCTTTTTCTTTATTTTTTTTTAATGTTTATTTTTGAGAGCAAGAGTGAGCGAGCGAGAGACAGAATGTGAATGGGAGAGAGGCATATAGAGAGGGAGACAGAGAATCTGAAGCAGGCTGAGCCATCAGCACAGAGCCCGACGCGGGGCCAGAACTCATGAACTGTGAGATCATGACCTGAGCCAAAGTCAGACACTCAATCAACTGAGCTACCCAGGTGCCCCTCTTTTTATTTTTAAAGCTTATTTATTTTTCTTTTAGTGATCTCTCTGTCCAGTGTGGGGTAGAACACAGGCCCCCTAGATGAAGGGTCACATGCTCTTCTGACTGAGTCAGCCAGGTGCCCCTGGATTAGTATTTGTATCTATTATTGGGATATACAGTATTCATACTTGGATGACCATTTATTTCCATTACTAATGATTCTACAAGATGGTGTGTACAGAGTGTTCTGTAAAACATGAGCATTTGCCAAGTATTCTTTTTGTAAAAAAAAAAAAATTCGCTTTGAAATCCTGCAAGGAACTCTAAGTAAGATGTCAGAAAGCCTAGGGGGTCCTGAGTGGTTCAGTTGGTTGAGTGTCCAACTTCAGCTCAGGTCATGATCTCACAGTTTGTGAGTTCAAGCCCCACATCGGGCTCTCTGCTGTCAGTGCAGAGCCTGGAGCCTGCTTCGGATCCTGTGTCTCTCCTCTCTTGGACCCTCCTCCACTCGTGTTCTGTCTCAAAAATAAATAAACATTTTTAAAAATTCAGAAATCATAACTTTTGAGACCTTGGAAAAGTCTTTTAATTATATAGCAGGCCTGTTTCCTTGTCCTAAAAACCCCTCGGTTGAAATAGAGTATTTCTAAGTCCTTTTCAACCCCAGGTATTTTATAATCCATGAAATAAAATTATCTGCAGAGAAGACACTGTGACACCTAGTGCCGGGAATACTGCAAGTCTGGGAGGTAAGTAGAGGAATAAAGAAGACAGTGATTATGGGGGCGCCTGGGTGGCTCTGTCGGTTAAGCGTCTGACTCTGGATTTTGGCTCAGGTCCTTATCTCACGGTTTGTGGGATCAAGCCCCGCATCAGGCTCTGTGCTGACAGCATAGAGCTTGCTTGGGATGTTCTCTCTCTCTCTCTCTAAATAATTTTTTGTAAAGGGATAGTGATTATGGGGGAATTGGGCTTCACCCTCCTGAAGGAGAGCAGGCGACCGCTGCAGAGAAGGAGGAGGAGGGGCCTGTGTGGCTACACCCCTAGAACTGGGGCCGTTGATTTGGATGGGTTCATGGGTTTGGGCTGAAGATCGCAGGGATGTCTGGGAGCTGAGTGAATAGGATTATTATACTTTTGGGGGGCAGTGTTTCTGGGTGGATAGCATCTAAGGCTGCTGGGAATTTGTGAGGGGGGCAAATGCAGGGGGGAAAGTGGCACTGGTACGGCTCCTGATACAACAGCTACCAGCCTCTTGTCTCCCCTCCAATCTACGGGGCAGCCAGAACAGCAATTTCAAACATAAACCAGGGGCATCTGGGTGGCTCAGTCGGTTAAGCCTCTGACTCTTAGCTCAGGTCGTGATCTCGGGGTTGTGAGTGGGCTCTGCTCTGAGCCTACTTCACAAAATGAAAAAGAAGATAAAATGTAAACCAGAAGACTTCTCTCCCTTGCTTTGAATCCTTTAATGGCTTTCTCTGTATTGAGATTAAAATACAAATTGCTTATCTTGGGCTTTCAGGTGCCTCAGGGAATTGGCACTTGCTTTTCTCTCTAATCTGCCCCCTCCATCTCACTGTGCCTCTTTCTGCTGAATTTCAGCCCCACCCATCAGCCAGGGGTCGCCAAGGTTTTCCTGCACTGGGGCCTTGGCATGTGCTGGCTCCCCACTGTTTTTCACGGGGTTAGCTTTGATTCCTTGAGAGCTTAGCTTAAGTGTTTATTTTCTTTTCTTTTAATGTTTGTTTATTTTTGAGAGACAGAACAAGCCGGGGAGGGGGAGGGAGAGAGGGATAGAGGATCTGAAGCAGGCTCTGCCCCAACCGCAGAGAGCCTGATGTGGGCCTTGAACTCACCGACTGTGAGATCATGACCTGAGCCGAAGTTGGGTGCTCAACCAACTGAGCCACCCTGGTGCCCCTTAAGTTTCCTCAGGCAGACTTTCTTCCACTGCTTCATGGGTAGCACCATCTGCCCCTGGTCTCAGCACCGTATTTGTTTGTTTCCCTAACGACAGCAATCAGGATCTATAGTCGCTGTGCCCTAGCATAGCATCTGACTAAAGAATTTTTTGTCAGTGGGGCACCTGGGTGGCTCAGTCGGTCAAGTGTCCGACTTCAGCTCAGGTCATGATCTCGTGGTCTGTGAGTTTAAGCCTCGCGTCGGGCTCTGTGCTGACAGCTCGGAGCCTGGAGCCTGCTTCAGATTCTGTGTCTCCCTGTCTCTCTCTGCCCCTCCTTCACTCACACCCTGTTTCTCTCTCTCAAAATAATAAATAAATATTTTAAAAAATTTAAGAAAAGAATTCTTTGTCGAATGAGTGAAAGGGGGTTCACATTTCTTCTCTTTTTTCTCTTCTCCTACCTCTTTACTTATTTTGTCTTTTCCTCATTTTTTGCAAAGTCAGTATAGCTTACATAATTTTTTCCTGACTATAAAAGTAGTACCTGTCCATGTCAAAAAATTAAGTGATACCCAAGTATGTAAGGAAGAAAATGAAAACCACTGAAATTCCATCACCAGGGAAAACCCAGAGCTAACATTTTATTGTATATACTTAAAACCTAGTTTTTAATTTTATTTTTTTAAGTTTATTTTGAGAGAGAGAAAGAGAGAGAGAATGAGCAGGGGAGGGACAGAGGGAGATGGAGAGGCTCCCAAGCAGGCTCCATGCTCAGTATACCGACTCACAAACTGAGATCGTGACCTGAGCCAAAATCAAGAGCCAGCCGCTTAACTCACTAAGCCAGTCAGGCGCCCCCTGGTCCTTCATTTTAAAAAGAAGTTGCGATCAATACTTTTCTTTCCAAAATGTTAACAAAACCACGTTGTTTCCCCTTTAAAAGGCCTTCAATTAGTCAAATCTGTGCGTCCTTCCCAGAAACCATTTCCTTCCGTTGACATTGGTGCTATTCTTCTCTGCCTAGGAGTTAGGCTGACCCTGGCTTTTTCAGGCATAATATGGCATTTATCTTTGGTGGAAAAAAAAGTAACTGTTATTCTTGTCTTTCACTCCCAGCACTGCAGACTGGGCATTTAAATGCCTTGGACTGTGTATTTGGAGAAGCTAACAGCTGCATGTGCTATTTCCAATACTCTTTGAGATCCACCCAGGATGCGACCATGGGAATGCTTGTCATTTTTTATGCAGTGGGGGTGAGAGGATGTAAAATTGGTGAGTGATATGCAGTGGTGAAAATTAGGTGAGAAATTCTTCAACACATTGTAGACTTGCCATCTGGTATCTAGAGAAAAGTACATTCCTTCAAGTGGCTCTCAGCATGTTTATCTGCCTGGACGTGGATCATTTGAGACTCCATTAATACCAGTGTGCTTTCCCGAGAAACATATTCTGTTCACTACTGTGTGTGTGGGGGGGAGAGAGAGAGAAAGAGAGAGAGAGAGAGAGAGAGAGAATAGCACTGTTGTAAATTACCAACCAGCCAACCAAATGAAAAACCTTGATTTTTCTCTTTAAAAAAGAGATTGGAAACACAACAAACTATAGGCAAGTGCTTCCCTTCTTTGAGGTCTTGAAATACACAGGTGAATTGTATTTCTAGTTGTTTTTACTCACCTCCAGCTCAATTGATAAATGAGTCGTTGACACTGTTTTGGGATCTGACTAGTTGAGCAATCCTTGCTCTGTTCAGGAAAATCCAATTTCCTGGATTTTCTCAAAATCTTTTGCAACACAAGGCCTAACAGAAGTTTAAAATAAATCTTTACTTCTGTTCCTTTCATATAATAATATTAAATTATTTGATAATCTAAGAATTTTTTTTGTTTGGGAAAGGATGTTAAAAATTAGAACTACAGTGTTTTCCTTGGCTATAAATGCTTAAAAACCCATCACTGTTAGATTTTGAATATTTGTTTTGGTTGGAGAGGGGGCCAGCAGTTAGCACATTTGTATTTGCCTAATTACTTGGTGTGAGAATATAGTTTGTTTTCAAGGCTATAGCAGACACTGTCAGCGCCTTGCCCACTTCCTTTAAGACCTTATCATTTATTTCACTGGCTTCAGACTTTTGGCTGCAGGTGTCTGAAAATGCTGACGAGTTCATACCAACCCCCCAGAAGCCCTGAACCAATCACTGATGGCAGTTAGGGTGTAGGTCCTTCACCCCTTGAGTGAGATGGTTGTGAGTTGTCTCTGAGTTTCCTGGTGGAGTTAAATTCTAGTCATGATGTAACAACCTGCCTTTATTAGCTATCTTCCCTTGTGTGCTGCTCTACAATTCTGTATCTTCCTAATAAACTATTTGCAGTCAAATCTTTGTCTCAGGTAAAATCACATCCCTACTTTGGGGTATACCTAATCTAAATCAAATTTCTTTCTTTAGGCAGCATTTTAATCTATTATCCTTGGTAGATTAAAAAAAAATTCTTGGCTTAATCCATTTAATAGGTACTTTCTATATTTTCATCATCTGGTAGCACATATTGTTAATTGTTTACTAAATAATATCTTTATTATTATTTTTCTTTGTAAAGAGAAAGTTTTGTACATCTAAAACATGATTAAGACAATTAAAATGCAATGAAGGCATCAAAAAAATAAGTACCTTGGTTAAACACAATCCTACTGAGAGTTTCCACTTTCAATAATGACACTGAGGGACAGAGTGGAATATGTAACATGTGCTAAATTTAATGACTAAACTCATAATTAAACTTCTATTACTGCTTTTCATAGCGTCTTCTATATTATAGGATAGCCTGGGACTTACAAAGAACTTGTAATTTGGGGGCATGTGGGTGACTCACTTGGTTAAGTATTTGACCTTTTTTAAATGAAAACAATTCATTTTAATTAGTAATTGAATAAATGCAAGTTGAAACAAGTGAGGTGCAATTTTTCACCTACCAGCCTACTACAATTTTAAAATACTAGTCCTTCATTCAGTAAGTTTTCTACATGCAGGATCTGTATATATCCTTGGGGGTTGGAAACTGGAAGTGAAATGACAGTCTCTGTCCTTAAAGGTCCGACTCTTGATATCAGCTCAGGTCATGATCTTATGATTTGTGAATTTGAACCCTGCATCAGGCCGTGCACCAACAGTGCAAAGCTTGCTTAGGATTTTCTCTCTCCCTCTCTCTCTCTGTCCCTCCCCCTCTTGCTCGCTAATACTCCCTCAAAATAAAGAAATAATTTTAAAAAAAGAATTTGTTACAAGATCTGTATGCTGAAAACTATAGAAAGCTTATAAAGGTAATTGAAAAAGACATAAATAAATGGAAAAACATTCCATGCTCATGGATTGGAAGAATAAATATTGTTAAAATGTCAGTACTACTCAATGCAATCTACACATTCAGTACAATTCCAGTCAAAATTGCACCAGCATTCTTCTCAAAGCCAGAACAAACAATTAAAATTTGTATGAAACCACAAAAGACCCCAAATAGCCAAAGTAATATTGAAGAAGAAAACCAAAGCGGGAGGCATCACAATCTGGACTTTATACTACAAAGCTGTAATCATCAAGACAGTATGGTATTGGCACAAAAACAGACAAATAGACCAATGGAATAGAATAGAGAATCCAGAATGGGACCCACAAATGTATGGCCAACTAATCTTTGACAAAGCAGGAAAGACCACCCAATGGGGGGAAAAAAAACAGTCTAGTTAGCAAATCGTGCTGGGAGAACTGGACAGCAACATGCAGAATGAAACTAGACGACTTTCTGACACCATACACAAAAATAAACTCAAAATGGATGAAAGACCTAAATGTGAGACAGGAAACCCTAGAGAAAGCAGGAAACAACCTCTTTGACCTCAGCCGCAGCAATTTCTTACTCGACACATCCCCCAAAACAAGGGAATTAAAAGCAAAAATGAACTATTGGGACCTTATCAAGATAAAAGCTTCTGTACTGTAAAGGAAACAATCAACACAACTAAAAGGCAACCTGTGGAATGGAAAAAGATATTTGAAATGACATATCGGATAAAGGGCTAGTATCCAAAATCTATAAAGAACTCACCAAACTCCACACCCAAAAAACAAATAATCCTGTGAAGGGGAGATGGGCAGAAGACATGAATAGACACTTTTCCAAAGAAGGCATCCAGATGGCCAACAGACACACGAAACGATGCTCGACGTCACTCATTATCAGGCAAATAAATTTCAAAACCACACTGAGATACCATCTCACACTAGTCAGAGTGGCTAAAATGAACAAATCAGGAGACTATAGATGCTGGTGAGGATGTGGAGAAATGTGAACTCTCTCTCACTGTTGGTGGGAATGCAAACTGGTGCAGCCCCTCTGGAAAACAGTGTGGAGGTTCCTCAAAAAATTAAAAATAGAATGCCCCAGCAATAGCATTTCTAGAAATTCACCCAAGGGATACAGGAGTGCTGATGCACGGGGACACATGGATGCCAATGTTCATAGCAGCACTTTCAACAATAGCCAAAGCATGGAAACAGCCTAAATGTCCATCAACTGACGAATGGATCAAGAAGATGTGGTTTAGGTATACAATGGAACACTACTTGGCAATGAGAAAGAATGAAATCTGGCCATTTGCAGCAACATGAATGGAACTAGAGGGTATTATGCTAAATGAAATAACTCAGTCAGAGAAGGACAGATCTCATATGTTTTCACTCATATGTGGATCTTGAGAAACTTAACAGAAGACCATGGGGGAAGGGAAGGGGGAAAAAAAGGTACAGAGAGGGAGGGAGGCAAACCATAAGAGATCCCTAAATACAGAGAATAATCTGAGGGTGGATGGGGACTGGGGGAGAGGTGAAAGTGGGTGATGGGCCTTGAGTAGGGCACTTGTTGGGATGAGCACTGAGTGTTGTATGGAAACCAATTTGAACAACAAATGATATTGAACATAAATAAGTCAGTAAAGAAAAAGAATTTGTAATTTTAGTTATCATAAGGTCTAAGGTCAAATACCATTTACTTCACATTAATGTGAGAGCCCTACATTACAGCTTTCCTACATTATAGTGTCTAGGATATCGCTGAAGGCAAAATAAAAGATTTTGCAGCACTGAAGATCAGAGGTGCAGAAGTCACCAACACCTTGAAAAATGGGCTAAGTGACTCTCCTAGGTTCTTTGGGAACAGTTAATTGCTTGGGTTTTCAGCTCTAGTCTGGGCTCCTACATGTACCTGCTATGCTGAAAAAGCGCAGCCTTGGCCACATGAGTGATGGCTTCAGAGGTCAAAGTGGAATCAAGTTCATGCTCCCTGGCTGGAAGTACATTCTGTGTGGGCCAGTACTGTGTCCTATAATGTGGGGAGACAGGCAGCAGAACAGGGTGCCTGGGGTCCAGGGCAAAGCAGAGTGGAGACTTAGTCTCCACTAAGATAAGATGCAGGTAATCCCTGCCCTTCAGTGTGTTTGTAAAGATTAAATTGATTAAGTGATAAAACACAGTGACTGATAACTAATACACTCTTGGTAAATGCTAGCTGTGTTTAGGGTCATTTATTGTTCAAACCAGTACACTTTCCAAAATGAAAGAGGGTGCTAAAATGATACGTAGTATATAATTGATGTGTATATTTTATGTAGTTTAAAAGTTATTTATTGACTGATAAATTAGTTTTATGTGGATAGGCCTCTAGAGTAGTTCTATTTACAAACTTTTCAAAATACAGTTCTTTCCAAAAAACAAAAATAAATGTTCATGTGCATTAAAGCACAATAAAGAAATAAAACCTTCATACGATCTTATCTGAACATGAAAAATAAAGGGAATGATTATTTTTATTACAATTTCACATGCTAAATCAGTGTTTTAGTCCTATCTGGCTTTAACATGCAGGTCACTGGCATTTTTCTGAAGAATGATCACTCTTTACTATGGACGTATAATTTTTAATTACTTCTAATGTCTACAATATTTCTTGAAGTACGTTGTTAATAAAGTTTAAATTGTTGACACCTCCATTTCACTCTTACATGTAAGGCATATTTTTATTTAAACATAATGTTTCGGAGCACCTGGCTGGCTCAGTGGGAAGAGCAAGTGATTTTTTTTTAAGATTTTTAATTTTTTTAGTAATGTTTTTTTAAATTTATGAGATGCTAAGATTTTTTAAAAATACAGGTAAGTGGCATGCAGTATAGCTACATGAACCAACATGAATATATCCCAGAAACATTGCAATAAACAAAAAGTTTTTTGAAAACCCAGTTGCAGAAAAATCCAAGAAATTTGTCATTTATATAAATTATATATAACTTAAAAGTAGGCAAAAACAATAATAATTATTATTTAGCATCATATATGCATGTAGTAAAAATATAAAGATGTATATAGCAATGCCAATCATTAATTTCATGATACAGGGTGGCTTTTATAGACTGGGAGCTAAAGAGCGAGTGATTCTTGATCTCAGGGTTGTAAATTCGAGTCCCAAGTTGGGTATAGAGATTACTTTAAAAAAAATCTTTAAAAACCCCATAATCTCTCTAGGAGAACTGAGTTATCTGGTAAAAACTAAGTGAACTCAACTAAAGGAGAGTATTTTCAACTGTAAGATTTTTGTATTAAAATGTGTAAGTAATCAGATAAAATATGATTTTTGATACTGATTGTTTTGGCTTCCATTTGAAGTACTTTTTTAAAAAATTAAGTCTTTGATTTTAATTCCTATATAGTTAACATACAGTGTTATACTAGTTTCAAGGTGGACAATACAGTGATTCAACAATTTGATACATTACTCAGGGCTCAACCTAAGTGTACCCTTAATCACAATCACCTATTTCACCCATCCCCCGACCCATGTCCCTAGAGTACCTTTTCTTTTCTTTTATTGTCAAATTAGCTTATGTACAACACTCATCCCAAACAAGTACCCTCCCCACCCATCACCCATTTCCCCCCTCCTCAGCCTCACCCCAGTTCACCCTCAGTTTGTTCTCTGTATTTAAGAGTCTCTTATAGTTTGCCTCCCTCCTTTGTGTGTAACTATTGTTTCCCCTTCCCTTCCCCCATGGTCTTCTGTTAAATTTCTCAAGATCCATATATGAGTGAAAACATACGAGATCTGTCCTTCTCTGGCTGAGTTATTTCTCTTAGCGTAATACTCTCCAGTTCCATCCACGTTGCTACACATGGCCAGATTTCATTCCTTCTCATTGCCAAGTAGTATTCCATTGTATATATAAACCACATCTTTATTCATTCATCAGTTGGACATTTAGGCTTTCTCCATAATTTGGCTATTGTTGAAAGTGCTGCTATAAACATTGGGTAGAGTACCTTTTCTTGACGAATAGTTCTAGAAGACAAAATCAAGTAAGTTATGTGCAGATATGATTTCTTTTAATGTCTCCCAAACTGCGATGCTATAAAATCATACAAAATCATAGGCCCTCTTGATTTAGTTACATTCCAGTGGACATTATAAACCTTTCTCTCCACAAGAGGATTTATTCCAAAGAGCAGTGGTGGAGTTTTAAAATAACATCTTGGGCATGATTTGAATGCTCATCATATAATCTTTTCACTTATTTCTTTTTCTGGGATTGAGAGATTTCAGGGTCTTCTTTTTTGCCAGTTTTGTTCTTCAATAATTGTAATTCTCCAAAAGCTTAAGAAGCCGAAGATTTTGGGGACTCCTTGAATTTTTTAATTAAAAATCTAACTGATCTTGAACAAAATGCACCCCAAAACTAGAGGGTTCATTTACCAAAAATATTCAATACCATCAGGATGATGCAGATGGATTGCCTGCGGAGTTCCACTTGATGATGGCAGAGATGGAGATGGAGGGAAGTCTAGTTACTGCTGGGCTGAGATGGTTAGTTTTCTCCCCACTTTAACTGAGAAACGATCGATATACATCACTGTATAAACTTAAAGTGTACGGCAGGATGGTTTGATTTACTGTAAACTGTGAAATGATTACAATAGTTCCAGCTAACATCCATCTTCTAATACAGGTACAATAAAAAGAAAAAAAAAGGGAAAAAATGTCTCCAATGATGAAAAGTCATACAATTTATTTTCTTGACTTCTGTGTGCCATACAGCAGTGTCAGCTGTAGGAATCAGTGTCAGCTGTAGGCATCATCTTGTATGTTACATCCGTACTACTTTTTTTATTAATTTTTTTTAACATTTATTTATTTCTGAGAGACAGAGAGAGACAGAGTACAAGTGGCAGAGTGGCAGAGAGAGAGGGAGACACAGAATCCGAAGCAGGCTCCAGGCTCTGAGCTGTCTGCACAGAGCCCAACGTGGGGCTTGAACTCACAAACCGGGAGATCATGACTTGAGCTGAAGTCGGATGCTTAACTGACTGAGCCACCCAGGTGCCTCTACTTCTTTATCCCATAACCGGAAGTTTGTATCTTTGACCACTTTCCTTCATGTTTTGCTTTCCTCCTATCATCTGTCTCTCGTAACCACAGGTCTGATCTCTCTAGGAGTTTGTTTCTCTCTCTCTCTCTCTCTCTTCCTTCCTTCCTCTCTTTCTCTTCTTTCTTTCTTCCTTCCTTTTTTCCTTTCTTTTCTTCCTTTCCTTCTTTCTTTTCCTCTTCCTGCCTTCCTTCCTTTCTCTTCTTTCTTTCCCTTTCTTCTTTCGTTCCTTTTCTTCTTTCTTTCTTTCTTTCTTTCTTTCTTTCTTTCTTTCTTTCTTTCTTTCTTTCTTTCGCTTTCTTTCCTTCTTTCTTTTCTTTTTTCTTTCCCCCTTCCTTTCTTCCTGCCTTCCTTCCTCTCTTTCTCTTCTTTCTTTCTTTCTTTCTCTTTCTCTCTCTCTCTCCTTCCTTTTCCTTTCTTTCCTTCTTTCTTTTCTTTTTTCTTTCTCCCTTCCTTTCTTCCTGCCTTCCTTCCTCTTTCTCTTCTTTCTTTCTCTTTCTCTCTCTCTCTCCTTCCTTTTCCTTTCTTTCCTTCTTTCCTCTCTTTCTGTTTCTTTTTCTCCCTTCCTTCCTCTCTTCTCTTTCTCTTTCTTTCTTCCATCCTTCCTTATTCTTTCTCCTCTCCCTTCCCTTTCCCTCTCTCCCTCCCTCCCTTCCACTTTATTTCAAGATTGCACATGATATCATACACTATTTGTCTTTCTCTGACTGACTTATTTAATTTAGCATAATGCCCTCACGGTCTACACATGTTTTCACATTTCACAAATGACATGATTTCCTCATTTTTATGGCTGAATAATATTCTATTGTGCATATATACCACATTCTCTTTATTTGTCCATCCTCTGATGGACACTTAGGTTGCTTCCCTGTCTTGGCTTTTGTAAATAATGCTGCTGTGAACATAGGGGTGCAGATCCCTTTTCGAGTTAGTGTTTTAGCTTCCTTTGGGTAAATTTCTGGAGGTGGAATTGCTGGATTATATGGTAATACATATTTTTAAATTTGACATCTATTTCATCACAAAAAATTATGTAGTTTAGTTACTCAACATATTCAAAATTTGTAAATTTTGACAAATCTAGTTTCTCTTTGCAACTTCTTTGGGTGAAATTATGACTTATTTTTGCCCTGTAACCAATTCCAATTATAATTCTGCTCCATATCTTAATTTTTAAATGTGATAATTTAGTAAAATATTGATTTTAACATAGACAACATTCTCAACTAAAATCATTTGTATTATCACTTCAAAAACCTTTTTATTTTTGAGAGAGAGAGCATGAGTGGGGAGGAACAGAGAGGCAGGGGGACAGGGTATCCAAAGTGGGCTCTGTGCTGACAGCAGTGAGCCTGACGCGGGGCTCGAACTCACAAACCACAAGCTCACGACCTGAGCTGAAGTTGGACACTCAATTGACTGAGCCACCCAGGTGCCCCCCAAAACACTTTTATTTTTAATGCTGAACTTTTAAAATAAATCTACAGGAAGATTCACAATAATGTCAGATGTTTCATCTTAAACAGACTAAATTTCCGAAAACTTTACTTAGATTCCATAACCAAAAAATTCAAACCGTTAGAATTAATTGATCTTTCTAGGTGAAGCCACTGTGATAACAGTGATAATAACGTTAGTAATATTGAACTGTTTATAAAATCTTCTGTTTTCACTACCAACACATTATAAATTTTGCTTCATTTTTTTATGTGAGCACAAAAGCTTGAAATAAAAATCCAGCACAGTTGGGGCACTTGGGTGGCTCAGTCAGTTAAGCATCTGACTTTGGCTCAAGTCGTGATCTCACAGTTCGTGAGTTCGAACCCTGCATTGGGCTCTCTGCTGTCAGCATAAAGCCCGCTCCAGATCTCTGTCCTGTGCCTGGCCCCCTCCTCCCCCTTCTCTCAAACACACAAACAAACCATTGGCAAAGTCAATTTAGCAGAACATTCACTGGATCTGTATCTTATGCAAGCATGTTTTACAGCTGTATGTGATGAATCATAAACTACAAGAACAAGGTTCTTAAGGTGGCTACTAACTTTTGATGTCCAGGATAATGCTTCCTCAGCAGACTTATGTTTTGGGGTTTTCACCTGGTTATTGATTGCACTCTGTCCCCATGCTTTGTGGGGTGGCAAATGATGACATTCTGTGCAATTTCTTTTGCTTCGTCCCTTTTTTTCCTCCAAGATTTTATTTAAATTCAAGTTAACACATAGTGTCATATTGGTTTCAGGAGTAGAATTTAGTGATTCATCACTTACATGTAACACCCAGTGCTCAGTTCAAGTGCCCTTCTTAATGCCCATCCCCCATCTAGCCCATTCCTCCCGCCCACCTCCCCTCTGGCAGCCCTCAGTTTGTTCTCTGTATTTAAGAGCCTCTTATGGTTTGTCTCCTTCTCTATTTTTATCTTATTTTTTCTTCTCTTCCCCTATGTTCATCTGTTTTATTTCTTAAGTTCCACAAATGAGTGAAATCATGCTATTTGTCTTTTTCTGATGGACACGTTTCACTTAGCACAATAATCTCTAGCTCCATTTACATCGTTGCAAATGGCAAGATTTCATTCTTTTTGATTGCCAAGTAATATTGTATATATATACACCACATCTTCTTTATCCATTAATCAGTCAATGGACATTTGGGCTCTTTCCATAGTTTGGCTATTATTGATAGCACTGCTACAAACATTGGGGTGCATGTACCCCTTCAAAACAGCACACCTGTATCCCTTGGATAAATACCTAGTAGTGCAATTGCTGGGTTGTAGGGTGGTTCTATTTTTTAATTTTTTGAGGAAACTCCACACTGCTTTCCAGAGTGGCTGTACCAGTTTGCACTCCCACCAACAGTGTAAGAGGGTGCCTGTTTCTCCACATTCTCGCCAACATTTGTTGCTTCCTGAATTGTTAATTTTAGCCATTCTGACAGGTGTGAGGTAGTATCACATCATGGTTCTGATTTGGATTTCCCTGATGATGAGTGATGTTGAGTATTTTTTTCACGTGTCTGTTAGCCATTTGTGTGTATTCTTTGGAGAAATGTCTGTTCATATCGTCTACCTATTTCTTTACTACATGATTTATTTGGGGGGTATTGAGTTTGATAAGGTCTTCATTGATTTTGGATACTAGCCCTTTATCCAGTACGTCATTTACAAATATCTTCTCACATTCTATAGGCCGCCTCTTAGTTTTGTTGATTGTTTCCTTTGCTGTGCAGAAGCTTTTTATCTTGAGGTCCCAATGAATGATTTTGCTTTTGTTTCCCTCGCCTCTGGAGACGTGTCTAGTAAGAAGTTGCTCCAGCCGAGGTCAAGGAGGTTGCTGCCTGTGTTCTCTAGGTTTTGATGGTTTCCTGTCTCACATTTAGGTCTTTCATGCCTTTTGAATTTATTTTTGTGTATGTTGTAAAAAAAAAATGGTCCAGGTTCGTTTTTCTGCATGTCGCTGTCCAGTTCTCCCAGCACCATCTGTTGAAGAGACTGTCTTTTTTTCAATTGTATAGTCTTTTCCTGCTTTGTTGAAGATGAATTGACCATACAGTTATGGATTCATTTCTGCCTTCTCTATTCTGTTCCGTTGATCTGTGTGTCTGTTTTTATGCCAGTACCATACTGTTTTGAGTTTTGTGTAATTTCACATTCATCATTAACTTACTTGGTAGTTAGAAATTTAACACTTAATATTACTAAATATAAGCTTCCATTTTTGAGGTTAGTGCTGCTCAGAGAGCTTATTGCAAAATAAAGCATCACCAAACAACAACACAATTAGTTGTAGATGTGCATCACTTAAGAAATGATCAAATCAGAGGTGCCTAGGTAGCTCAGTCCGTTGAGCATCCAGCTTTGGCTCAGGTCATGATCTCGTGGTTGTGAGTTTGAGCCCCGTGTCCAGCTCTGTGCTGACAGCTCAGAGCCTAGAGCCTGTCTTTGGATTCTGTGTCTCCCTCTCTCTCTGACCCTCCCCTGCTCATGCTGTCTCTCTCTCTCTCTCTCAAAAATAAATTTAAAAAAAATTTTTTTTTTTTAAAGAAAGAAATGACCAAATCATTAAGGCAGGAGCATCTGGATTGGTCTCCAGGCCCCTAGGAGCTTCTGAATTGGTCTCTGGGCCCGAGGAGCTTCCGGATTGGTCTTCAGGCCCTGAGGAGCACCCGGATTAGTCTCTGGGCTCCAAAGCAGCAGGCGTGTCCTCTTTTCCTCATGTGAGATGGCAAGTATCTCACATACCATGAACCATAATTTGCCACCTTCACACAGACCCCACCAGCTGTGCCTTGAGAGTTCATGCATCTTGCAGACCTCAGCGTGGGCAGGGCACCTACCTGGCAGATCCAAAGGACACACGAAAGCAGTGATCAGACTTCTCTTGTCACTGCCGGAGACGGGAGGGGTTCACAGTCATTTTGAGTGCGTGTTCTGCCCTGTGTTCTGAAAAGGAAGTGTTCTTTCCACTGTGTTTGGGAAAGATTGGGGGAAATGGAGATGGGTCATTGCTGGTCTAGCCACCTGTTAGAGTGACCTCTCTGTTCACTGCTGGGCTCAGGCAGCTCGGGGTGCTGTAACACAATACCCTAGACCTGGTGGCTTAAACAATAAAAAATGTGTTTCTCCCAGTTCTGAAGACTGGGAAGTCCAAAACCAAGGTGCCAGCAGATTCCGCATCTGGTGAGAGCCAATTTCCTGGTTTGCAGATGGCCGTCTCCTCGTAATGCCCTCACATGACCTTTCCTTGATGTGTGCAGCAGGGTGAGGGAGAGAGAGGGGAGGGAGAGTGTGCTCTGATCTCCTTCTGTAAGGGCACTAATCCCAGCATGAGGGCTCTACTCTCATGACCTCATCTAAATCTAATTACATCCCCAAAGGTTACCTCCAAATACCAGCACACTGGGAATTCAACAGATGACTTTTGGGAGGACACAAACATTCAGTTCAAAGCAATGCTCGTGTACCTCACATAGTACTGGACAAGACAAGAGGAAGCTTGGAAATACAAAGTTTAGGGTTATTTAGCCAATTCTAGCTTAAAAAAATTTTTTTAAACATTTATTTATTTTTGGGAGAGAACAGAGCGTGATCAGGGGAGGGGCAGAGAGAGAGGGAGACACAGAATCCAAAGCAGCTCTAGGCTCTGAGCTGTCAGCACAGAGCCCGACGTGGGGCTTGAACTCACGAACCATGAGATCATGACCTGAGCTGAAGTCTGAGGCTTAACCGACTCGGCCACCCAGGGACCCTGATTCTAGCTTCTTTTACTGTGACTGTTAGTAGTAATTCTCTATTAAAGTGAAAATATCCAGGGGCGCCTGGGTGGTTCAGTTGGTTAAGCATCAGGCTCTTGGTTTCAGGTCAGGTGATGATCTCACCATTCATGAGTTGGAGCCCCGCATTGGTGCCTCCGTTGACAGTGTGGCCCCTACTTGGGATTCTCTCTCTCTCTCTCTCTCTCTCCCTCTGCCCCACTCTCTGCTCACTCTCCCCCCCCAAAATAAATAAACAAACTAAGAAAAAATAAAGTGAAAATATCCAAACAAGATGGCAGGCTAAATAGGCCTAAAGCAGGAATCCCACCCCCCGACCCCCGCCTTCCCCAAAAAGGGACCCTATGCATTGTTAGGTAGGACCGCACCTTATCTGGAAAGAAAATTTTACATATGAACACTAGAGGGCGCTTTAGACTAATTAAGAATCCTGCTGTAATTTACACAAGGAAGCACTCTTCCAGAATGAGGTTATATATTTCAACAGTGAATGATGTGTAAAAACTTAGGTAAATCCACATCAGGCAGTTTTGATAGTCCAAAAACATAAACTCATTACAAATGTTATGGTGTGTTTTCTCCCTTCCCTGGATGCTGGAAGTTGTCTATATAGCTTCTGTTTTACTTCAGAATGTTCTCGGTGACCCCCCCTCCCCCCGAATGTTCTTTAAAAGAAAATCATCAGCATGCCTTAAGGTTAAAGATAGGGTTGCAGTTTTTCCTCACTAACTGAAATTTTGTTTTTTCTTGGGGTGGGGTAGGAAAGGAAGTGGTATATGGCTAATGAAAACTGCTTTTAGCATTGCCCTTTATGGAGGAACCTAGTGCGATTGTCTGGGACATGTGGGTCCCCAATGTTCTTAGCATAAGTCTTGATGAGTGAGGGTGGATTATTAAGGCAAAACCTCTGGTCTTCAGGGAAGCAGTGAGAACAGAAAACATTTGACCTGACATCTGGTCTCGAGCCTGAGGGTCTGTCCCCACATCTGTGATTTTGGGCACATTTTATAATCTTCCTGGGTTGTTTCTTAGCAAAGTGATGGTTTGAGCTAAATAACACCTAAGTCTCTTTCTTTCTTTTTAAAATTTTATTTAAATATTTTAAATATATATATATATATATTTTTTTTTTTGAGAGCGAGAGAGAGA
>NW_027530974.1:16115245-16178588 GCF_008692635.1 Crocuta crocuta
CAAGTGGGAGAGGGGCAGAGAGAGAGGGAGAGCAATAGAATCCCAAGCAGGCTCTGAGCTGTGAGCACAGAACCTGACATGGGGCTCAAACTCAGAAACCTCAAGATCATGACCGGATCCAAAACCAAGCGTCAGATATTTTGCTGACTGAGCCAACCCGGTGCCAGATGGATCCCTTTTCTCTCTGCCCCTTCCCAGCTCATTTTCTCTCTAATAAATAATAAAAAATTTTAAAAAATTAAAATAAACACATTGAATGGTGTTCTCATTACATGGAAAAATGAAACGTTAGCAACATTCATCTCCGTTGGCAGGAAAATAATTTGGTGGCTGGAGTAGTACCATTCCTGTCTTATACAGACATAAAAACGTGACTCTTAGCATGTTTCTAAATTCGTACAATTATCAATAATCTTTTGCATGTGTTGGTGTGTGTGTGTGCGCGTGCACGCATGTGTTGGTATGTGCATATGTGTATGTTTCTGTGGGTTCTTGCCTCACCTGTACGGTCATGTACAATTAGTAACTCCTGGATGATAACTTAGATCTTCAAAGTTTCTCTGCATCTCACGGTTCTGTGACGGTGAAACCAAAATTAAGGAGCTCCCAAAGGGAACTTTCCTCGCTGGGCAATTTCTTGATGACTCATAATGTCTGAACGCCTTGGGAGCAAACGCAGGGGAGGGGAGGAAAGGACACAGGCTGAACAAAGAGTGGGCTGAGGCGGGGCTGTGACGGTGTCCGTCCCCAGACCTCGGGCAGGCAGGCGAGTAAGCTGTGGAGTCTGCGGGGAGGCCACAGGGGAGGCCGAAGGGGGTCCACGTCAGGAAGACTCAGCCCATCCGTTCATCAGCCCTGCTCGAGCACCTGGTTTGTGCCCAGCGCTGCAAACAGGGGAATGAATGTGGAAGTGTCTTCCCTCAAGCACTTTAAGGAATAGTGGGTAAAACGGGCATACAAGTCAACCACGATGAAAATCAGAAATGCTAAGAGGACGCCATGGGAACCCTAGGAGTTCGGGCTATGAGCAGGAGAAGACCTCATCGAAGAGGGCGTGCTGAGGGTCTGTCAAGAAAAGACAGGAACCCCAGATGGACAGCAGTCCTTCTTGGGTATGAATGGAGGCAGCCTGAGCCCCGTCCTTTATGCGGGGTGGCCCAGAGGACGATACACGTTAAGGAGTGGCTGAAATGCCTGTAGGAGACAAAGCTGTCAGTTCTCCTAGCAGTTCATAGTCTGATGAACACGCTGGCTTCAGTTCAAGATATGTTTTCTTTCTGTTGTTTTTAAAAATATATTTAAAAATTTTTTTAGTCGGCTCTGTACCCAACATGGGGCTTGAACTCACAACCCTGAGATCAAGAGTCGCATGCTCTACTGACTGAGCCAACCAGGTGCCCCTTAAGATGTGCTTTCAAAATCCATTTCTGCTGTTCCTTAGAGAATCTTCATTTCTTGAAGGAGTGCAACCATTTCCTTGGCATTTATCCCCAAATTAACCATGTTGATCTTCATTAAAACTGTGTCAGAAATAATACCAGGGGAAGAGAGAAATCTTTATCATTCTTTTGAAGTTTATTTCTTTTGAGAGAGAGAGAAAGAGAGAGTGCACACATATGAGCAGTGGAGGAGGCAGAGAGAGAGAGAAAGAGAGAGAGAGAGAGACAGGGAATCCCAAGCAGGCTCTGCTCACTGTCAGCACAGAACCTGATGATAAGCTTGAACCATGAACTGTGAGATCATGACCTGAGCCAAAGTCAGGTGTGGGGTGCTTAGCTGACCAAGCCACCCAGGTGCCCCTCCACTGTCATGTTTAATAAGATCATTTTTGTTCAAACTGTATACAGAAAAGGGAATTTTGAAGCTCACAGAACTGGGAAGGATTAAGGGGTGAAGACAGGAGTTGGGCCAGAGTTTCAAATGTTGCCATAGAACACCTCCCCTGTGGACCCATCTCCACTCACCTCTGCTTACAGTTTTGGATCCTACAAATTTATTTTTTATTTTTTTGATTAAAATTTTTTTAAATTTTAGAACACAAGTAGGGGATGGGAACAGAGGGAGAGAGAGAATTTAAAGGAGGCCCCACGCCCTGCTTGGAGACCGATGTGGGGCTCAATCCCACGAACTGTCAGATCATGACCAGAGATGAACTCAAGAGTCAGACGCTTAACCGACTGAGCCACTCAGGCACCCCTCCCCACCCCCCACAGTTATTTTTTTAAAAAGTGTCTTTCTGGAGAATTTAGAGAAGTGGCCAAGTTCAGTTAAATAAGATGTGGCAGATGGCTGGCTGAAGTTTTGGCCATGATCGTACCAGTGATGAAAACATCTTAGAAAAATGGGTACAATGTGAAGTTACCTTGCATCCTGTTCCTCTACTTTTGTAGAGGAGAAAAGTATTTACTGTTGGGAATAAAACTTGTCACACATCAGCAATGAGCAATGAAAATTAAGAGTGATAAAGCGATTCAGATAACCAGAGCAGTGACTTACTGTGAGGGCTTGATATATGCTAGGTATTTCTCCTAATCCTCTTATGTGTAGCACATTTAATTACCACAATGGTATGAGATAGCCAAGACTATTATCTCCACTGCATGGATGGGGAAACTGAGGCTCTGGGAGTTGAGGAGACTGCCCAGGGTCACACGTTTAGTGCATAGGAGCTTATCTTTGGATATGTTGTCTTAACCATTACAGTTACACGGCATAGTAATTAGCAAGTAATGTCTCATGAAGGAGTAAATACCATGTTACACAGATAACAAGCACATGGTAAAGAAGGAAAGAGGGAAAACTCACTTCCTATTTTTTCTCAGCACCTAGCCCAATTATTTTTAAAAAATTGTTAATGTTTATTTATATTTGAAAGAGGGACAGTGACAGAGCATGAGTGGGGGAGGGGCAGAGAGAGAGGGAGACACAGAATCCAAAGCAGGCTCCAGGCTCTGGGGCTGTCAGCACAGAGCCTGACATGGGGTTCGAATTCACGAACTGTGAGATCATGACGTGAGCCAAAGTTGAACGTCCAGCTTACCAAACCACCTAGGACATCCCAGTCCAATTTTTTAAATTTATATATTTTGAATGAGCAAGAGAGAGTGTGTGTGCACAGGAGTTGGGGAGAAGCAGAGAGAGAGGGAGAAAGAATCACAAGCAGGCTCCATGCTATCAGCACAGAGCCTGTTGTGGGGCTTGATCTCACAAAACCATAAGATCATGGCCCGAGCCGAAACTGAGAGTTGAATGCTTAACCACCTGAGCCACCCAGACACCTCTAGCCCAAGGGAGTCCCAGCTCCAGGCCCCAAGTTGAGTGGAGTCCATTCAGGGTTGAGGATGGGTTTACTGGGTCCCCTCAAGGCTTACCTGAAAACGTGAATGTGGGTTCCAGGCTACCCGCTAACTTAGTCCTTGGGAATCTGGCTCAGGGACCAAGGAGCGTGCGGAATGAGAGAAGGTCCGCTCCAATGCACAGAGGAGACACCGCCTGAACCCCCTGCACAGCTCTGCCCCGACACCAAGGTGGGAAACAGTAGAGCCTCTCCGTGTCCCTCTGCCTGTTGCTCTGGAGCCAAACCTCCTGGGTTGACAAATGTGTCCACCCATCGTGGAGCCAGAGAAGACAAACAGACGGAGGCTAGTTTCCACGAGGGATGGGTGAGGAGGGCGGTGGGGCAGGTATGTGTGAGGCTGTCCCCCTTTGTTAATCTTTTTCCTTTTTTTGTTGTAAATTTTTATTGTGGTTAGATATGCATAACATCAAATGGGCCCTTTTTATGTGTAAAATTTGATGGCATTAGGTATATTCACTATTTCCAGACCTTTAAAAACATTAAAAATTTTTTTTATTTTAGAAAGAGAGAGAGAGAGAGAGAGTGTGTGTGTGTGTGTGTGTGTGTGTGTGTTGGAGAGGGGCAGAGGGAGGGAGGGAGAGAGAGAGAGACAGAGAGAGACAGAGAGAGAGAGACAGAGAGAATCTTAAGCAGGCTCCATGCTCAGTGCAGAGCTCTATTGGGGCTTGATCCCATGAACTGTGAGGTTATGACCTGAGCCCAAACCAAGAGTTGGCTGCTTAACTGACTGATCCACCCAGGTGCCCTTATTTCCAGAACTTTTAAATCATCCCAAATAGAAACTCCTCTTCTCCTCTTCTCCCCAACCCTGGGTAGAAACTTTTGTTCTACTTTCTCATGAATTTGCCTGTTTGGGTTCCTCATAGAGACAGAACTGTACGGTATTTGTCCTTTTGCACTTGGCTTCTTTCATTAAGCATAATGTGTTCAAGGTTCATCCTTGTTGAAGGCTGTGTCAGAACTGCATTTCTTTGTTAAAAGTAGAAGACCGGCGAGGAGATGGTATGAGGGCTCTGAGCTTGCCTTCCTTGGGTGGCCATGAGACAGAGCAGAGCAAAGGTGAACTTGCCCTTCACAAAGTTCCAAGCCGTCGTCTGGTGCTTCCTTGCCATTTCCTACGGCCAGCAAGTGGCGTGACTGATCCGGCATCAGGGACACAAACAAGCCGGAACCTGACCTATCCCCCAAGTCCTCTCTTTACTGCCAAGAAGCCAGAGACTAGCGGATTGACTTGATTCGACTGAGAGAGAGAGAGAGAGAGCACTGGTCATCAAGGTCTGGAAAACCAGTGCAGAGGAGCATCACCCCCAATGAAGTCAGCAGATGGGAATTGGTGGGGAGAAGAGTAAGACAAGTTGTGGAGCAAGTGGGCGGCAGCTTTATTCACACACCATTGAAGCCCTGGGCCCCCGGAGGGAAGGAGCGAGAGAAGAGGAACCTGGACTTGGAAGGAGTGAGCCTTACGCTTGCTAGTCCTAAGCAAGACCAGATGGGACACGGCCCTCACCCCTCGGTAGCTGTCACGCAAAGCAGCAGGGGTCCCCTGTCGACCTGGAGTCCTGAAAGGGCCTGGGGACAGCTGGATGTTTCGGCCTCCCTTCCCCCCTCTGCAGACTCTTTGGTGACGGAGACATGGAAGAAGTTTCCAGGGTTGACTCTGGGTCACAGGCAGGAGAACAGAAGGTCTTTGTGGGGACGTTGATGCGCTGCTCAGCTCTGCTCACAGGCCCACTGCCGGCTTGAAATTTCTACAGCCGTGACTTTGGAAAGGCTCCCTCCAAGGTTATGTACTTGGATGCTCTTGTGGGAGTGGGGGGCCTCCTCACCCCTCGGTGTGGTTCTTTCTGAGCTTTTTAGCACTGGGTTGGTAAGTGAAAAGGTAGCCAGCATTGACTGAGGCTGCGGGGAGACAGGAAGGAGGTTTCTAGGTCTGTGTCGCTGACCTAATTCTGCATTATGTTTTCATTGAATGAGTTGATTATTTTTATATCATTTCCTGGTAAGTGAGTTACCTTCACTGCTTTCAGTTTTTCCATGTTCCAACTTCCAGTTCCTTGCCACATTTTATGTGCACTTGAAAATCCCCTTCTTAAGCTCTTTCTCCTTCTTTTTAACCCTGCAGGAGCAATATTCGCTGCAAATTTTTGAACAGTAGGATTGCTGTTGGTATATGGACACCCTGGTCTTACCCAAAAATTGCATGAGGCACGAGTTACTATTTATTGTCAAGGCTTTAAAAGAGCTGTGTTCTTGGGGTAGCGTTTTAGTATTTAATGTGCCAATGGAATCTTCCTTGAGTGATTAAATATGCGTCATGAGAGCCTTCCTCTCACTGACTGAAAAGTGGTTTCTTGTTAACCAAGTTAGTTTTTCCCTTAAGTTATAGTCACCATGTACTGTGATTGTTGGCATTGCTTTTTGTGTTTTGGTTAAAACAATTTTTTAAAATGTTTATTTATTTTTGAGAGAGAGAGAGAGACAGAGCACAAGAAGGTGGGGGGGGGCGCAGAGAGAGAGAGAGAGGGAGACACAGAATCGGAAGCAGGTTCCAGGCTCCCAGCTGTCAGCACAGAGCCCACAGTGGGGCTCGAACTCATGAACCATGATGAGATCATGAGCCGAAGTGGGACAATCAACTGACTGAGCCACCCAGGCACCCTTTGTATTTCGATAGTGATGAGAACATTAAAACAAATCACTTTAAAAAATATGTTCTCTTCATATTTTGAAACAGTGATTTGTTTTTAAGTTTATTTATTTATTTTGAGAGAGAGATAGAGCAAGTTGGGGAGGGGAAGAGAGAAGGAGAGAGAGAATCCCAAGCAGTCTCTGCACTGTCAGCACAGAGCCTGACTCCAGGCTCAAAACCACAAACGATGAGATCATGACCTGAGCAGAAATCAAGAGTTGGGCTCTTAGCTGACTGGGCCACCCAGGGGTCCCTGAAACAATGACTTGTGTTATCTTGATGTTAGTTTGAGTATTGGAGAGATGTTCTAAGTTTGAACTTAAACTCACAGGCATCAGGACTTTCTTGTTTCTAAAACTTGCTCAGGTATGCCCAGTTTCTGCTGGTAAGACATGAGAAAAAGACTCTCATCTTATGTATGTGATTTTTCTAGCCTCCACCTGGCTCCTTAGTAAACTTTGCGATTCTTTTCAGTCCTAAAAACTAAGTGGAGATAGTTACTGGATTAAGCATGGCTTTTAAAAAGGTTTAACAAGGAAGACATCATTGCTTAACAATTATTTGAAAAGGTCAGGACATTTCAAAAAGAATGATTCTGAAGTCAGTCTTAAGGATTCCTTCCTGTTACATGTCCTGTAAGTGTGATTGGTTTATGGGTGTGACACCTCTGTCAAATACAAATAGATTCATTTAGTAATGCTCTAAGGAAGAATTTCCCTCCTCCCCTAAAAAGGATAAATTTATTTTGCAATGAGTGATAACATTTACATCTGGTAAGAAATAGAATTGTAAAACTAATGACAGGTTTGCATGTTAAATGTACAGTATAGTATTTACGTTTTCTTTTCCTGTTGGCAAAGAGAAAAATGACGTTAGTGGAGAAAGCAGAGAAGAGCTTTCAGGTCTCTGTCCTTCACTCTGTTTACCTCTACGGGAGCTCTGTTAACTGGTTTGCAGTAGCTTCGATTAATTCAATTTAAAATCAGGTTAAATTCTTGTGTGTCCAAACCTATAATTTAGACTGTTCTGAACTTTAAAAAGAATGCTTAGCCAGTTTTTTTTTCCTCCAATCACAATTTAAGATAATTTCCTTAAAAAAGCAAGGAAGTCGTGCCACCTTCCCAGATCCCAGACTTAGTTGTTTAGGGGCTGTTTCTGATGGTGGGAGAAATGAAGTAGACCACCACATACAATTTCCCTGGAGGGATGCAGGCTGAGACCCGAGGGCTGAGTCTTCGTCAACACAGAGGAAGAGTTGGCCAGGATGGGATCCGCCATCTTTGATCTGAGTGTTTCCTTGGATCTTGGTTTTTATATGGTCTCTTCCCCCTACCCCATTTCCTCCCCATTTTTTCTTAATACAAAAAAAATGTTTTTGTTTTTAATTTGATAATGTTTGGATGGACTCTTAACTTTGGAAAGACATTTTCTTTGGGTTCAGTCCATTGGGTCCATTTAGTTCTCTGTTTTCATACTGTATTCATCAGAAAAACTTGAAGTGGAGTGAAGCACAGAAAAGGATTAAATTATCTCAAGTTCCTTCTTGAGTCATTTCAGCTATAGTTTCTCTTCCTTTTGCTGCCTAGAAAACGGGGGTGGAAGGGCTCTGGAAGTGGGAATCCCCAAGCCACAAAATCTCTACTGCAACTCTGAGTCCTGCAAACCAGACAACTTCCCCATTGAATTCCAGCATTTGCCTTATTGAAGGAGGGCGTCTGGCTTAAGGAATCATGAGAAGGAATTAGCTCCAGTCCCACAGCATAGCAAACAGAGAACATAACCATGTCATGTTATTAGATAAAGAAGCAAGGGATTGGTTTAGATATGCAGATGATTTATAGAGAGGAAATTTGGAGTGATGATTAAGACCAGAACCACTGGTGTTAGATAAATCTCATTCCAAATCTGACTCAGCCATCGACTAGCCAGGTAACCTTGATCTTGCTAAGGGGTTTTCATCTGTATAGATGATAAGCAGGGTTTAGGGGCTCTTGTAGGATTAATATACCTATTGTGATCTATAGCACAAGTTCAGTCTTCACTAAATGGATCACATATTCATAAAAGGACATATTCATGAATATTCGTGTGTGTACAAAGAGAGAAATCAACACAACAGACTTCTTTGTCACTGTCTAGTTGAAATGAGATGGATATTGGCTTCAGTATGGAAGGTACTCAGGGGATAAGGTAATTTGACATGACATTCACTGGTACGGAGACAGCAAAGGCCATTTCCCTGCCTCCTTGAGGCTTTGCAGTGGTGTGGCTGTTCTTTAGGGTAGGGACAGACATACAGGTCAGTCTACTGGAAATGGGCAGATAGCCAGTGTGACGTTAGGGAATAAAGAATCCAATACAAGCTCAGGAACTGTGCTCAGATGTCATGGTTCTCCTGGTGACACTGTCTGAATGGATTGAATGCATTGTCTGTATAATTAGAAAACAATAATAAAACCAACTAAAAGTTGCTTTTTAATATCACCATGCAATGACCATTCTAAACATCAGCAATAAAATATTCTTCCCTGAAAAAGCTCTTTTATCGACCTAAGTTCTTTTTTTAAATGTTTTTTTTAAATTTATTTTTGAGAGAGAGACAGAGAGACAGAGCGTGAGGGAGGAGGGGCAGGAGAGAGGGAGACACAGAATTCAAAGCAGGACACGAGGCTCGAACATAGGAACTGCAAGATCATCCATGACCTGAGCTAAAGTCAGATGCTCAACCAACAGAGCCACCCTGTGGGCCTAAGTTCTAAACAATTACTGTGGTTATCATTGCATTTGAGTAATATATATGTAAACCGCAAATTAGCATAATTGTGTTATTTTTTAATGAACATTGTTTCT
This sequence comes from Crocuta crocuta, assembly GCF_008692635.1. NCBI lineage: Eukaryota > Metazoa > Chordata > Mammalia > Carnivora > Hyaenidae > Crocuta > Crocuta crocuta. Next base: position 16,124,143 of record NW_027530974.1, read on the forward strand.
ATGTCGAAGTTAATTTGGAGAACTCCTACTTAAACACTGAACTACCACATTCACTTTTTTTAAAAAAGTTTTTAAAAATGTTTATTGGGGCACCTGGGTAGCTCAGTCAGTTGAGTGTCCGACTTCGGCTCAGGCAACGATCTCACAGTTTATGAGTCTGAGCCCCATGTTGGGCTCTGTGCTCACAGCTCAGAGCCTGGAGCCTGCTTTAGATTCTGTGTGTGTCTCTCTCTGCCCCTCCCTTGCTCACACTCTGTCTCTCTCCCTCTCAAAAATAAATAAATATTTTTAAAAATGTTTATTTATTTTGGCAGAGAGAGAGAGAGAGGGAGCAGGTAAGGGGCAGAGAGAGGGGTAGAGAATCTCAAGTAGGCTCTGCACTGATAGCAGTGAGTCCGATGTGGGCCTTGAACCCACTAACCTTGAGCTCATGACCTGAGCTAATGTGGGAACTCAAATGACTGAGCCACCCAGGTGTGCCCATTCCCCCATTTTTAAAAAATAATAAACATTTCTTATGGTGCAGAGTTTCTGGGGGTCAGTATGTGGGACCAGCGGGTTCATGGTTCTGGCTCAGCCTCTCCCATGAGGGCTGCTGTGAAGACACTGGCCGCAGCCGTGGTCAACAGGAGGCTTGCCTGGGGCCAGCGGGTTCCCAGCTCCACCTTGAGCTGGCCACCAGCGGGTGGGAGGTCTCCGTCCCTCACCGCTTAGGCCTCTCTCTTCACAGGGCTGTCCATCATGGCGTCCAGCTTCCCCCACGTGAGTGATCTGCACACTCATCCCAAGAGTAGTTCTAGAAGCTCAGAATTGTTTGCATTTGCTTCAGGTACAGCGAGAGTCTCTGACCCCGGTGGGGCTACACATTTCTGTGTTTCGACCATAGATTTGCAGTAAACGGTGATAGCGCAGTGATGTACCCAGGAAGAAATCTACTTCACATCTGCCATTCCTTGTGACCGTTCCGAGATTTTATTCGTGTTGAAAACTTGAAGCAATGAAATGGTACAAGTGGCAAGGGGTTCAGTTTTTATTTGTAAGTGTAAATTTTAGTTGACGTGTGACAGTTTATTGAATTTGAATAACATCTTCGAAATTAGAATTTTTTTCTTTTAAAAGTCACGTTTGTTTTAAAACTAAAGAAGGAGAAAGACAATGCAATGTTGTATCAAGTATGATGATTGAGAAGTTAACCTAAATTGTAACTTTTTTGGATGCTTCATTCTTTTAAAGTTTATTTATTTGGAGAGAGAGAGAGAGAGAGAGAAAGAGCACAAGTGGGGGAGGGACACACAGAGGGAGAGAGAATCCCAAGCAGGCTTCATGCTGTCTGTGCAGAGCCCACTGTGGGCCTCAGACTCACAAACCGTGAGATCATGACCTGAGCTGAGATCAAGAGTTGGATGCCTAATGACTATGTCACCCAGGTGCCCTGGACACTTCATTTTTATTGAAATTAGCGGGGCGCCTGGGTGGCTTAGTCGGTTAAGCGTCCGACTTTCGCTTAGGTCATGATCTCGCGGTTCGTGGGTTCGAGCCCCGCGGCGGGTTCTGTGTTGACTGCCAGCTCAGAGCCTGGAGCCTGTTTTCAGAGTCTGTGACTCCCTCTCTCTCTGACCCTCCCCTGCTCACGCTGTCTCTCTCTTTCTCTCCTAGAAATAAATAAAACATTAAAAAAAAAAAAGAAATTAGCTTGTTTGGTTGCTATAATATTATGCGTAGATAAATTAATATCCATAATTTTTCATATATAAACATAGGTATATATATATAAGCTTTTCCTTCTTTATTCCAAACTACATTAAAATAATTAAAGGGCTTTGGTCCATTACATTTCTCCCTTATTTGAATGGTAATCTTTCTCCTCCTTTTTATTCTTTATTTTTGGGGGACATGATTGCATACATTGAGTTAAGTGAAATAAAAGTGTTCCTGCCTGTGTTTCTTTTCTGGCCATCACTGTTATTTGCTTCCCTTTGCAATTATAACTGAAAATAGTTTTGTCGTATAGAGAGGGGTGGTGTTGGTGATTTACTCCAGGTCAAATCTGCTGGGTGTGTCATTGCTTCTGGGATAATTTTCCACCTAAACTTAATCCTCTCTAATAAGAATTTTCTTGGTACTTAGTTAAATAAGCTTGTCCTGCTTCTGTATAATGATGCTTTCCTGACAAGACTGTATGAAGTCAGAATCTCTGGGAAACAGATAACTAAACATCTATTCTTTCAAACATAAACATTATTCATTTTTTTCCCAGCATGCTTCTATACCCCATTTATATTTTTGTTTCCTTTTTTACTCTTAAGAGCAAAGCAGGAAGCAGCTCTGACGGGATATTCTGTGTTCTGAGCAAAAACATGAGATGCTTTTCTCACCTACCCTACTTCTTGCTTGGATTAAGAGAGATAGCTCCTTTCAGCCCTGAAACAACTTTGTGACAGTCTCATGGGTCCTCTCTGGACTTAAAGAGTCTGCTCCCCCTCACCCTGAAGTCACAGGCCATCCATCATCTTACCCAGCGTGAACCCAAACAGCAAAAAGTTCCTCCCAAAGACAGTCCATGAGCTATTCAGGCCAAAGAGGAAGACATTTCTGGTTTCCCTGATGGAGTCCGGCCGCATGGCAGATGGAGTCGTATCTGGGCACAGGCACATAATATGCTCTTGAGTATATTGCTGAGATGAACAAGCTCCTCAGACTAATGTTAAAGCTCAACTAGGAACTTCTGAATATTCCTTAACTAATCCTTAAGGATCAGGAGCAACTTCTTTGGGTCTCTTCACATCCATAGGCTTGGATATATTCACATGTGAGTTTCCCCAACTGTATTTACACAAGAGATCCTTTAATAGAATGAGTTGGGCCAAACCTCTCCATAATTCATTCTGTTAATTCAAATACAGAAAAGATACCTATGATGGGGTGGCTTGCCACCTGCAAATCATGGTCATGCTGTTGGAGGAGAGCCAGCCCCCCCAAACTCTCATTTTCCCTGCTTCCTTTGGCAGAACCTCCCTGTTCTGTGGCATCTTCCCACAGAGCCCACTTTCTGGTGGATGACAGCAAGTGTTAGTTAGATAGGCTCATCTGAGTGAATGCATTAGCCAAAGAGCGCATCATTGTCTCAGTTAAAAACAGACATCTTCTGGAGATGTTTGAGGAGCGTGAACAAAGTTGTAAGTTTCAGGTTAGTGGAGGAGAAAAGTCCCATGATATTTCTGGAGAAGGAATTCTGGCTTTAGCATTAGAAAGAACAGGGTATAAATCCTGGCTCCTTCATCCATTAGCTAGGCAATTTGGGGCAAATGACTGACCTCTTTGAGACTCCGTTTTCTCATCTCAAAAATGGGGATGATAATTCCAATTAGCAGGTTAGCATTTGGATTGCTGGAATAACAAATGGTAGAATACTTAGCTCATACTAGGCTCTATTCTTTGGCAGGTGTCATTGTGATAGTTGGGGCCAGTTTAGGCTTCTCTGAAACCTTGTCCTGTGGGTGAATTTCTTCCCAGAGAACTGGTACAAAGCACTGGTTTTCCTTGGAGTCAGTAGGAAAACTCTTAATTGTAAATGGTATATCAACACTTGAGAATGAGGACTCTGGATATTAGTTTTATCATTTCCTTCCTGTAGGTTGTTTTATTATTCTTTTTAAACATTTTTTATGCTTATTTTTTAAAAATTTTTGAGAGAGACAGAGCATGAGTGGGGGAGGGGCAGAGAGAGAAGGAGACACAGAATCCGAAGCAGGCTCCAGGCTCTGAGCTGTCAGCACAGAGCCCGACATGGGGCTCGAACTCACAGACTGTAAGATCATGACCTGAGCTGAAGTCAGATACCCAACCAACTGAGCCACCCAGGCGCCCCATGGTTGTTTTATTATTCTTAAATCATCTCCCTTTGAATTTATTGGCATATCTTTCAGCATATGTGATGCTGATTACTGAATGATTTGAAGGTTAAAGGGATAATGCAGTCAGTTTGGAGGCAGGAACATTTCTCCAAAAGAGGGTCAAAGTTTGTCATTTCAAGATGGGCATGGTTTTTTGTATGGTCACAATAAAGGTAAGAAAATATTGCTTCGGATAAGTCTCTTACATTTACATATACAGGGTTTGGTGGCGATCCCAAAGGAGATGTACAATCATAATTTGAATATATGATAAAATATAAACCTCTGGATTTTCAACTTGTGAGGGAGAAAAAGGTCATTACTTTCCCTTATAATGAAAAACTCTGACTAAAATAGTAAGGACCTTTAGAAGCCTCTGATGAAAAACCCTAAGAAGGTGATCCAAGTTATTTATTTAACCCTTTTTTTTTTAAATAAACGTTTTATTTATTTCTGAGAGAGAGAGAGAGAGAGAGAGAGAGACAGTGTGAGTAGGGGAGGGTCAGAGAGACAGAGAGACACAGAATCTGAAGCAGGCTCCAGGCTCTGAGCTGTCAGCACAGAGCCCGATGTGGGGCTCGAACACATGGACTGTGAGATCATGACCTGGGCCGAAGCTGGACGCTTAACCGACTGAGCCACCCAGGCGCCCCTATTTATTTAACCCTTTAATCCAGTGTATTTAATTCCTTTGAGCTAACAAGGAAAATTATTTTTTCCTTAGGAAAGTACTTTACGGGGCACCTGGGTGGCTCAGTTGGTTGAGTGTATGACCTCAGCTCTGGTCATGATCTCGCCATTGCAGAATTTGAGCCCCGCATTGCGCTCTGTGCTGACAGCTCAGAGCCTGGAGCTGCTTCAGATTCTGTGTCTCCCTCTCTCTCTACCCCTCCCCCACTCACACTCTGTTTTTCTCTCTCTATATCTCAAAAATAAATTAAAAACATTAAAATTTTTAAAAAAGAAAGTAATTGCCACATTAAATGAAATAGACTCTGGTGCCCATTTTTAAAAAATGAATATGGGAGCCAACAAAACCATTTAACTTGCTTGTATCGGTTCCTTTCTCTGTGAAGTAGGGGAGGTGTGCAGGCACACAGACCACTGTCTCACAGGCCCTGCTTTGTAAGGTAAAACATAAAGGATTGAAAGATCGTTGAACATCTGTCAGTTACTCCATACCCCAGGAAGGGTGACTGGCTTCTAGAGGATTGCATACTTATTATTATTATTTAAATTTACTTAAGTAATCTCTGAAACCAATGTGGGGCTAGAACTCATGACCCTGAGATCACAGACCCCATGATGCACCAATTGAGCCAACCAGGCACCAGCCCCAAGACTGTATATTTCTAACATTCCAAGGAAAGATGTCATTTAAGCTTTTATAAATGGGTAAAAAAGGCAGCAGGAGAATTTAGATTTTTTAAAAAGTTTGTTTATTTTCAGAGAGAGAGAGCGAGTGAGCGTGTGTGTGTGTGTGTGTGAGACAGAGAGAGAGACAGACAGACAGTGTGTGTGTGTGTGAGAGAGAGAGAGAGAGAGAGAATGTGTGTGTGTGAGTGAGGGAGGGGCAGAGAGAGAGGGAGAGAGAGAATCCCAAGCAGGCTCCGTGCTCTCATTGCAGAGCCTGATTCAGGGCTTGATCCCATGAACCCTGAGATCATGACCTGAGCTGAAATCAGTAGTCTGGAGCTCAACTGACTGGGCCACCAGGTGCCCCGAGAATGTAGATTTTTCATTCATTTTTATTTTATCAACAAGCAAGTGATGCTTCTTCACTGAAGTTCAGTAAATACTTGTTTCTGTTGCGTTCTTGTCTGAGTGGCTTCTCAAAGTTGGGGTGCCTTGCTCTGATAGAATATACTAGGTTAAAAAAAAAAAAAGAATGTGCTATCTTAAAAGCTCCTTTTTTGCCCTCACTGGAATTAACATTTTTTAAAATGTTTATTTATTTTTAAGAGAGTGAGAGAGAGCCTGAATGGAGAAGGGGCAGAGAGAAAGAGAGACACAGAATCTGAAGCAGGTTCCAGGCTCCGAGCTGTCAGCACAGAACCTGACATGGGGCTTGAACTCATAAATTGGGAGATCATGACCTGAGCTGAAGTCAGACACTTAACCAACTGAGTCCCCCAGGAACTTCTTTCTCTGGAAATTCTTAATCTGTGCCCATTGGCAGCCACACTACACTATATTTTCTTTAGGTTTTGTTATTTCACTTTGAAAGCCTTGAAAATGCAAAGCCCAGGGACTTGGCATTAATTGTTCAAGTGACATTTTAAGCTTATACTTTGTATCAAATTTGACTTTCTGTTCTATTCTTTAAATTTCACTTAATTTTTACTGTTTTGGTGGTGAGGTGGGGAAGAATGTTTCTTTATGTTATTACATTGACTGCTCACAAATATTACATTTTAACAGTTTACCAATTTACTGAGTGTATGTATTACATTTTAACAGTTTCCCAAGGGCTTAGCTCATGCGTCAACTTATCCTCACTGAAACCAGTGTAAGTCTCACAGCATGTTTATAAGTTAAGCACTGTTACAATGATCAACTTTTTACTGGTTAAGAAGCTTGGGTGTGGGATGGTTAAGTAACTTGCTGGACATGTTGGCACAGAGATCTATAGTCTGAATTCAGCTTCTGGATTTCCCCTTCTACCAGCTCCCTTCAAATCAGCAAGTTTGCTGGGACACACCCTTTTTCCAGTTTAAAGGAGTTTTGGGGGGCACCTGGGTGGCTCAAGTCGGTTAAGTGTCTGACTTTGGCTCAGGTCATGATCTCACAGTTCGTGGGTTCGAGCCCCGCGTTGGGCTCTGTGCTGACAACTAGCTCAGAGCCTGGAGCCTGCTTCAGATTCTGTGTCTCCCTCTCTCTTTGACCCTCCCCTGCTCACACTGTCTCTCTCTCAGAAATAAATAAAACATTAAAAAATTTTAAAAAAAGAGTTTTGGAAGAGAAACCCCAAAGAATGAATTTGTAGACTTTGTGACACTTTGGACTTTCTTTCTGAAAATTCTATGTAGGTCAGTCTTCACCCATTGTTAAAGTGAGCCCCATAAAATGAATACGATACACACTTAAATTAAGAATTTCAAAATATTAGAGGCGCCTGGGTGACTCGGTTACGTGTTCCACTCTTGATTTGACTTCACAGTTTGTGGGATCGAGCCCCACATCAGGCTCTGCGCTGGCAGTGTGGAGCCTGCTTGGGATTCTCTCTCTCCCGCTCTCTCCTGCTTGTGCGTGGTCTCTCTCGCAAAGTAAATAAACTTAAAAAAGAATTTCAAAATGTTCAACATAGGAAGAGTCCATAGGCCAAGGTCAATTTTCTCATTTAACAACTAAATGAAGGCCTACTCTTCTCAGAGCAGGGGAAATAGCAATGAACTGAGGAGACAGAAATCCTGGCTCTCAGAGAGCTGATGTTCTAAGGGTCTGGGTTGGGAGACAGACAATAAAATAAATATGTAAAAACAGAATGTGTCATCAGATGGGGATTTGTGCCACGGGGGAAAAATAAAGGGATTGCAGTTTTTTAAAGAGTGTGCTTGACATGATATTTAAGCATGAACCTGAAGGAGGCAGGTAAGGGAGGAGCCCCTGAAGAAGCAGGAGAGGAAGTCTCCTGGCCGGGAAAATGGCAAATGCAAAGCCCCAGAGTTAGATACCCTCCTGTTACAGTCACTGAAACCTTTAAGTGGGAAACAAGAGGCCTCAAGAGTCAATACGATGATTACATTAGAAACTTCAGGATATATTAAGCAGGCTCCTGGATGGGCCTTTGTGTGATTATAAGACTTCATAATGCTTTAAGTGCTAAATCGTGGAAAGGATACTCCCCTAGCTCTTTGCATAAGGGGTAGTATTATTCCTGATTTTTGTCGACTCCTGTACCAATTTTAGTTTTCAAAAAACCTCTTTTTAGTATATTATTTTTCTGAATAAGGAATATATTCATAAAGTATAAAGTTCAAGGAACACACAGGGTATATAAGTTAAAAATTATCCCTGGGGCTCCTGAGTGGCTCAGTCAGTTAAGCATCAGATTTTGGCTCAGGTCATGATCTCATTGTTCGTGAGTTTGAGCCCCACATCGGGCTCTGTGCTGTCAGCACAGAGCCTGCTTTGGATCCTCTGTCCACCGACACCCCCCGCTCCCCTATCTCTGCCTCTCCCTTGTTCATGCTTTCTCTATCAAAAATAAACAAACATGGAGGAGGGCACTTGTTGGGATGAGCACTGGGTATTATATGGAAACCAACTTGACAATAAACTATAATAAAAAACAAAAAAACAAAAGCAAAAAACAGTTGTCCCTTTAGTGCTCTAGACACCTAGCTCTTCTCCTTAGGGGTGAGAACGAATATTGCCACTCTGTCTTCTGTGCCTAGGGACCATCTAGGTCCGTAGATGCACGTGTGGTGCGGTGATCAGGGAAACTAGCTCTGGAGTCAGACTACCTGCGTTTCTGTCCTGGTTTTAGTAGTTGCTGCCTGGGTGACCTGGACCAACTGGCTAAATGTCTAAGTGTCCTCATCAATAGAATGGAGCCGATAATCCTAGGGTTGTCAGGAGGATTAGATGAGATTATAGATTTATATCACATAAATATAGGCAATATTATGTACCTATCCTTTAGCACACTTCTGGCAAATAATAAATAAACAATAAGTGTTACCATTACCAACTGTATTTAGGTTCCATAGGAAGTTTTTAAGGAGGGGCACCTGGGTGGCTCAGTCGGTTAAGCATCTGACCTTGGCTCAGGTCATGATCTTGCGGTTCATGGATTCGAGCCCCACGTCGGACTCTGTGCTGACAGCTAGCTCAGAGCCTGGAGCCTGTTTCAGATTCTGTGTGTGTCTCTCTCTCTGACCCTCCCTTGTTCACGCTGTCTGTCTGTCTCTCTCTCTCAGAAATAAATAGAAAAAAAAAAAGGAAGTTTTTAAGGTAATCATGTTATATGGATCAGAGAAACGAGTCTCAGAAAGGCCAGGACATTTCCTAGGAGACTGTACGTTACATCTCCATGATACTCAGTGGGAATTCAAACACCACACTCTGCTGCAGTTTCCTGGATGAGTGTCATTAAGTCAGATGGCTCTCCTATGTGCCTTCCTTTCGTTGGAGTACAGGGTAAGTGCCAGATGAATGTGAATGCAGAAGGACTTGTAAGTGTGCTTGAGAGCCTAATCAAAGTCATATCTTCATTTGTGGTTTCAGGCAGGGACGGTTCACAGATGCACATAAATTTTGTTTTTACCTTAGGCAACTTCCGTTCTTCTCACCAGTGCTTACGGAGACTTTGTTATGGTCCGTGCAGAACATGAGGCACAGCAGGTGAAAAAACTAGACCAAGTTCCCCCGGCCCCATGCTTGTTATAGCCAAGTGAGACGCAGACAAAGAGGTCCGTAAAATACCGACTGCAGGTTGCTCTCATGGGCATTTGTCCAGTTTGTCATTTCCTTAAGCTGATGGGTGTTTTTGAAACATTTTTTTGGGGGGGGAGAGGAATGCACAAATAATCCTTAGCAACAACAGGCTCGGTTTTCATTGGGCATGCCTGAGAATGTACTCCCCATTTGATGGTGGGGCTAGCTTTGAAGGGTTAGTGGTTGCAAGCAGGTGCTACATGATTTTCCAATAAAGAAGTCATTTTCAGGACAGCATATGAAGGACTTTGTGACCTTACAATGTACAAAGGGAAAAGGCTAGGTATGGATTTTATTTTATTATTTTTTTTAATCTTTATTTTTGACGGAGACAGAGAGAGATAGAGCCTAAGTGGGGAAGGGGCAGAGAAAGAGAGAGATAGAGAATCCAAAGCAGACTCCAGGCTCTGAGCTGTCCTCACAGAGCCCGATGCAGGGCTCGAACTCACCAACAGTGAGTTCATGACCTGAGCCAAAGTCAGACCCTTAACCAACTGAACCACCCAGGGGCCCCGATAGGTATGGATTTTAAAGGGAACACATTAAAGATAGGAAATGTGAATGCAGTCTGCCTTGAAACAATGTTAAATTATAGACGTCCTCAGCTATTATTTCTTGGATCCAGGAAGTAAAAAAACAAAAAATCTTGAACCGTTCATTCTGGTTTGCTTGACATAATATGGTCTCCTCAGCTTTACATGCCCAGGGGAAATAAAACACATAGTGAAAGTTTCCAAAAATAATAAATTCCTCAATCCGTCAATCAGGCTTTTTTTTCCTTTTCTCTTTTCCTATAGGTAATGCTTGTTTTGCAAACTTGCTGATAAATCATGGTAGGAACTCAATGAAGAAGTAATGAAGAATAACATAGCTTAAATATTTCTTATGATTTATTGCCTTCCATGAGAATCATTGCACTGCTCTCTTTTGTTTTTGGACCTTCTTGGAGACTGTATTATGCTCTGTCTCCATATCTACTCTCCTCACTCCTGGGATTCTGTGACTCTTATGTTCCTAACTCGCTTGTTCTTAGCCTTGAAGGGGACACATCTCTGATGGAAACCCGAACGTTCCCATGCCCGCTTCAGTTAAGGGTGGGATTCATTCCCCTGCAGAATTTTGCCTGCCTTTTTCTGTTCCAGCTAATGTCTTTGAGCTCAGGACTGTGCATAGCCCACATAAAAAGACTGAGTAGCTCATATGCTAGAATCAGAGCTGTGTCTCTGCAAGGCTCATGCTACTGGTATGTTCTTTCCCAGACCTCCTAGACCTCTCATTTTCACACTCTCTGGAAGTTGTCTTGTGTGTCTGAGTCCTGGTGTCTTTTAGACCTTTTCTGTTCAGCTGTTGAGCAGAGAGTTCCAAGACATTAGTGTCTGCCCTGTGACCTGGCAAATAGCACTGGGCGTCTAGCACCCTGGGGGCCAGGCCGATTTCCTTGTGGCCCTTCTTAGATGTGCTGCTTGGGACTGGCATCACGTGATGTCCCTACACAGAGGGAGGGAAAGGCGGTGCTTGGCAGCTCCTCTCACCTCTGTTTTCCCTAAAGACACTTGCAGCTTGTGCCCCTTGCCAAACCCTTAAAGTTGTCAGGGTCAAGGACCCTGGATCTGCACCCCTTTCTCCCTCCTGGACCGCTTGCTCCTCAGGGAGACGTCTCAGGCAGGACAGAAGAAATCGCCCTTGTGTTTCCCCACAGTAGCTGGAGACATCGGCTTCTCTTTAAAGGCAGGGTCCTGTCCTGTCATTTCTCAGAGTGGATGGACCTCACCATTTGTACTGACTTGTTAAGATCTGCCCTGAGAAGCAGAAGGTCTGAATGACACTCCTATCCCTTCCCAGGAACTCAGGCAGCCCTGTCCTTTCTCTGAGCCAAAGCTTCCCACCCCTCCGCCTCCATTGCGAACCCTTCCACAGCCAGTCCTGGTCACCCTCCACTCAGCTCTGCTAGCCCAACACCCCCTCCATCCCCCATGGCTGGCACGCTCTTCAGGGTCCAGCCTGCCAAATCCGCTTGCAAGGGTTCTTTAAGTGCTTTATTTGTGTATTTTGTTTGTGTTTGTGTTTTATGTTTTTTGGGGTTTTTTCTTTTCTTTTGTTTTCTTTTTTTTGCATAATGCTCTACACGTGTTACCCCTTTCCACTACTGAGTAAGGTAGTCTATGTAATGCGTCCACGACAATAGGGATTATATCTGACTCTTGGACTAGATGCAATAATGTACATAAAGCTCATAGTCTAACACTTGGAACACAAGGTGGGGATTCAATAAACATTAGCTTCACTGATTTGATCCTTTCTGTGCTCTTTTTCTGTTAGCAAGTGATGTGTATGTAGGCTCTTCAACTCTTGTTTGGTGAGTGCCATTACAGCATTATGGGTGGGAGAGTGGACCTTGGTCCCCAGCTGTTTGGGTCCAGACTCATCCCCTAAGTGACTTTGGGAGCTTATGTAATTCATTTAACCTCGACGCCTCGATTTTCTTACTCTTAGATTAGCACTAACAAGAGTTCCTATTCATAATGTTGTCATGATGATTAAATTAGTTACTATCTCAGGTGCTGTTAAGGCCACTTGCCTGGTACAGAGTGCTAAGTAAGTGGGAGAAACATCCTGTTATATTAGTAACAGAAGCGGGGCTAAAGAGATCACTGTGGAATAAAGCAGTAGGCTTTCATTGCTATGAAGCATTTAGTAAGATGAATTCCTCTCCTTATCTTTGGGAAAACCCAGGCTAATAGATGCACGGAAGGGGGGCTCTAAAACTATACTCAAAATGTCCGTTGGAGCAGCCTTCTTGGGGCCAGGAATTTCTGATTCAGCTAATATAGATTTATTTCTCAAACCCCATTATAACAGTCACCCAGGAGGTACTTGTTAGACATGCAGACTCAAGGGCCTTGCCCCAGACAGATCTACGGAATCAGAATTTTCAGGGGGGGGACTTGGAATCTGATCTCTAACAGCCCAGACATACAGTAGCACCTGGAAACACTAAATACTGAATCACCCGCAAAGTTTGAGGAAACACTGATGGCTGTGTCTCATACACTTTCTGATTTGATTCTTTCGGGATCTTGGAGTACAGACGTTGAGGACTCTTTCTTCTTTTAATCCTCTCACAGAAATCAAATGTGAACCAGGGTTGAAATCCACTATCAAAGAGAATCAAACTGAAGTCACTATTTCTCAGCATCTTTGGGGTATGTGTTAAAAATGTGGATTTATTTTTTAAATTTTTTAAAATGTTTTGTATTATTAGAGAGAAACAGAGAGAGAGAGAGCACGTGTGCGCGTGTGAGCAGAAGAGGGGCAGAAAGATGGAGACAGAATCTGAATCAGGCTCCACGCTCCAAGCTGTCAGCACAGAGCCCGACTTGGGGCTCAAACTCCTGAGGAGTGAGATCATGACCTGAGCCACAGTCAGACGCTTAACTGACTGAGCTACCTAGGTGCCCCCCAAAATGCAGATTTATAAGCCTTAGCCCAGCCTGCTGAGTCTAAGACTCTAGTAGGGAAAGGTGGGGTGAAAGGAGGAGTAGGGGGCAGTGAGACCCTGGAATTTGCATTCGAAACAGACCTTCCAAATGCTTCTTTTGCTGGACTTTGAGAACCACCCACTGAGCAGAGTTTTCCCTTAGTCGGCATGTGTCAAAGTGGCTGAATGAATGAAATGGAATCATTACTTCCTTGCTAGACCAATCTGTTAGAAACTTGCTTATTCATATACTGTATGTAAACTCATTGCCTGCTTTCCTTTGGTTGGTATAGGGTTTCTAGATGGTTGTCTCTTTCAATATGCTTTGATTTGACCTGGCAGAATTTGGTGGGAGTTATTTTTGGGTTTCTGCATTGCCACGTGGATGTGACAGGTCAGACCATGGACCCAGGGAAGGTGCTGTCGAATGCAGTTGACCGGTTGAACAGTCTGTAGTTAGGCATGGAGTGCTGGTTAAAACCAAGGGTCGGAAGAGACTGAAGCTGGCCAAAAGGGGGAGAGTAGAAGTTTGTAAGATGAAACGTTTTATGTAGCTGTTCTGACAGAAAGCCCGCTGCTTTTGTCAGAGGGCCACCTGGCACGGTGTCTGGAATCTGGTCTGTCTATGCTCACCACTGCGTCCCCAGGGCCTAACGCGTGCTTGGCTCTCGACTGCGGCTCCATAAATAGCTGAAGAATGAGAATCCTTTCTATTGTGGCCACAGGGTAAGTGTGGTGTTTCCTCTTTTCCATTAAGACTAAGAGAAGTAACATTTCTTTAGAGAGCGAACTAGGAAATTTATACACACGAGGTCAGTGCAAAGATTTATCAGATTCCTTTGGAGGGAATGAGTCCTAGGTCTGCTCATAAATGAATTGCAGCCATTTTATTTGCATCTATCAGGAATCTGTTGCTCCCGCTGGAGGTCAGAGGAGGAGATTAAGTGTGGAAATGTAGATACGAAGAGTCTCTGGAACTGTAAATAGGTAGTACTTATGCAGACCCCGTCAGGGGAAAGGCTGAATTGCCAAGGATAATGCGCAACCACTGATGCCCATCGTGGGTTTATCTCTACCATGGAAGTGGATACATCAGGTGACCAAAGCCTGATAGCAGTAAGAAGTTAAGTGGTCAACTTCTCCCATGATCTAATTTATTCATATTCGGCTCACCAATAAAATCTGATTCTTTGGTTTTTCATGTAGCTTGTCTACACCCTTGCTATTCAGAATGTGGTCCACGGGCCAATAGCATTAGCATAACCTGGGAGCTTGTTAGAAATAAGGACTCTTGGGGCATCTGGGTGGCTCAGTCGGTTGAGTGTCTGACTCTTGATCTTGGCTCATGTCATTATCTCACAGTTTGTGATCTCAAGCTCTGTGTTGGGCTCTGTGCTGACCATGTGGAACCTGCTTAGGATTCCTCTCTCTTTCTTTTTCTGCCCTTCCTGGGCTCACACTCTATCCTTCTAAACAAATAAACTTAGAAAAAAATGCAGACTCCCAGGCTATACCCCATCAAGCCTGGCATGTAGGGTTCGCCTGACAATGTGGCATTTTGTTTTTCTCTGTCATATTCACTGAGGTTTCGTTGGGATGAGTTAGCATCCCTGAGTTTGATTGACTTCAAGATACTGATGGAGTAGTAGCTGAGCCTGTAAGGCTGAGAGCTGACGCAGGGCAGAGGAGAATTCACCAAGGGAATGTTACTGAACGGGTGGCCAGTGGGCCTTCAGGCGACCTGCCTTTGTGTCGTATGCTGTGGCTTCCCTTCAGCATTGACACCCACTACACCGTTGCCTCGGATAACCGTATGCAGATGTTTTCCATTCTGCACATGCACTACGTGCTGTCTCCTCCTTTATAACTGCCTGAGCTTACTTTCTCCATCTGCTCCGCAGCCAGCCAGGACTCAGCAATTCCTGAGAATCTTCATGATGGTGAAGAAAGGAGTCGAACTTGTTGAAATTCTATAGGGCACATTTGTCTATAGATTATTATTATTATTATTTTTAAATTACTTAAAGTTCATACTTTATTCAGACTTCCTTAGTTTTTACCTAGTGTCCTTTTTTTCTGTTCTAGGATCTCATCCAAGATACACATTACATTTTGTGTTCATCGCTCCTTAGGCTCCTCTTGGTGCAGTTTCTTAGACTTTCCTTGTTCTTAAAGTTTATTTTTTTATTACTTTTGACGGAGAGAGAGTGGGGAGAAGCAGATAGTGAGGATCCCAAGCAGGCTTCATGCTGTCAGCTCTGAGTCTGACATGGGGCTTGAACTCATGAATCGTGAGATCAAGATCTGAGCCGAAATCAAGAGTCAGATGCTCAACTGACTAAGCCACCTAGGTGCCCCAGACTTTACTTGGTTTAGATGACCTTGAAAGTTTTGAGCACTATCAGGTATTTAAAAAAATTTTTTTAATGTTTATTTATTTGTGAGACAGCACAAGCAGGGGAGGGGCAGAGAGAGAGGGAGACACAGAAGCGGAAGCAGACTCCAGGCTCTGAGCTATCAGCACAGAGCCTGATGTGGGTCTCGAACTCACAGACCTCGAGTTCATGACCTGAGCCAAAGTCGGATGTTTAATTGACTGAGCCACCCAGGTGTTCCAAAGGCTATCAGGTATTTTTACATCACCCCTCAATTGGGATTTGGGGTTTGTTGGATATTTTTCTCATAAATCAACTGGCATTAGGGGTTTTTAGGAGGATGACCACGGAAGTAAAGAGTCATTCTTATCATATCCTATTAAGGTTGCATCAGATCAACATGGCTTTTCACTGTTGGTGTGGGCCTTGGTTGCCAGGCTGAGGTAGTGTTTGTGAGGTTTCTCCACTTGAAAGTTACTCTGTTCTTCCCCTTTCCCTAAGGTACTCTTTGAAGGAAGTTACTATGCATTGTCCACACTTAAGGACTGTGGGGTCATGATCCATTTCCTCGAGGGCAGAGTATCTACCTCAATTATCTAGAATTCTTCTGTATGGGAGATTGGACTAGTCTCCATTGTTTATTCATTCGGCCATTTATTTCTATCTGTATGAACTCATGAGTGACTATTTTATGCTTTGTGCTAGAATCTAGTACTGCTTTCTTTTGTTTTTCAAATTATAGATTTTTTTAAGTTTGCTTATTTTTCAGAGAGGTGGGGGGAGAGAGAGAGAATCCCAAGCAGGTTCTGCACTAGTGGGGCTTGAACCCACAAATTGCGAGATCATGACCTGAGCCGAAATCAAGAGTTGGATGCTTAACCGACTGAGCCAGCTAGGTGCCCCCCAAATTATAGATTTTTTTTTAAAAACCCAACTCTAGGGGCACCTGGGCGGCTCAGTTGGTTAAGCATCCAACTTTGGCTCAGATTATGATCCTGTGGTTCACAAGTTTGAGTTCTGCATTGGTCTCTGTGCTTACAGCTCAGAGCCTGGATCCTGCTTCGGATTCTGTGTCTCCCTCTCTCTGCCCCTCCCCCACTCATGTGCGCACACGTGCTCGCTCTCTGTCTCAAAAATGAATAAACATTAAAAAATTTTAAAAAAATAAATGAAAGTCAACTCTACTGCCTGACATGGGGTTCACACTCATGACCCTGAGATCAAGAGTTGCATGCTTTACCAACTGAGCCAGCCAAGTGCTATATATATTTTTTTAATGTCCATCTGAAACATAAGGTTTTGCCATTGACATTTGCCTGCATACAAAGGAGATAACTGGTAACTGGTCTGATTTCAGTGGGGCTGAACACCAATCCAAAAATTGGTGCCATTTGAAAAACTTAAGTTACCCTCATATTGTTTGCTGGAGCGGCCACGACAGAGTTCCGCAGAGGGGCAGCTTAAACAACAGAAATTTATCTTCTCAGTCTGGGAAGCTAGAAGTCTGAAATTAAAGTGTTAGCAGGGTTGATTTCTTTTGGAAGGCTCTCTCCTCCGTCCACGGGTGGCCATCTTCTTCCTGTGTCACTGCATGGTCTTTTCTCTGTACATAGGTATGCCTTAATCTCATCTGATAAGGGCACTAGTCATATTCGATTAGGGCCCAACCTAATGACCTCATTTCAACTTAGTTACCTTTTTGAGGATCCTGTCTTCAAACGTCACATTCGAGGTACTGGGGGTTAAGACACCAACATATGAATTGGGGGTAGGAGGACACAATTCAGCTTTAATACTCCTTAAAGGGGTCTCAGATAGATACACATTTTCTCCAGATCACTACCTAGAAGGGGCATCTCTGTTTATGCTCTTCAGTTTGTCATACTAGCACCACCACTATTGCCGTGAGGCAATAGCATCTGTCCTCTAGGATGGTTTGAAAAATTGGCAGTTGGGGGTGGGGGATTCAGAATCCGCTGGCTTGCAATGAGGATGCTATGATATGGGATCCTAAGCTATGGGCAACATGAGGCCACAGGAGGCCTGGGTGGTTATGGGATGAGAGAAGGTCAGGGCAAGCTGCATAAAGTAGGTAGTGAGACACTAAAATAGGAAGTTTGCGGTGACCTACTTTCTGTGCAACATGGTCCTGACCATTATCGAAAAACAACTTGCTTTAGCTCCTCGATCACACACAAAGTCTATAAGAATGGCCTCAGGGTCAATTGAAGAAATTTGGGTGATTTATATTTCCAGAGTGACTACCTCTTTGTATACCTGCTATTCAATGTGATGGAGAAGAGTCTCGGTGTCTATTCTTAGCCGAGGCTTAGGTTGAAAAAGACCTGGCTTGATGTGTACCTTACCCTGAAGGGGTATGGGTATTGTGCACTGAATATATGTCCCTTGATCTTAAACCCAGTCTCTGAAGCTAACTGAGTCCATCGTGACATTTCAGACAACAGACCCTGGTAGTGCTTGTGGTTTGGCAATCTTCGGTGGATTCAACCATGGTGGAAGATATTGGTGCTGAATGTTTGAACTTCCTGTTTCCTGTCACTTTCGTCTTCTGAGGCCAATAACAATCTGGGACACCATAGAACAATGAGGTTGATTCAAACAAAAGGGAGCAAGATGAAATGGAGGGAGCCTGAGCTGAGTTCTTATTCATCTGTGGCAGAGACTACAAGTTGCCTTCCCAAATTCCATTTTCAATTTCTTTTTTAGCAACAGAACCTTAGTCTTTAACTAACTTGGATTTAAATAAAAGTAAAAAATAAAAGCCTTTAGTCCTGTTAAAAACTACACTTGGGGCACCAGAGTGGCTCAGCTGGTTGGGCATCTGTTTTCGGCTCAGGTCGTGATCTCACAATTGTGAGTTCAAGCCCCACGTCTGGCTCTGTGCTGACAGCTAGCTCAGAGCCTGGAGCCTGCTTTGGATTCTGTGTCTCCCTCTCTCTCTGCCCTTCCCCTAGTCACACTCTGTCTCTCTGTCTCTCTGTCTCTCTCAAAAATAAGCATAAAAAAATAACAAAGTATGCTTCCCTGCCTCCATTGCAGCCAAGTGTGGCCACGTGATGATGTTCCTGCCAATAGAGTGTAAGTAGAAATTTCCAGAAAGGTTATTCAAAAGGAGGGGCACACATTCTTTTGCTCTTTCTCCTTCCCTCTCCCTTCTAGTCTTGAATGTGATGGCCGGAGTTCCAGCGGCCATTTTGGACCAGGAAGTGATCTTGAAAGCAGAAGCCCAACACGGAATTGTAGAGCAAGAAGACAGAGTGAGCTCAAGCCCTGGAGAACTCCAGGAGCTGTTACACATGCACTGCTATGGGCAGACATTCAAAACGATCATTTTTAATATAAAAAAAAAAACCCACTGCTGTCTTAAGATATTGTTATTTTTTTTCTTTTATATGCTGTTAAACCTAATTCTTTTAAAAAATATTTATTTATTTTTGGTTAAGTGCAAATGGAGCAGGGGCAGAGAGAGGGGGACAGAGGATCTGAAGCAGGCTCTGTGCTGACAGACTGACAGCAGCGAGCCCGGTGTGGGGCTTGAACTCACAAAGTGCGTGAGATGATGACTTGAGCTGAAGTCGGATGCTCCAGGTGCCCCAAACCTTATTCTAAATGAAGTTTGGGTACCCATTAAAATTGTCTAGGGGATCTATTTAGATATACTACTGCCTGGGCCCTCTCCTCCAAGATTCTGATTTTATGGTTTGGCAAAAAAGACAGACAAGTGTTGTTCTTCAAAAGCACCCTTAGGTGATTCTAATGTGATGTGGGTTGAGAACCCCTGGCTTCACTTACACTCTGTCTCTCTAAGTAACTACTGTGTTTGAACAATTGTGATTTCTTTTTTTTAATGTTTATTTAATTTTGAGAGAGAGGGCATGAGGTGGGGAGAGGTAGAGAGGGGGACAGAGGATCCAAGCCTGATGTGGGGCTCAAACTCACAAACTGTGAGATCTTGACCTGAGCCGAAGCCAGACACTCTACCAACTGAGCCACCCAGGTGCCCCAAGAATTGTGATTTCTGATATCACTGGGGCACTTGTTCTATTTCTGCAGCTCTGTCAGGGAGAGGAACAAAGCTGGGGATAATCTAAAAGAGAACTAGTTTGAAACAGTTTTGGGGACCGGAATGATAATGCAGATACAACATACTTTGAGAACCTGTAAAGCATTATCACAATGACCATATCTATGATGGCTACACAATGTGCCTTTATTTCTGAGGAAAGAACGAAACTAAAGCCCTCCACACTTCCCTTCCCTTTACCAAATTTAACCATACTTCTCCTGGAGATTATGAGGAATTTAGCAACAGAGTGCAGGGAGGTAAATACATTCCTTTAAAGCTGAGCTGGATTGAGGGAGAACAAGAGCAGCTTTAGATTTTTATTTTCCATTAATACTATTGATGCTTAGGTCTCTGAGGGGAATTAATGGGGATAAAATCCCTACCTAATTTCTCAGAATATCAATTTCACCTATTTGACAATGAACCCTCCCTTCTCTATAGTGTTCTTTTAGTTCCAATTCTTTTTTCAAGGTCATAAGACAGCTAACCCCTAATTTTATTTCAGAATTCATGCTAAAAAGATTGTGACTTGTAGATCACTGTCTAATAGTCCTGAATTTGTGTTTGTCAACAGCAAGATCAGTTTTTGTCTTGTGGTAAGAGAAGTTTCAGGGGTGAGTAGGATGTCAAAACTCCCCTTCCTCCCAGTTTCTTCTGGGTTATTCGCTATACATTTTCAACAAGAAATTCAGGAGTGAGAAGTGAATAACCAAGCAGTGTGTGTGATTGATTTGACTGAATGATGAAGAAAGTTAACATATTGTGTTTTATTATTTTTTTAAGTTTATTTTGAGAGAGAGAGAGAGAGAGAAACCACGACCAAGTGGGGGAGGGGCAGAGAGAGAGAGAGGGAGAGAGAGAATCCCAAGCAGGTTCTGTACTGTCAGCACAGAGCCTGATGTGGGGCTTAAACTCATGAATGGAGAGATCATGGCCTGAGCCCAAACCAAGAGTCAGACGCTTAACAAACTGAGCCCCACGGGTGCCCCTGTGTTTTATTCTTTTGATAGCAGTTTCCATCTGAGCATCTTAGTATTTTAGAAATAATGAGCAGTATATGACACATATGTGTTATTACATTTAAAAATAATCAGTAGGTTAGAAATGTACTGAGAAACAAAAGTGCCTTTGTGGGGACCATGGGATTTAGCACTGTAGGCCAAAGGAACCAGGACGAATTGTGACACCATGTGCACCATGTCTATACAGGCATGTAAGTCTTCGTGCAGTGGTCTGTGAACTAGCTCCTTTCAGCCATGGTCCCCCTGGAAAACTCTGTCTTAGACAATCGCCCATGAATGGGAAACCCTTTGTGAAAGTTCGGTGTTCAGAGGAAAAGTTTCAGCACATTGTTGTGTTGGGCAGGAACATAGGAGTTTGGACATATATAATGATAAAGGGATCATTCATCAAGAAGCTATAACAGTCATAAATATATATGCATTCAACATCAGAGCACCTAAATAAGTTTAGCAAATTCTAACAGATCTGAAGGAAGAAATAGACAAGAATACAATAATGGTAGAGGACTCCAATACCCCACGGTAGAATGGATAGATCAGTGAGACAGAAAATCAACAAGGAAATATTGTACTTAAACCATACTTTGGACCAAATGCACCTAACAAACATAAATAGGATATTTTTCCAACAGATGGAATGCATATTCTTCTCAAGTACACAGGGAACATCGTCCAGGATAGATCATCTGATAGGTCACACAATAAGTCTTAGCAAATTTGAGAAGATTGAAATCATACCAACTATCTTTTCCAACCACAATGGTATGAAACTAGAAATCAGTAACAGAAGGAAAGCTGGAACAAAGATGCAGAAATTAATGTATTTCTGAACACTGATGGGTAAAAAAAATTCAAAAGGAAAATAAAATATTAAAATGAAGGAAAATGGAAACATATCATACCCACACCTATAGGATGCAGCAAAAGCAGCTCTATGGGGGAGATTTATAGCAATCAGTGCCTTCAGTAAGAAAAAAGATCACAAAGGGGTGCCTGGGTGTCTCAGTTGGTCGAACTTCCAACTTTGAATCAGGTCATGATCTTGAGGTTAGTGAGTTTGAGCCCTGCGTCAGACACTGTGCTGACAGCTCAGAGCCTGGAACCTGCTTCAGATTCTGTGTCTCCCTCTCTCTTTGCCCCCCCTTCTTTCAAAAATAAATAT
Organism: Crocuta crocuta; assembly: GCF_008692635.1. Classification (NCBI taxonomy): domain Eukaryota; kingdom Metazoa; phylum Chordata; class Mammalia; order Carnivora; family Hyaenidae; genus Crocuta; species Crocuta crocuta. The sequence goes on from NW_027530974.1 coordinate 16,145,599, forward strand.
TAAAAATTAAAGAAAAAAGATCACAAATAAATGACTCAGTTTTATGCCTCAAGAAACCAGGAGGGAAAAGAAGGAACAGCCTAAGCTTGAAGTGAGCAAAAGGAAGAAGTAACAAAGATCAAAGCTGAAATAAATTAAATAGAAGCCAGAAAAAACACGAAAAGCATTAATAAAACTAAGAGCTGGTTCTTTGAAAGGGTAAATAAAATTGACAAACTTTTAACTAGACTAAGAGGAAAAGAAGACTCGGGACACCTGGATGGCTCAGTTGGTTCAGTGTCCAACTCTTGATCTTGGCTCAGGTCATGATCTCACAGTTTGTGAGTTTGAGCCCCACAATGGGCTCTGCATTGACAGTGTGGAGCCTACTTGGGATTCTGTCTCTCCCTCTCTCTGCCCCTACCTGACTTGCACTCTCTCACTCTCTGTCTCAAAATAAATAAACTTAACAAAAAAGAAAAAGCAGACTCATATAAATAAACTCAGGAATTAAAGAGAAGACATCGTAGCAGATAGCACGGACATTCAGAGGATCATAAGAGATTATTATGAAAAGTTATGGGCAAGCAAATTGGAAAACCTAGAAGAAATGGATAAATTCCTAGATACATACATTGTACCAAACTAAGTTATGAAGAAATTGAATGTCTGAACAGACCCATAAGGACATTGAATTAGTAATCAAAATCCTTCCAGCAAAGGAAAGTCCAAGATGAGAAGGTTTCACTGGAGAATTCTACCAAACATTTAAAGAGGAATTAACACCATTTCTTTTCAAACTTTTCCAAGAATTGAAGAAGAGTGAACACTCCCAAACTCATTTTTTAAAGATTTTATTTTTTTGTTTTTATTAAAAATTTTTAATGTTTATTTTTGAGAGGGGGGAGGGGCAGAGAGGGAGACAGAGAATCCAAAGCAGGCTCTAGGCTCTGAGCTGTCAGCATGGAGCCCGACACGGGTCTCCAACTCATGAATCGTGAGATCTTAAGACCTTAAGAGCTACACCAAACTGGGAAATGCCTTCGTGGCCAAAAACAAAACAAAACAAAACAAACAAAAAAAGGCAAACTATGGGAGAAGATATTTGCAAACTAGGTATTTGATATGAGCTCATACAAAACACAAAACACAAAAACCTAAAAACAGTCTGATTAAAAAATGGGCAGAGGAACTGAATAGACATTTCTCTAAAGATGTACAGATGGGCAACAGATATATGAAAAGGGGCTCAGCATCACTCATTGTCAGGGAAGTGCAAATCAGAACCATAGGGAGAGAGCACCTCACACCTGTTAGAAGTGCTGTCCTGACACAGACAAATAACACATGTTGGTGAGGATGTGGAGAAAAGGGAACCCTCGTGCACTATTGGTTAGAATGTAAATTGGTGCAGGCACTCTGGAAACAGTATGGAGTTTCCTCAAAAAATTAAAAATAGAACTACCATATAACTTAGAGATACCACTCTTTGGTACATATTGAAAGGAATGAAAACAGTATATCAAAGAGATATGTGCTCTGACACATTGACAGTTGCCAAGATATGGAAACAACTTCAGTGGCCCTTCATGGGTAAATGAGTAGAGGTGTGAGGTGTGTGGTGTGTGTGTGTACACACGCATATAATGAATGTGTGTTTAGGGGATCTAATATACAGTATGGTGATTATAGTTAATAATACTATATTATATACTTGAAAAATTTTAAGAGAGTAGACCTTTAATGTTCTTGCCATAAAAAAAAAGGAATGGTTATGTGAACTAGAGGAGGTGTTAGTTGAAGGTACCTGGTAATCATTTTTAGCAATATATAAGTGTATCAAATCAACACATTATGCACCTTGAACTTACACAATATTATATGTTAATGTACCTAATAAAGCTGGAAAAATTAAATATATTACTTTAGCAATATCAGTACATTAGCACTACATTTTGTACATAACAGTCTCTCCTCTTCAGACTGTTATTTTTGTAGTGAAATTGTCTTTTAGCAATTTATTTTAAATGTACGAATTTAACAATTTGTATTTGTAAACATATTTTAGCTAGCTATGTGTAAGCTGAATTATTCTAATGTAGTTCCGCTTTTATTAAAAGTGCTCTTGATATCTTATCCCCCAACAATCATTAGGTTTATCAGTAGACTAACTTTATAGTTCCTGAAAGATTATATTGTGTACTGTAATAAAAATACTGAATCATTATTTGCATATTTATGTATCTAATTGAATTTGTTCCTCCAGAGACTATCCAGTTATCCACACAAGCAAGCATTTGAATTATTAAGGGCTGAAAAAAATGTTTTCTTTCTGTTGTGGATCAATTTTGTTTTTACTTTGCATTGAATCATCATTTAGTTTTTCTTAAAAGGGCAAAAAATTTCAGCAGATCCATAAACTGGACCTGCACTCCAGGGCATTCCACATTCTTCAGAATGAGATCAGAAATAGAACAAAGAAATTATGTCATTAGCATTGCTTCTTACAGGCTCTACGAAAGGAATAAAAAAGAGTACGTATTCCTTTACCCTACACGAAAGCAGCAAACTCAGATTTAATTTGGGTTGAAAATATAAATAGGTAAGTTTGATCATTTATTGTTTGAGAGGCTTATTGACTTTTTATGGAAAAGTAACATATTGCTGACGTTCAAAGAGTCTCCATTTGAGCCAGGGTTTGTAATCACTTTCCTGATGAGAACCTGGAATCAAAGTGAAGACAGATGCGCGTGCCCCACCACAAAGTCTTACCTGGTGGTGAGAGTTTAAGGAACAGGTGCCCCTTCTTACCTAAGGCTAGTTCTACTCTTGGACGCACGTCCAGTCCCTTCCCATCTCCTCAGTAGCCTTGTTCTGTAATTTATCCTACACTCTCCAGGATCTTCTCTTTCACATTTGCTCTTGAACATGCATTAAAAAAAGTATTCGATGCATTCCACATGCCTCTCGAGGTACCAATTTAATCTCATCCTTACAATCAGATTTCTTGGCCATTCTATCTCCTTGCTACCTCCATTTCCTTACCTCCAGCTTACTTTCCAGCCTATTCCAAGCAGCATTCATTCCTTCCACTTTCTGAAACTTCTCTTGTTGAAGTCAATATTGACTTTTAATGTCACGGATCCAATGGACCCATCTGGTCTTTTCCTTGCTTCAGCTTTTACCCGCGTTTGATTCATAGTCTTCTCTTTGCTTCTCAGGACTTTCTCTTACTGTGGCTTTCATGTACTATGTTCACTTGGTCCCTTGGTTTTCCTCCTGCCTCTCTGGCTATTTCTTTTTTTATCCTTCACTATTTTTTTCTTTGTTATCTCTTTCTCCTTTATTCACTAGTGCCCCCAAGGGATTAGGTTCTAAGTCCTCTTCACCTCAAACTTGAATTACTCTGTAGATCAGACCCTAACCATCCATGGCTTCAATAAATAAGCAGATACTCCTAAATCAGTATTTTCATACACCTCTTGTCAAAGAGACTACTAGTTGTTTTCACTTGTATATCCCACCTTGAATTCAGTGTGTTTAAATATGAACTTCAGTTTATCCGCCCAATTGCACTTATCAGAAACATGAAAGTAAGCACTGAGTTCTTGAACTTCCATATTTCCAACATTCAACTGTCCCCTAATTCTTTCAATTCTATTTCTTTTTTTTTTTTAATGTTTATTTTTGAGGGAGAGAGAGAGTGAGAGTAGGGGAGGGGAAGAGATACAGGGAGACACAGAATCCAAAGCAGGCTCCAGGCTTCAAGCTGTCAGCACGGAGCCCAATGTGGGGCTCGAACTCATGAACTGAACCATGAGATCATGACCTGAGCCAAAGTCAGATGCTTAGCCAACTGAGCCACCCAGGCACCTCAGTCAATTGTATTTCTTAATAATGGTGAAGCTGTTTACTTTTCTCCAACCTCATTGCTACCCTCAGTCTCATTTCTCACCTGAACTACTGAAACAGATTCTTACCTAGAAGCAGCTGTATTAAATTTTGCTTCTGTTCAGCCTATTTCTACATTGCAGTTGGGGTGATATTTAAAACATAAAGATCTGGCAAGGTGAAGCTGTTTGCAAAGTCTTCCCATGGGTTTATAGTTCAGTGCTCAACCCTACAGATTCCTTCTTGATCATCTGGTCAACCTCTTTAGCTAATCTCAGAGCACTCTTCCTCAGCTTCTCTATAATCCAGCCCCATTGAATAATCCTGTACATTCTTCAAATGCACCATGCTTTTCTGCCCTCTTCCCTTTAAACATGTGGTTTTCTCTGCCTTGAAACACTTTTCCATTTTATAACTCTATTTACTTTAGTATTTATTTCCTGACTCTTATTTATTTGGTCTCAGCTTAAATGTCATTTCCATAGGGAGGTCTCTCCTCACCCCATGGACCAGTATCTCAACTGTTGGCTCCACAATAGAATTACCTGGGGACATGTTAAAATATCAGTGATTCGCTTAAACTGTGCTGGGATAGAGTGTGAATCAGAATTACCTAGAGGTCTTGTTAAAACCACTGGGTAGCTCTGATGCTGCTGTATGAGAACCACACTTGGAAACCATTGCTCTAGACTGGACTAAATTTGGGCTCCAGCCAAGTGCTTCTGTAGTATCTGTGCATCTCTTAGCATGGAACTCAAACATTTTATTGTTTTCACTTTTAAAAATTATCTTTTCTGCTAGAAAGGAAAGACAATTCTTTTTTTGTGAAATCAAGCACCCTGGCTTTCTTGTTCACCTTTGTATCCCTAGGGTCTATCTCTGTGCCTGGCACACAAGGATTTATTCAATATTTGTTGAATGGATGAATAAAAGGCTATGTTTGAGAGAGAAGATGGTATCTAGATTATCTATGACTCAAGGTAGTAATAATACAGAGATAAAGCTGAAGTTTTCTCTCTATTATCTATCTTTAACTTGATTCTAGTTTGTTTTTGGTTTTAATCCAAAATCTTACCCAGGGCAGTGCCTTGAGGTGTCTATATTCTAATTCTCCTTTTTAAAAAAAGCTTATTTATTTATTTTGAGAGGGGGACAGAGAGAGTGGGAGGGGCAAGAGAGAAGGAGAGAGAGAGAGAATCCCAGGCAGGCTCTGCACTGTCAGCATAGAGCCTGATGCAGGGCTCGAACTCACGAACGAGATCATGACCTGAGCCAAAACCAAGAGTCAGGTGCATAATCAACTGAGGCACCCAGGTGCCCTTATTCGAATTCTCCTTCTTATTTCTACCACTACATTACCTTCAACAGAGATAAGAAAAAATAAGTGAATATACTTTGGCTGATTGGGGTGCAAGACAGTTTCATGAAAATCTGACAATTGTGCTATGTACATGTGTGTACTCACATGTTTGTGTGAATGGTGGTATATAATTTACAAATGACTTAGAGTAGAAGAGAAAGAAGACCAGAAATTCTGCATTGGGTAGAGAGAGCTACACTGCCAAAAATTTAATTCTTTAGTATTGACCAAGTAGAGACTTTCTTCAGCATCAGTAGGGTTGTAGAAATGATGTTTTGGGGAATGTTCTGAACCAGATTAAAATCATTTTACTGCTTGCACACTATCTTGAATTTTATTTTTTTAAGCTTATTTATTTTGAGAGAGAGAGAGAGAAAGAGTACAAGAGCAGAGGAAGATCAGAGGGAGAGGAAGAAAGAGAATCTTAAACAGCCTCCATGCCCAGTGAGTATGGAGCTTGACTCTAGGCTGTATCCCATGACTACGAGATCTCGACCAGAGTCAATATCAAGGGTTGGCTGTTTAACTGACTGAACTAGCAAGGCGCCTTGAACTATCTTGAATTTTCTGGTTCTTGAGTCAAAGATAAGCACAAATCCTAATTTGTATTTGTAAGATACCATATACTTATTTATTTGCCATTTATTGAATATTTGCTATATGAAGCATAACCCTAGAAATGAAAGCCACTTTCTCTCCTCAGTCACAGTTTAGGATGAGACACATGCCAGTAAGTCAGTGTGTAAAATATGGTGGAATAAGTGTGGTGGTAGAGTATGTAACAACTACCTTGGAATATGCAAGTCCCCCTCCCAGATAAGTGGGGACCTGCTCTATTTCATTTCAGTTAGGATATTAGTGTGGGAGTTGTGGCGGGAGAGTGCTTAATACAGGTCATCTCTCGTTTGTGGGGGTATACCTAGGGATACATGCTGACTTCTTACATGCAGACTTGTTTAAAGAAATTCCACATAAAAAGGTTTACTGGATTGTTTAATTTTTAGGGATTCATGCACGAGATTCACAAAACCGTGCACACTAGGCAATGTGCAACATTTTATAGATGTACATGAATCTTCTGAAGGGAGAGCTCACAGATTTATCATACTCTCAAAAGGATCTGTGATTTCTACAGGGATTAGAAGCATTTCTCTATCATGTAAGCTGATGGAGAAGATGAATTGATAAAGAAGAGATCCTCTGGGGGTGCCTGGCTGGCTCAGTGGGTAGAGTGTGCGACTGTTGATCTCAGGGTCATGAGTTCCAGCCTAATGTTGGGTGGAGAGCTTACTTAAAATTAAAAAAAAAATGTTCCTGTGGTTAAGAGTTGCTAGAGGGATTTCCCCATAAATATAGTTGTTATCTGTAACAGATGATACATTAAAAAGTCTTCTAAAATCAAGCCATACCTTGCATACACTGGAGTATCTCAGTAAAAAACAAACAAACAAAAAACCTTGGGTTGAATTATTTTGTAAACTAAAAAATTTAAGGAAAACATTTTTCTGTATTCGGAGGTTCTATATATAGCCTTCCTATTGAGATATCCATGGTGATACCATTACGGCCACCATGATTACTGTTCCAAGGAATTTCAAGAGTTATCATTTCATTTGTATTTATCACGTGCCAGAGGCTCTAGATACTTTTTAAAAATGTTTTATTTCTTTATTTTTGAGAGGGAGAGAGAGAGAAAGAGAGACAGAGAGAACACAAGTGGCTGAGGGTCAGAGGGAGAGGGAGACACAGAATCTGAAGCAGGCTCCAGTCTCTGAGCTGTCAGCACAGAGCCTGATGCCTGGCTTAAACCCACGAACCATGATGAGATCATGACCTGAGCTAAAGTCGGACCCTTAACTGACTGAGCCACCCAGGCGATAGATATGTTTTTCTGATTTTCACAACTACACATGGCAGTCATTATCTGCATTTTATAGGTGAGGAGATCAAGGTTCAACAAGGTTAGGAAATGAAGAGACAGCCTGTATTTAGTAGAGCCAACATTTGAACCCAGCATTGGCAGATTCAAAAGTCTGTGTTCTTTTCATAGCATGATACTGACCTACTTTGTGGTAATGTGGTTTAATCAAGGTGTTCTGATTTAAAATAACTGAAATAAATTTGAACTAGCTTTAACAAAAGCAGAGAATTTGCTATAAGGACCAGGAGTGTCTTGAGGAATTCAAAGATAGGAATGCAGGTGGCTTCTGGAAGGAACTGGAACTGAGAACTAGAAAGCCGTCATTCTTTCTCTGACTCTTATCTTACCTCCTCTCTTGCATGCCTCCTTTATTGTGCTTTCTCTAGATTTTTCTGCAGCTCATATAGGTGATAGAACATGGCTGCTGCACAGCCTCAACCAAGCACAGAGATTAGCTGTCTCTAAATCCAAATTCCTGGTAGAGAGAATCTGATTGACTCCATTGCAGATAGACATCTTTTCTGGGTCCAATCAGCTTTTGCCAAGGAGGCAGAATTACATCGTTCAAACATGGCTGCTTGGGATTTGAAGGCAACATCCTTTATTGGTAGGAATGTTTGGCTCTTGTCTTCTCTCACTCATCTGGTTTGACTATAGCCCATTCTAGGTACTCTAACTATTACATGGAGAAGTCTAAGGGGCCTTCTACCCAGGGTTTGACCCATGGTTATAGCTCTTTGAAGAGAAAACAAGTCTATGACAGACTTGGCTGATATGTTGTTGTGTCCGTGATTTTCCCCTTTTGAAGTACATCATGTCATCATTGTTCCTTCAGTCTTGTTCCTTATAGCCTAATTGCCTTTACACACACACACACTCACATAGCAGTACACTTATGGTATCTGCTCAGAAGAAGCCACCTGCCACCTTGGAGATCAACTTTTGCCCTGGGCTACAGTAGCAGCAAACCACTGACTTTCTTTGCCAGTATAAAGTGAATAAAACCCTCTTCCAACCTGTTGTCCTTACTCTCTCTTTAAGATAATGTTGAGAGCCTTTCCCCTTTAGTCACTACCTATCTAGAAATGGGTCTAGTTACTTTCACTGGGCAAAGTGGGAAGAATAAATTCACCTGGGACGTGTAGGGACAAATGGTCACCAGCTCCTTTCTCAGTTGAAGCCGTTTCTAAGGAAAAGGGTCAAATAGCATCACCCGGTTATAGATACATATACTTTCTATATTCTTCTGCAGTTGTAAGGAGAAAGAAGCTCAAGGGGAAAAAGTTATTTTTATATTTTTTTGGTAGGTGACCCAAACTAATGAATATTAAGTGTTCCAAAAGTTTGTTTGTGGGCCAGTTGTTCAGAACTTGGAACTCATTTTACTATGGAAACGACATTATACTTGGTAGTTTACGTTTCTAACCATACCGTAAATGATCATTTGGTCTACAAGGTAGCTGAAATGCTAATTATCACCTTGTAATTTACTTGCTCTTAAAATTGGGGTCTGGAATCTTTGGTGTCTAAAGCCTTGACTTCATTAGCTTCCTGAATACTACTAGTTCCCCTGAACTTCTCTAAAGTTCAATTCTCTGGAACCTTCGTTTTCTCTTCCTCTAAAGGAGGTAGAGAGAAGCCATGGAGGCCTGTAGGTGAGTGATGGGTGTGGGCCCCAGGCATTGAAAGACGCAGGTGCACTAAGTTTCACAAAAGGAAGGATATGAGTATAGAGAATAGTGAGTTTAATGTCCTTAGTGACTCCCCCCAAAAGGATAAGAGTCTGGGGACTAAGACGCAGGAGAGAAGAGTGACTGGCTGCTACATTTGCTAAATAGGTATTGTTATGAGTGCCTGCATGTAAAATATTTATTAGTTTTTTCTTTCTTGCATGTAGTTCTTCCCCCCCACCCCCCGACCAGCCTGCAGAAAATTAATAATGAACTTGACAGCATTCTGCATTTGTTTCCTGGAATCCCTGAACTTAACCTTTCTGGGATGAGGCATCACGACCGCACAGAAGCCGGACAGATAACAGGAAGGCCTCTACTTGTTGTGTAATCACAACTTGCCCTCGTGTGGATCCTGCATAAGTGTTTTTAGTAGATGATTTCATCCCCTTCTCTGACTTGGACCCAGACAACTTTACATTCTCAGCAAACAGACCGACAACAAGGTTGAAATAGGATCTTGTACCGAAATAGTCTTTGACTCACACACTTTGACTGTTCACTCTTCCAGGAAACCTGCCTCTTCCTTCTGACAGGAGGCCAGTGCTGACAGTTAACGTACTGAGGGTTGTTGCACTCTCTTCCCAGCGTATGTTTGATATTTTTCTTCCCGGTGAAGATGGGGTTCCGCAGAGAGAGGAACATTGTCTGGTTTGTTTGGGCAAAACGCCTGGCCTTTTGCCCTGAGCAGATGTTTAAAAATAGAATCAAAATGTTTTATACTGAGTTTCTATTTTTGTTTTCCTTACAAAAAAGTTCCTGATATGAGAACAAGGGGACTCGATTCCACCTATAACTTTGTTTCGGGAGGCAGGAGCACTCTACGAGAGAGTCACTTGACCTGGTTATTAGGTGCTAGTCTGTGTTGGGCCAGTAACTGCCTGTTTGACCCCAAGGAAGTCTGTTCATTTTTCAGTGCTCAGTCTCCTCATCTATGAGAAGGGAATGATAGAAACAACTAAAAAGGTATCGTGAGCGTTCCATGGGATGATGTTCGTGAGGGCGTCAGATGCGGTAACATTGCGGTAGTAACAGGTTCTGATTTGTTTTCAGAGTTTGGAGTATCCTTCCTCTGTAACCAGTTTATTAATGAGCAGGCAGTAATTCTCTTGAAGATTTGTTTGTTCTAAACCTGGAGGATTGTACTCAGTGCCTTTAACTCAGTCATTGCAGGAAAGGTGTACATTGTCCGTGCCTTTGTCATTTCCGCCCCTCATTTGAATTTCTGAACGCAGTATAAAATAAGGCACTGTATAATCCGGGCACGGTGTAGATCACAGTGTCCGCAACCTGCCTGTTGGGAGCATTTATTGTTATGTTTTTGGATGAGAGGCCTGAGTTGATGTGATATCAGTGGAACATCTTGACTGGTCTGAATGTCGAACAGAAATAATTAGCATGAAACGGACAGACAGCCACTCAAGTTTATCATGTTCTTTTGAGTTCTGATTTCTACTTCCCCGTCTCTGATTTTAGTAGCTGCAGGTAGTAGGTACCACAACATCCTGTACGAGTATGAATAAAAAATTAAAGGTTGGAAAGATTGGAAGTGCTTTCTTTAGTTTTTCAGAATTTATGTAACAACAACATAAAACGGGTGACTCTGAAAAGTTTTGTCTTCTGTTGATCAAAGAGGATACAATGTGGGATTGGTGTTTTCCCATGTAACCTTTGAGGAGAACTTCAGCCTTTATGTTTGCAGATTAGGTCATAGGAAAGGAAGACAACTTGACAGAGGACCCCTAGTCCCAGTCGAATGATCTAGGGTCTTTGCACCAAAGTTTCTATCGTTTGTCTTGTTCTCTCTCCCCTTTACACGGGCAGTGTGTGTGTGTGTGTGTGTGTGTGTGTGTGTGTGAAGGGGTCTTCCATCCTCACACTGTTCCTTGGTCGGCTGTGTTACTGTCTCACACAACTGCACTATTTATCTTTATTCATTGCTGCTTCTCAGGGCAGTCATAAAATCGCCTTTTTGTCTTCAGAGAAAATCTGAAAGTTTTAACATATTACTAATGAGCCTCAATGGGTTTAAGAAAGCACTGGTGCGTGTGAATAACAATTGGGAATAAAGGTAGAGGTGACTTCATATGATGATCATCTGCTTTTATTGTTTCTTGGGAAGTTTATAAAGGTTTATATATGAGTCATTTTAAAGGTTTTTTTGTTTTTTTGGTTTTTGGTTTTTTTTAGTGGCATGCCTTGGCTAGAGAAATTTGTTCTGCCATCAGTAAAGCTTATCTGCTATCCATCTCTCTCTTTTCCCTTGTGCAGTTCCTTTTGCCCAGCACCCCCTCTCTGTTGGCTCCCCCCACTTCTGCCCTGGCACCCTAGATTCTGCAGGGCGGGGTTCACAAGGCTGCCTTCCTGGATCCAGATGGCACAGCACTGGGGCACTGCCCTGCCTGGTATACGTGTCTGACTTCTCCTACGCTGCGTGTTCTGTTTATTTTTGTGTTCCCAGCACCTAATAAAGATCCCCGGAGACAATAGGAGCTAAATAAATGTTTGCCGAATGAGTTGCTTCATTCAGGGTACGAGCACTGTATGTACTAAGGATGGAATACCAGAGGAAACCCCGTCTCCTTATGGGGGAGGAAGCAAGCGGAAATGGAGAGGGTGTGTCCCAGAAAAGTTACACCTTGAGTCACATTTTGGGCACAGAGGAACTGTTCATCAGGTGGGGGTGGGTGCGGGAAATGGGCACACAGAGAGCCAGAGGAATTAGTGAATGTGATATTTGGAGCCCTTGAAAATACTTTTATGTGGCTGGGACATAGACGCAGAGTGAGAAGGGAAGAAGATGCATCTGAAAAGGTAGGCAGGCTGCACGTTCCTTTGATTTTGTGCCCAATAAAAAAAATCACTTAGGTTATTGGCCAGAATTACCTATGTGATGCACTAATTGATGGTAGGATACTAGCTGGGATTGGATCTCATAAGTCATTGGATTAGGTGAGTTATTTAATTTTATGTAACGATTACTTCAGAGTAAATGGGTGGCTATGTTGGTCTGTTTTTGAAAGGAAAGCTTGTAGAAATCACAAGCTGAGATCTTACAAGTTTTAGGGGATTCTACCCGACAAAATATTGGAGTCATCATTTAACCCTAAGTAGTCTATATCACAAGATAACTTTATATCTGAATCTATATTTTAGCAAGCCTTTTCTGATACATAGCTACTAATCATTTAAAAATGTGATTAAACAGGGGCTTCTGGGTGGCTCAGCCGGTTAAGCGTCTGACTCTTGATTTTGGCTCAGGTCATCATCTCATGGTTCGTGAATTCGAGCTCTGAGTCCGGCTCCATGCTGCCAGTGCAGGGCCTGCTTAGGGTTTTCTCTCTCCACACTGCCTACCCCCCAAATAAAGAAATAAACTTAAAAAAATGTAAGGGCGCCTGGGTGGCTCAGTTGGTTAGGCATCAGACTCTTGGTTTCCGCTCAGGACATGATCTCACAGTTTGTGAGTTCAAGCCCTGCGTTGGGCTCTGTGCTGACAGTGCAAAGCCTGCTTTGGATTCTCTCTTTCTCTCCCTTGCTCTCTGCCCCTCCCCTCTTTGTACTCTCTCTCTCTTTCTCTCAAAATGTATAAACTTAAAAGAAATGTTAAAAAGTATGATTAAACTTAGACATTTTTCTATAATGACTATTTCTATGAAGATGCAAAAGATAATAGGGGTAGCTTAGTTGGTTAAGTGTCTGACTTCAGCTCAGGTCATGGTCTCAGTGGTTGGTGAGTTCAAGCCCTGCATCAGGCTGTGTGCTAACCACTCAGAGCCTGGAGCCCTCTTCGAATTCTGTGTCTCCCTCTCTCTCACTGCCCCTCCCCTGCTCATGCTCTCTCTCTCTCTTAAAAATAAACATTAAACATTTTTAAAAAGATAATATATGCAAGATATTTAGTACAAAGTAGCTTCCCTGGCACACGGTAGGTGCTCAACAGTATAATGGGTATCCCCCCCCAATGGTGCCAGACCTGAGGAAACTTCCACTTTATCTGTATGAACTTTGGGGAGAAACTGTAAAAAAACAAAAAACACCCTGTCTCCAAGTGTATGTCTGTTGAAATATCCGCTAATTCTTTGGTGAGAGTTTGGAATTTCCTTGGTGACCTTAAACAAGATTTCCTCTATTCCGTGTGTTCATTGTATGAGTCTTCGATGACCAGGGCTGATCTGATGTGAGCACAGATGCTTCAAAGCCTTGGCGGGACTACCTGTTTGAGCAGTTGGTTACAGTTAAAAATAGTTCTAGCCCCTTGTATGTACCCTAAGGTTTCCGTGAATCATGCTGAGGCCCTCTTGACGTGCACGAATATGTTTTCCTCCTGGATTAGTAGGTGAGCAGCAGTTTGCCTGGTGTCTCCCAGTGCCTACGTATGCTGGGGAGGAGTTGAGATGCCAGGTTGGAAAACAAAAACTTTAACTAGAAGTTTGCTGGGCACCATCCAGGAGCATGGCATGCCTTTGGTTTGTTTTGATTAAATTCCAAGGTGATACAATCATCTGGCTGTTAAAAATAATTAATTGCCTTGTTTTCTACTTAGAGGTGTAGTGGTTCCAGATTTGCAAGTTGGAATGGTTTTGCAGTGGGACCCTGGGGCACGACCATTGTTACTGGGATTTAGACTTTAGATGAGTAGGGCAGGCTACCAGGGCGCATCACCAAGACACAATTAAGGGAGCATTTCTTTGGAGATGTGCGATTTTTCAAGCCCTCATTACTAGAATTAGTAGACTTATTAACTCACTTGGACAAAAACAAAGCAAAATCATACCAAATATAAAAGGTAGATTATTTTTTTTAATGTTTTTATTTATTTCTAGGAGAGAGAGAGACAGCGTGAGCAGGGGAGGGTCAGAGAGAGAGGGAGTCACAGACTGAAACAGGCTCCAGGCTCCGAGCTGGCAGTCAGCACAGAGCCCGACGCGGGGCTCGAACCCACGAACCGCGAGATCATGACCTAAGCGAAAGTCAGACACATAACTGACTAAGCCACCCAGGCGCCCCTAAAAGGTAGATTTTTAAGATCGCATTCCTTAATTATAATTCAGTTAAATTGGAAAATAATAATAAAGATACGNGGATGCCTCGGTGGCTCCGTTGGCTGAGCCTCCGACTTTTGATTTCGGCTCCGGTCGTGATCATACGGTGGTTGGATGGAGCCCTGCATCAGGCTCTGTGCTGGGTGTGGGACCTGCTTAAGATTCTCTCTCTCCCTCTTCCACTGCCGCTCCCCCACTCATTCTCCCTCTTGCTCTCTCAAAAACAAAACAAAACTAAGAAATGGCAATTCTTTAGAAAGCAGTAACAATTATACTTGTATACTCAATTTTTAGGGCATACCCAAAAATTTAGTCAAAGGAAAACTTAAAACAGTAATATATATACAATATCTATTATATATATATTTTTATGAGGAAAAGACTGACAGGACATGCGGGTGGCTCAGTTGGTTAAGTGACCAACTCTTGCTTTCAGCTCACGTCATGATCTCACAGTTCATGAGTTCAAGCCCTGCGTCAGGCTCTGCACTGACTGCCTGAAATTCTCTCTCTCCCTCTCTGCCCCTTCCTGGCTCTCACATGTGCTTTCTTTCTCAAAATAAATAAACTTAAAAAAAAAAAAGAGACTGATGAAACCCCTGCTTCCCTCAAAAAGAAAAAAAAAAAGGGAGGGCGCCTTAGTCGGTTAAGCATCCGACTTTGGCTGAGGTCATGACCTCACAGTTTGTGTTTGAGCCCTGCGTCAGGCTCTGTGTGGACAGCTCAGAGACTGGAGCCTGTTTCAGTTCTGTGTCTCCCTCTCTCTCCGACCCTGTCCTACTCACGCTGTCTCTCTTTCTCATAAATAAACATTTTCTAAAAAGAAATAAATAGTTTTAAAAAAATAAAAAAAGAGGTACTGATGAAATTAAAAGTTGATAGTAATGGAATAGAAAAAGAGCAGAAATGCTAAATAAAACAAAAAATTGGAAAAAGTAAAAATATACAGATTAGTAACGAGGCAACAGACAGAACCACAGTGACAGGAGAGTCAGAAAGAATTATGAGAAATACACGTGGAAACTGTGCAGAGCTCTATAGAAACAAATTTGAAAATATAGAAGAAATGGGCAATTTTGGAAGTAACACAGAAGTGACCAAAATTGACTCGTGTAGAAAATTCAAACAGATCAACAGAAGTCTCAGTTGGTACCTGCCCGGCCTGTCCCATCTGGCTTTGGTCCTGGACTTTATTATTTTCACACGCACTAAAATAAGATGGGGGCAGTGGTCCTCGACCTCATGATACCAGGTTTTCGCGTGGTCTCTGTAGTGCATGTTGTAAAGAGTGTTTTACTTTAACACATGCTTAGGTAGAACTCTGTTTCCCCACAGTTCTCTCCAAATGCAAGTTAACTTACAGCTCCCTTTAAGGGGCAGCGTGCAGAACGCTTGCTAATAAGATGAAACATGTTTCTACATTGGTGGCTAAGGACAACTAACTCATCCTGGTCCTGCGGCTGCTGGGAAAGGTACTCAAGGCTGCTGGCCCCGCCAGCTACAGTGTACAAGTCAGTACCGCCATCCCCTCTCCCCTGCCCTTGTGGCCTGCAAGAGCATGAAGCTGCGGGTTGACCCTGGGTTTGGCCAGTGTGAAGTGTGGGAAGTCTGAATGTTCTCTGTGCGGTGGTTTTGTCATTTTTGTGTGGTGTAAACCGATAACTATCTATTTTATTGTTTACTGACTTGAAAGTTTACTTTGGAAGAATCCCCCTTCGCAGAAAATGAGCTAAAGAAGTGCAACGTTTAATGAAAAGTTGAGTACTGAGTTTCTGTTTCTTAAGAAAGATAGGGATGAATGTGTATAATTCACACATCAACTGAAGCAACTTCTGTATCTACTTTAAAAATGTGCATTATTATTACTTTTTAAATTATTTATTTTGAGAGTGAGTGAGTGAGCTTCAGCAGAGGAGGGATGGGGGGCGAAGAGAGAGAGAGAATGAACCCCAAGCAGGCTCCACACCATCAGCATGGAGCCCTACTCAGGGCTCCAACCGATGAGCTATGAGATCATGACCCAAGCCTAAACCAAGCGCCAGCCGCTCAAACAGCTGAGCCACCAGGCGCCCCAAGTTTGCAATTATTTTAAGAGTACTTTGCCCAAAAATCATGATTTAACACCTGCAGTGCTCAGTGTACTTAAATTTTATTCTGTGAAATATGGCTCCTCTAAATCTATTCCACTCATTTTCAACTCTGGTTGCTTATACATGCATGAAAAGTGAAGTCACCATTGTTGATCTGTTGGCTCCATTAGCAGAAGAGAATTTAACACACCGACCATGCCAGTTTCATGTAAATGTTACCAGATGCTTCCCAAAGAAAATCAGTGAATGTTTTTACCTGAATGGTTTCATTATTTTCATATAATTCAGAAAAGCTTTTAGGAAAATCATTCCACAGAAGTTTAAATGTTCTATATTACTGTGAGTTGTATTATAAATTTGTTGAAAAAGTTTGCCAACAAGAAATGAAATTTACAGGTGCCTGGGTGGCTCAGTTGGTTAAGCATCCGACTCTTGATTGCGGCTCAGGTCAGGATCTCACGGTTTGTGGGATCAAGCCCTGCTTGGGAGTCTCTCTGTCTCCTTCTTGCTCTGTCCATCCCTTGCTCGTACTCTCTCTTTCAAAATAAATAAATAAACCTTAAAACTGAAATGTATATTTTTAACGGCTTTGTTGAGGTATATACAAGAAGTTTTACCCATTTTACGTGCACAGTGGGAAGATTTTCAGTAAATTTGTACAGGGATGCAAGCGTCCATGCCATTCAGTTTTACAATGCTTCTGTCACCCCTGCAAGAGCTCCTTGGTGCCTCTTTGGAGTCACACCCCATGCTCACACTCTGCCCCTGGCAAGTGCTGATCATGATTTATTTTTCAGTGAGAATAGAAATACGCATTTTTGTGGGGCACAATGTCAGAGTACACACACAATGGAATTACTAGAATGAGAAGTCTATGGAACAGAAATTTGCACATGTAATTGCACAGAGAAGTCATTATTTCTTTCAAACAAACTGCAAGGAAAATAGGAATAATAGCCAAATTTTACAAATATTTTTCTACACACACTAAATTGTTGAACTAGAATGTTTTTGTGAGGAAGCTGAGTATGTGTTTTCTGTCATTACAGCCCGATATCAATCAGATTTTACAAATATTTTGAAGAACCGCTTTGTAAATCGACGCTAGTCAATTGTATTGATCATTTGTGTTTTTTGCAAAGGAGTCCTCTAAATTTGGGTTGTATTTTGTTTGAAATCATTTGGGTTGTAAATTGTTTGAAATCAGTTAGAATTTTTTTTTTAAGTTTACTTATTAATGTTTGTGTGAGAGAGAGAGTGAATGGGAGCAGGAGAGGGGCAGAGAAAGAGGGCCATGGAGAATCCCAAGCAGGCTCCACGCTGTCAGTGTTCCATGTGGGTCTCGAACTCCGGAACCATGAGATCATGACCTGAGCCAAAACCAAGAGTTGGACACTTAACTGGCTGAGCCACCCAGGAGCCCCTAGAGATTTTTAATCAAGGTAATAGTTAATGGAGCAAGCAAAATAAACATTCAAGTTTTGAAGTTTTGCAAATTGCAATTATGGGAAAAAAGGTCACAAACAGGAAGGTACTAGAATTTATCCTTACGAGGTAGGAACTGAGCAAAGTCAATGATAAGAATTCAAACACAGTATGCAAGATTTAATTTTGAAATTTAATAGTTGCACTTGGAATATCTAGCATTGTGGATTCTTTTGATGCAAATACTATTCTTGTAGGATACACTTGTGTTTTCCTCAAGAATTCAAAATAGATTGAATTTTAGAAGGTTTGTGATTTCAAGATATCTAACTTTGATAAAACAATAAAAAGAATAATGAATAAGTAGATACAATTCATTCTGATGAATTTTTTTGTATTTCTTTTTATTTCTCAAAGAAAGGTATGACAAGCAAAAATACAATGTCTTTTAAAATACTGTGGCTTAAATATTTATATGTCTTAATATAAAAATAAAAGTTAAGAATACACTCAGTGTAGGAGAGTTTTCTCTGAGCTTACCAGGTATTTGAGCGCTGAAGTTAAGGTATCAATTAAAAATATTATGGTCTACAGAGAGTCAACTGAAGGGGTCAATAATTTCAAATGTATTAAGTATGAAATGTACCTTTAAAGAAGATTGTAGTAATTTGTTTTATACATGTTTATTCGTTATTGAGAGAGTGGGAGGGGCCAGAGAGAGGGGAAGACAGAGGATCTAAGCTGTCTGTGCTGACACAAGCGAGCTCGATGCGGGGCTTGAACTCATGAGCTGAAGTCAGACACTCAGCTGACTGAGCCACTCAGGTGCCCCATGATTGCAGGAATTTTTATTAAAACAATTTAAAAGATTGTAATGAAAATATAACATCTTTCATAAAAATAGCAATGATTCAATGTTAGTAACAAACTGAGTAAAGTACTTGAATATGCACCAAGACTAATTATCTTTGCCATATTTTTACACTTGATCTTAGCCAAAAGGCCAAGAAGCGATTTGCCGTATTTTAAAAATTAAGATAAATTGATACAAAGAAGTTTAAAAATTGTTTTAAATGTTTGTGTTTATAAGCATGCTGTCTTATTTGTTTACAGTTTTATTTCTGAAAACAGTTTTTGGATTGAACCATTCTGTCAGCCCATCAATATAATAAAACCAACTGTTTTGCCAATCACTATATATTTTAAAAGTTAGGATGATGTTAATTATTTATTAGCATCTTCTTTCATTCTTAAAGTGTCCTGATTTGAATGAGAAATTCTGTCTTTAAGAGTTGGATAACTGCACGGTCACTTAAACTCTTCCAGATCATAGAAAAAGATAAGTTGTCTCCCCAACTCACTTTGTGAAGCCAGCATACTTCTAATAGCACTATAAGACAATACAATGTGATCAAGAAGATATCATTCCAGGATACAATTTTGGTTCAATATGAGAAAATCCAAGGTTCTCAACATCACTCATCAGGGAATGCAAATCCAAACCATGAGGAGGTCAGGAGATCTCAGATTCGCACCAGTCAGAATGGCTAGTATCGAAAAGACAAGAAGTAACAAGTGTGGAGGATGTAGAGAAAAGGGAACCCTTGTGCACTGTTGGTGGGAATGTAAATTGGTGCAGCCACTGTGGAAAATAGTATTGAAGTACCTCAAAAAATTAAAAATGGAAATATCATACAACCCAGTAATCCACTTCTGGATGTTTACTGAAGAAAATAAAAACATTAATCTGAAAAGATATGCACGCTTATGTTTACTGCAGCGTTATTTACAATAGCCAATATATAGAAGCAACCTAAGTGTCCACTGATAGATGAATGGATACAGGAGATGTGGGGTGTACACACAATGGAATATTACTCAGCTGTAAAAAAAACCCCACAAAAAACGGAATCTTGCCATTTGCAATGACATGGAGGGATCCAGAGAGCATAATGCTAAGTGAAATGATTCAGACGGAGAAAGACAAATACCATATGATTTCACTTATATGTGAAATTTAAAAAACAAAACAAATGAACGAACAAAAAACTCAGACTGATAAATACGGAGAACAAACTGGTGGTTGCCAGAGGGGAGGGCTGTGGGTGCAGATGGGCAAAGTGGGTGAAGGGGATTAAGAGCTACAAACTTCCAGTTACTTACAGTAAGTAAGTCACAGGACTGAACAGTACAGCAGAGGGAACATAGTCAATAATACTGTAATAACACCATATGGTAACTGAGGGTAACTGCCCTTATTGTGGTGAGCATTTTGTAATGCATATACTTATCAAATCACTATGTTGTAGACCTGAAACTAATATACGTCAACTGGTCTACAATTAATTAAAAACATGCCCCGAAAACCCCAGAAGTTATTTAAGAAAAGGGATGTGCACATCTGAATATGTCTAATCAAAAATCATTTTGTAGAAGCAGTACCATAAAATAAGTCAAGACATCAGCTTTGTTTGGAAAAAGTGTTTGTAAAATGTATTTCAGGCAAAATCTATAATTTACAAAGAGCTCTTACAAATAGGAAAAATAATAACTACTCCAAAGGCAAATGGAAAAGAGTATGTGTGTGTGAAAGAGAGAGAGAGAGAGAGAGCACACATACACAGTGTGATTAAATGAGCACAGAGAAAAATACTCAGAAGACACCCTAGGCTGTTAGCTTTAGATGGTGAGTGAGGAGCTGATGTGAGTGGAAATTGAAAAAAAGATGCTATGACACACTTCTGACAGACACCTGAGAAAGACAAAGAAATCATTTGCATGCCCCCTAGGTGCCACAGCTGAGAAATAAAGAGAAAGCTGGGTTAGAGGAGGAAGAAAGATGTATGTATCCGAATAAAGAAGACTCTGGGCAGTAAATGATTTCTTCACTGCTGGCCTTACGAGATCCTAATTACTTGTAACTAGTAATTCCACGAGGTAAGTATAGTTATGAAGGTCAGGCATCATACGAGCTTAAAAATTATTGGGAGGCCCTTGGTAAGAAGCACTTTGCAAAGAGCTGCCCCATGACCACGATGATTGCTTATTTAAACAGATCTTCGTGTATTTCATAATCTACGGTTCCCCTGCAGAGTTCAAGGGCAGTGGGAAGGAACAGGGATTTGTGAAGAAGGATCTCTCCGATTCTCTTCTGCTGGCCGTGCAGACATTGTTGCACATGCTGAGTTTCGCTACAATTGTTAATACCTAGCAGAGTCATTGAGCCGCTCCTCCTGAGGATGGGCGGGTGGATGGCACTGTGGCATGGGCTCTGGGAAGTTATACTGAAACAAGAGTCAACCCTCTGAAGATATGCCGAGGAACATCTGTAGAGCATCAGGTGTAAGGTGGTAGATGGGGAAAGGAAATAGGCTTTCGAGGGTAGGGGATCTATTTCTCTTGCAGGATACAGACTAGGATCCCTCCCCCTCAAGCTACCTGCATGTCTCAACCCAGCATTCATCTAGCCATGGCTTCTACAGTCTTAATTTTGGTTTCTTTGATCTATTGCAGATAGTATTTTTTAGTTCAATCTGGCTTCTGGTTCCACTGAAGACTTTATGGTTAACCATTTTGTAGGAAGAGGAAAGGGGGCAACCATTTGGTACAGTGCCTGGGATGAAGACTTATGGCAACATTGCTTGGGGATATTTTTTTCATTGACTGATACGTAGGAATTCGAAGGAGATGTTAGTATTAGTAGAAGGATTAATGCAATCTTTGCAAACATAAGGATCCTCAAGATTATTTCATCAGACTTTGTAGTGGAGAATCTTTTTCTTAAGTTTATTTATTTTAAGAGAGAGAGAGAGAGAAGAGAGAATACCAAGTAGGTTCTGTGTTGTCAGTGTGGAGCCCAGTGCAGGGCTCAGTCTCATCAACTGTGAGATATGACCTGAGTCCAAATCAAGAAGAGTCAGACTTTTAACTGGCTGAGCCGCCCAGGCACCCCTCTAGTGCAGAATCTTAAGTCAGGGCTAATACAGTAATTATTTCTGCGGTTAGGTGATGAACAAGAGGGCTGGGTTCCATTTTCTCAGTGGCCGATAACCCCGGCTTGCTACTGGTATTGTAGGTGGATGTTAAGAGTCTTGAATGACTGAATCCTTCGGAGACTTGCTCTCTGGTTAAGCTCTCTATCTTGAGTCATGATGGGTTCTCATGTGGCCTAATGGCAATGGGATTGAGGTTATTTTGGTCAAGTTTCTCTTGCTGGGGCTCAGCTGGTTTTGACCTGGTGTGTGAGATGTTCAGATGCTCTTGTATGGATGAAGTAGAACCAAATGACATGTCTTCAGCGTTTTGAAGACTTCTGTTATCAAGTCTGAGGTAATCGGATGGCTATCATGTCATCCTGAGTATATCTCTGGAATAGTTTCTATCCTCTTATTTTGTAGTGTTCTTAAGTCTTATTTTGTATTGTGTCTTACTCTTAGTTCTGTACCTTCAGTAAATGTTGATCGAATGTATAAATGAGCACCTTTAGATGCACCAGAAAAATGCAAATAAAATTATAGCTGTTTAGAAATGGGAAACGGGCAAATTGTCAGTGGCGGAACACTGTGACCTTCGCCTTAAATGTTTTCCTGTGGACAGAACTGCACTTTATTGCGGAAGCTGGTTTCTCAATACTTGTGTTTTTTCATCGGATTTTTTGAAACTGAACAAATCTTTTCCTTTAATTTAAGTTTTAGCACAGGATGTAATTGAAGTGTCACATCTAAGGTATGTATTACTAATTTATTTACTAAGGTATATTAGAAGAGTAATTTCAACTGCATAAGAATGAATCTTGATTTTTTAAAATTTTAAATGTTTTTTATATTTGAGAGAGAGAGAGAGACGGAGTGCAAGTAGGGGAGGGACAGAGAGAGAGAGAGACAGAATATGAAGCAGTCTCCAAGCTTTGAGCTGTCAGCAGAAAGTCCAACACAGGGCTCAAACTCATGAACCGTGAGATCGTGACCTGAGCCAAAGTTGGAACCTTAACCTACTGAGCATTCAGGTGCCCTGATTTTTCTTTATATAGTTAAAGAAAATTTTGAACAGAAATTCCACTTGATTTTCTTCCTGTGTAGGACCTGTAGTATATTATATACTACATATAGTATGGTATAGAGTATTATGGAGCACCTTACACGTACATGTTGAGAAAGCTAGTAATTCTATTTCTAGATATATTTTTGGCCTCATATGTAGGCAAAACTTTATGCTTTGGGTTTATTTTGGTTTTGCTTTTATATGACTTTAGGTATGTTACAAGCTAATGGAATTCCCGTTACAGTTTGGATTACTTAATGTGAAGATTTTGTTTGCCTTTTCTTTAGGGAGGTATGTAATTCAGACTAGGAAATGATTCTCTATTATGAATATGAACATGACTGCAGTCTCATGTGGACAGTTTGTAATATCATGTTGTTACTGATCAGAAAAAAATATGTTTATAGATTGTAGGGGCTGGATTTTACTTCTGAGTCTGAGATATCAAATGTGACATTTATTTTTGTGGTCTAAAAGAAGTAGTTCCTTCTTACCCTTAATTGAGGGCTCTTTTTTATCTACCCTTTAAATAATGGCATTCCTTTGGTTCTCTTTTCTGATCCCTTTCTTTTTGTTTCCCATTTTCCTTCCTTAGATGAATAACATTGACCGAACTCTTATGTGTATCAGGACAGGGCCATGCTGTACAGCTGAGCAGGCTGTGCACTGCACAATTCCAGAAGGTGACATTCACTGCCCACAGACTGAGGTGGGGTCAACAGGCATTGTGCTAGCTACTTTACAAACCCCTCGTTTACCCTGGTAACAACCTATGAGATGAATATCATCATTCCTCTTTTATAGATGAGAAAACTGAGTTTGGGGTATGTTAAAACTTGTTTAAGTTTACACAGTAATGAGCGGGCAACGGAGTTTGTATGGGTCCAAAGCCTTTGCTTCCCTATACAGCATCCTACCTTTTGTGGGTGATCTTGCTCTTGGAGAGCTCACCCATACCACTACCTAAATGATGGTAATTCCGAAAAGACTCCACCCCCAGACCTCTCTGTTGAAGGCCTATGAGACAAGTCTTCCAGTATGTCCCAGAGGCACCTCAGATGCTGAAGGATTCAAAATGAATCATCATTTTTCCAAATGACTGCTCCTCCTCGATTCTTACTCTCAGTCCGTGGCACCAGTAGCCTGGGCTCCTCTCTCCTCCTCACCCCCTACATCCAGCCAGATAGCAGGCCCCATCACCTCTCTTTCCCAAATCTCTCTCCATTTGTCCCCTTCCTTTCTGTGCCAGACGTCATTCACACCATCATTCTCTTATCCTGATTGCATCTGCTCTGACTTCTGACAAGCACCACCTAGCTCCTTCCCTGGCTGTTGCCTCTGGCTCTTTCTTCTCCCTCCACCTTCCCCACTCAGCTGCTTGAAGACTCAGCATTGAGTCACTTTCTCAGGAAAGCCTTTCTTGATTATTTTCACCAACCCTTTCCTTCAGCTATACTGCTCTTTTCTGTGCTCCCAGAAAACACCGTGTTTACCATTTCACTCATCATAGTACCCTAATCATTGTTTTTCTTGTCTGACTCCTTCCCTGGACTAAGCTCTTTGAGGACAGGGACCACGTCCAATTTATCTTTGCCTTTCTAGCATCTAGCAGCTTGCCTGGGAGGAGATCAATAAATGCTCGAGAGAATGAAAGAATGCACACTATAGATGCATTTGGCAGATCTGAAAGAGTTTTGATCTTAGCTTTGTAATATTGCTTGAAGTCGGACACTGTGATGTGTCCAGCTTTGTCTTAAGACTGCTTTGGCTATTGGGGGTCTTTTGTGGTTCCACACAACTACTAGGATTGTAGGTTCTATTCTATTTCTATGAAATTAGCCATCAGAATTTTGAATAGGATTGCCCTGAATCTGTAGACTGCTTTGGGAAGGTTGGACATTCTAACAATATTTTTTCTTCCAGTCCATGAGCACAGAACATCTTTCCATTCTTTGTACCTTTAGCTTCTTTCATCAACCTCTTACATTTTCAGTGTACAGGGCTTTTGTCTCCTTGGTTAAATTTATTCCTAGGTATTTTATTGCAGAGCTGAAAGAGTTGTTCACAGAATACTATGGTGTTCTACATGTTTACTTAGTCAGATTAACATTTTAATGTGATTTTTATAAACCTGCATGGTGAACATAATCGATGCAGATGTTATTTAATGATACACTTTTTTCCCCTTTCTCCCCGCCATTTGGCTCAGCAGGTAGCACGATTATTGCTTCACATATGTTTTCATGGCAGCGGCTTCTTGCTTTATCCTGTTGACAGAAGATTCTAACTTAATTGCATGGTAATTTAAAAATGGATTCTGTGTTGAACTTTGGTTTAAGGCGCCAGACTTTCATACTGACACTAATGAATAAACTAACCTCTCAGAAGGAGCTTTGTTTCTCTTTCCTGATTCTAGTCCATCAGCAGTGGTCACGACTCTAATACCTGGAGGTTGATTCTCTTAGAGCTAAGCTGCTGCTCCACTAAATTTGAGGTTAGACTCCACGGGGTGGTTATTCACAGGCACCTCTCCACCTAATGCAGATTCAGGTCTCATTCCAGCACTGCCCATATCTGGTTCCAGCCAACCAGCTAAATCTCCCTGGACATCGGGTTCTTGTCTTGAAAATTAGGCATTTGGACAAAAGTAGCCAGAACAACTTTTCAATCTCAAATGTCCCCTGATTCTATTACTTTGGGTTCCTCCCCACCGTGTTCTCTTACTGTCTCATTTTCCTTGCCTGCCTTCCCTTCTGCTGCTGCCAATGGACTGGTCCGGGCCTGTCCTGCCATCATGCGCACGGATAGCTGTGTTCTTCAGCCCTTGGATTTGACCTGCGGGTTCTCTTGAACATGGAGGGCTGAGAAGCGGCGTACTTGTGCTGTTTGGCACGGTGCTCACCGCTACTTGACTGGCACGCTCAGATCCCTTCCACAAAGGGCGTGCGGGTCCCTTCCTTTTAGGAAGCACATTCCGGACTGCCTTTGCAGAAGCACCGTGAAGTCGAGCAGCGCGTACAGAACGATTCCTGCATCAGAGCAGTGACATTTCTAAATCGCAACGGTTCAGTAGATTTGGGACTGTGATTGTGATGTGGGCTGGAGGAGGAGGGGTGGCATGGGGTGCAGGGATTGAATAGGTAAATCATCGTGTTTTAAACATCACACACATGAAGCATCCAAGGTTTTGCAGTGAGGAAGGCACACCACAGCGTTCCCTAGAGTTTCCGGATTTTTGTGTCACCTTTTCTTTAACGTAATGCAACCTGTTAGGTTACAGTGGGCTCCCACATAACTTTTCTGTAAAGCACTTCAAGCAAAACCACTGTCGTCATGGCGTGCCTCTACTTTTAGGAGGTAGACGAAGCCTGTCCTGATTCGGTTTGCCTGCGTTCTGACCTCCTCACCAGACCCCCCCCCCCCCAAGGGCCAAATCAGGTGCAAGGTGTTTTTTGACGAGCCGCGCACGGGGAAGCGTCCCCATACAAAACGGTCCTCGGCCGAGTTGGGAAGGCGGGTCGCGGTTCCCAGCAGCAGCAGAAGGCGGGATCAAGAGCTCGGATGGTTAGGGGGGGCCAAGGTGTCCCGTCCCGGCAGGAGGGGTGCGGAGAAACCACACGCCCTGGAGGCCGCGAGGGGAAACGTCCGGGTCTGGGCAGGATGAAGGACGCCGAGGGTGCGGCCACACCCGCTGGCCGGGCAGGGCGCGCCGCNCGCGTGGGCTTCATCCCGAATGCCTGAGCCACCTGTTAACTTTTCAGTATAGACGCTTTACCCCCGGGTAGAGGTAGAAGGGAAACTCGTTCTGTCTCCAAACGGCCGCTGCGAAATGCGCCGATTGGCAAAGTCAAGGTTAGGTCAGACCTCCCCGGGTCTTTCCTAAGGGGAGACCGGGAGTTGGCATCGGCTCCGGTGTTTACCTTGCGCAGCACTGCGCTGACCTGCACAGATGGGGCTGAGATGGGGTCTTGGCCGTTCGCTGTCGGGACTGTTTGGTCAAGCGGTTGCTGATAAGACAGAGCGAGACTCTGATCCCATATTGCGGTTCTCAAGTTTTCAGTTAAAATGAGAGGGATTCCTGTTCCAGAAGAGAGGAGGAAGGGATCTTGGGTTTTCTCCTCTCGGGGCACCTTTTGGTTTTCTTACGAGTTTGGGGGGTTCCGCCGGGAGCCTGCTCCTTGATGCTTACACTTCTTACGTTCAGACTTCTCAGAAATGCATTTCCCTGTCTGGGAAAACGTCCTCTGTCTTCATGCTTTCACTGGGGTGGGTCACTTTCTTCTTTCTTTCTGCTGCAGTATCTGATCAGACGTTAGCTGGGGGTCCCCATAGGATTATCCGTGTNTGAGATGACTCAGTTTTTAGGGTGTGGGTTAGAGGCGAAAGGAACCCAGCCAGCCTTCACGGAGTTGCTGGCTAATTAAAGTATCTGGCTGCTGCAGGGTGCGTGGCGGTGAGCCTCCTGGTCCCTGGTCCCTTTCAGATCTCACGGCTTTGTTGACCCCTCCTTCGTCTGACCTTGACCTCTCTTCCCCACCCTAGTCCTTTTCATAAGTAGCAGCCCCTTAAATATTTCTGAAACTATCTTGAGGGGGGGGGCGGGCAAGAAAGACTGATGTAGGAGATCCGCGGGCCACATTGGGGTACGTGTATTAAATCCAGGGCCACGTTTTCACACCCCTCCTGTATTACCCTGGCACACCTGTGACTGATCTCTTTTTCCCTTGTGGTGGGCACACACTTGGAGAAATAGGAAAGAGAAAGCCCCTTCTGTTTCTAAAGTAGCCTCTGACGCATTGAAACTGCCTTGATGAGTAAATAGATACAAGGCTAACGTGTATATGGAGAGTGGAAGTATAAAAAAAGATGTCGACTCACCAGCATCAGGCTGCTTGACTTTTTATTTAAAACAAACAGGAGAAAACATAACCCCAAAAACCCCCAAACCAATCACCCTAGATAACTTGCTCCTACACTACTGTGCTGGAAGTGAGGTGTGAGTGTGGTCAAGCACTGTCCATTTACCCAGAGTTTTACAAATATTTATAGTCGTCTATGCCAAATATCTTTGCACTGAGCCCCACAGAACATTCTCAGCATTCAAAAGCTCCCTTCTCATGAATGGCTTTAGTTCATTGGCAATTTAAAGGCATCCAGGCTTTCAAAGTAGGTCAGTTTAAGACTCGTCTTTTTTTTTTTTTTAAATAATTAGTTTTTGGGTCTCCCAGATTGTGAACCAGGTTTTCTGAGCCAAACCTGACAGCAGAGAGAAAAGTTATGCTTTATCTAGGAAGAAAAAAAAGGCGTATTTTATCTGTATAATAAGGCCATTTAGCTTCCTGAAAACTATCATTCTCTTCAACAAGATGGGTACTTTTAATCTGAGAAAGTATACTTAAACTTGTGATTTTGAGAAGCAGGTTGAATATGTTAGATATTTAGAAACATTTATAAGGCCATCAGAATCATTACTCTGTGGCATTTCTGCTAATTCTGGCTCTTGTGTTTCCCCTGGCCTTGACTTAGGACATTACTTTCTTGTTGAGTGAGGTTCTTTGTGTTTGAAATCGCCAGTTTGAGGTAGAGGTCAGGAATCATGCTGAACCCAGATGTTGGTGAAGGAACAAAGTCCAGACAGTTTTGGGACTAAACCTACTTTGTGCAACTGATTATTTTGGATATGGAAAGGAGCCCAAATGCCACACAAATCATACTTTCCGCTTTGAGCTTTGGGGAATAGGTATCTGCAGTCATTAGTCCTGAGCCCTGAGACTTTGTTTCCCAGGTACGCCCGCCTTAATTTGTAGAAACTCTTAGCTATAGGAAGCTATCAGTATTTTTAGCCTTTGAATTGCTGGAAGTAAACCCACACGAGAGCCAGGCCTTTAATATTTTCTCTCCTCCGTGTGCATTTAAAGAAGTTATCAATTGTGGTTCCTAGTGACTACTTTCTGTTGCAAGGTGTGTGCTGGATGCTGGAGATAGAAATATGGGTAAGGTGTGGCTTTTGTCCTGACAGAATTAGTGGAAACCTGGAAGTGGCTTTGGTCTAGAGTGGCAATTCTTTTTTTTTTTTTTTTATGTTTGTTTATTTATTTGAGAGAGAGAGAGAACACGAACATGCACACACAAATGGGGGGAGGGGCAGAGAAGGAAAGAGAATCCTAAGCAGGCTCACGCTGTTGGTGCAGAGCCCAACATGGGGCTCCAACTCCCAAACCGTGAGATCATGACCTAGAGCTGAAACCAAGAGTCAGACTCTTAACCACCTGAGCCACCCAGGTGCCCCTGAGAGTGGCAGGTCTTCTTAATTTATATTGTTTTACCTGAGTATGTTAGATGTTTATTATCTTCACTTCTTTTTTCTTGTAATGTTTCCCATATGTCATCTGAGTGTTAAGTAACTTGAGGAGGCACCGCAGCACCAAAGTTAATTCACCTTTAGGTACAGGTGGGAGTCTTGCACTAATGTTCTATTTTTATTAACTTTGGCATTTGCTTTTGCTGGGTCGATGCGGGTGTCTAAACCCAGCACGTCACATTTCAGTGGTTATTCAGACATGGGAGACTATACATTAAAGAGTGTAAAAGCAGTGAACGTGTCTGCAACTCAGAATGAGAAACTTCTCATTTATGACAAGACCTCCTTCCTTAAACTGAAAACACAATGACCGAAGTGAAAAATACCTCTCTTATTCACAGCTGGAGATACTGCTGATCACATGGCTTTTGTAGCATCTGTTACAGAGCCTATTTTGAAAGCCATGTTGCATTGGCTCTCGTCTCTGCAGTCATGAGTTTGAGGCCCAGACCTTTACTCAACTGGTTCTTTGTCTTTGGGGGAAGGGAGAAGAAGACCTCTCTCATTTGTGTCTTTGCTGGACTTGTGACCAAAGCTTCACAGAAACCCACAAACTGTCCTGTGTATTATCACAGAAAACTATTTGTTGACCTTCTCAACCAGTTGACTCCTTGTGAGTGGAGACTGGGTTTAATCACCTTTACATCCCTAGCGCCTAACGTGTGGAATTTAGTTCTTTGTGGGGTTGACTTTGTTTCCTGCATTACTGGGTTTTGGAGAAAAGGGTTTGGCAAAGGTGTATACTTGCTTAGTGTGGGATGGAAGAGAGTCCTCTCCCAAGCTCGTTTTTAAATTCATTTCTAATTAAAATTTCTTATAGGAAACTTTTGACTTTCACCAGAGAGGATAACGCAGATACGTGTTTCTATTCATTCGGAGCAAACATTTTGATTTAGACATTCATGCCTTAGCAACTGTAGTTTCCTGCTAATGTCATGACCCAAGAAATCAGCCCATCTCCTGCTCTGTGGGGCTTTCTGAAATAACATTTCGCCTTGCTCTGTTCATTACATCATTGTCTGACCTGCCTTTAAGTGGCGTTCCTTCCTGCTTCTGAGCTTTGTTGTTATGACAGGCAGAGGGAAGACAAATTATTCAGCAGGGCTGCATGAATAATTGTGAGACGCAAGGGAAGCAGTGATTAAAAAACGGGGCGAGCAGGGCACTCTGGCGACGCTGAGTTGGGAGCTCCCATGAAGAATGTAAAATCACAATGCCAAAAATATCATGGAGCTGTTCTGCTCCTATTCACTCCTGCCTTCTCTGATAAGTTTTAATTGTTAGAAAAGCTAAGGATGGATTTTCTCCTCGTGGGCCTTTCCCTGTAGCGGTAATGAGAATATGGAAACAGGGTGAGAAAAAAACGAATGTACTTTTTAGAAAAAGGATCAGCATTTTGCAGATGTTAAAATTTGCCGTCCCAGATGCCCACGCCCTGTAGGATTTAGAGTCAGGTTATCGCAGAGTCATCTGCTCCCTTGGCCGTTGTCTCCATAAATCTTTCCATATATTTCTCCTGTATAGTTTGTAGGAAGAACATAAAAAGTAGATACTATTCTCCCCATAAAAAAATTGTAAGTGTATGAGGTGATGGATGTGTTAACTAACCTTATTGTAATGTTTTCAAAACTTGTGTGGACTTCTATGTGTCCGTACACACACCTATGTCTAATCATTACACTGTATGTCTTAAACTTATACAATGTTATTTACCAATTCTATCTCAATCAAGCTGGAAGAAAATTACATCTTATTACTAGCTGTAACAGATTTTATACATATCTTAATCTCAAATAGCAAAGAGACTGTTTAGAAAATAGCATTTGCTGATAATTAAGATGCTCTTCCTAGGCGCCTGGGTGCCTCAGTCCGTTAAGCTTTCAACTCTTGGTTTCAGCTCATCATGATTTCATGGTTCATGAGTTCGAGCCCCACCTCAGGCTCTGCACTGACAGCATGGAGCCTGCTTGGGATTCTCTCTCTCTCCCTCTCTCGTTGACCCTCCCCCCTCAAAAGAAATAAAGAAACATCAAAAAGAAAAAAAAAAGATATTCCTCTCAATGGAGTGTCTGTCTTTTTCACCTGCATACAAGTTAATAGGGATATATTTGCACATTGGTTCCATTTTTAGACAATTATAGTCTCACACATTTATAATCTTACTGACATCTTTGTAACTGTTGGGATGAAGATGTTAAAGCTAAGGAGTTTACAGACTGAAGTATTTTTTCATTTCCTGGTTTCCCCCGAATGCGGCTGGGAAGCAGGTGCAGAGCACGTAGTCCCTTTTCCTATCGCATGAGGCACAGAGGTAAACAGTCTTTTACTACAACGCTGCTACCTCGCAAAGCCCAAGTAGGTGAATGCTTGCTTCTGTCACGTCTAAGAACCAAGTATCTCTTGGATTTGTTTATACTAGAGAATAGTGTCTAATCTATCTTATTTTTTGCATATAATGACAGAGTGTCCCCTCTGGGATGCCAGGCATCTGTTGATGGCTTTGGGTGTTACTCTTTTAAAAAAATAATTAACTAGGGGCACCTGTGTGGCTCAATGTGTTAAGCATCTGACTTCGGCTTAGGTCATGATTTCGTGGTTCGTGGGGTTGAGTCCCACATCGGGCTCTGTGCTGACAGCTCAGAGCCTGGAGCCTGCTTTGGATTCTGCGTCTCCCTCTCGCTCTGCCCCTCCCCTGCTCATACTCGGTCTCTCAAAAATAAACAAACATTAAAAAATAATTAAATAGATATAAAATGTTTGTTTTCTGATATTACTGGATTTGTACTGGTTCATCTAGTCCCTCAATGGCCAGAGAGTGGGTCATAGATGCAAACAGAGAGTAGAGCTACAGCGTTGGCCACTAAAGAGGTCTGCCCTAAGTCCTTCCCTCCCTAAACACTAATACCCATTCGCTTGCTACTCTACCAGCCAGCTGGTCTACCTTCCATCCACCACAATACTTAGGGTTGAAATGTTAGCAAATGGCTAATGGTTGATGATGGTCAGCACTTTACTACACTCAGTCAGTACCAGTTGAGTCATTAATAGCTTCTGTTAAGAGCATGAACTAGAATAGCAGCTAAATAATTGTATTGGGCAGAAGTGCCAAGGTCAACACAGTACTCATTTTCAGATTATGTTGAATCTAGTTGGTATTGGGAGAGCTTCCTAACAAGGCAGAGATGGGCTCTTTGGATTGCTGTTTCATTCTACTTTATTAGAATATTGGCTTCCTGAGAAAATCTCTGCATTGTAAAGGCAACACTTCAGACTTACCTTCCCCACCACCTACCCTTCTCAAAACCTTTCTCTTTGTTAGCTTTCTCTGAGTCATGCATTCGTATCTTTTATTACAGCTACCTCACAGGAATGACTCAGTGTCTTACATGGGCATGGAAACATTTCGAGAGTATTCCTGTGTCTCCTCGTGTGTTTTGTCCCTCATTCTTGAGTAAATCTTAGACTTCCGAAGCATAGTTTGGAATTAAGACCCCCAGCACAGATCACCTGGCTTTTTACGCCTGTTAGCATTCTCTTCTAGCAGTAATATCCATGTGATTCGTTGTGTTTGTTTTCTATTTCTCTGGGTCTCTTTGATTCTGCTTTATCCATTTGTCTGAATTGTAAAGTTTTTGCCCAATGGTGCAAAAATTCCTAAATAACTAGATAAGTATCCCGGTGAAACATTGTGCCTTCTGACTGCATTACCTCCTCGTGCTGTGGAATGATTGCCGAGACTCTGGCTAGTGAGACGGGCATAAACGACATTAGTTAAAAATACTCTGAGTGTTGGCTCGCCCAGCCTCTGCGTTTTTGGAGCAGATTGCTTCTCCAGGCCGCCCGCGAAGTCCTTCTCCATCGTGTGCTGCCAGCACACCGCCCCGTTGTGTGGTTAGTTCTATTTAAGCAAGTGATACTTGCAGAATCTGGGTGAAGTCTGCCCTCCCCACCCCACCCACACCCGTGCCNCAAAATTCTTTTCTTGTTGGGTTCCTGACACGGGAGAAGGGAGGCTGGGTCACGTTTGCAATAATGGTGAAAGCAACGATCCTCGTTACCATTTTAAAACAAGCAGGAGGGAGGGTGGACCATTCAGGTCACTTTCTTCTTCGAGGTGAACTGTGAGGTATGAGGCGGAACGGGTTGAG